>NC_092788.1:34543596-34843596 GCF_047496795.1 Chiloscyllium punctatum
CGTCCGATGTCTAACTCTAGGATGTCGGTGCCCGTTGGCCCGCGGTAAAAGCTGCTTCGTGGAGCCGTGCGTGAGAGAGCTCTATCGAATCCTCTTCTGTCCCCCCCCCCTACCTCCTTGATGTCCTTTTGCCGGGGGATGGGGGTGTTGGAGCGGCAGAGGTCGCCAAACCTGATTTGGTGGGGGGGGTGCGGTGATGTTGGGCAGTGGTACCCTGAGGGAGCTCCGCCTGAGACCTCCTGCAGCTGAGCCCAACCAGTTGTGTCTTACCAACCAACCAACCACCACCGCCTTCCGAAGTATTGACTCTGAGTTGGGGGCGGTGGGGGGGGGGGGAGGGGTTGGGGAAGAGCGGTCTGTGTCGATCGATAGAGTCAACACGCCGAGGAGCCAGAGACGCCGTTGAATTTGGATAAACGCGAGGTGTTGCGTTTCCATAAAACCAACACGGGGCAGGACTTGTGCGATGAATGATGGGGGATTCGTGTTGGAGACCAGAGCGACCGCGGGCAGCGGGGACATTGTTCCTTGAGTTGGGCGTCATCTCTGCTGTCCAAATGGCTTTAAAATGTAGGAACTGTGTTACATCCACCACCTGATCTGAACGTTCCACGTGTGAACCCTTCTCTGTCGTTTAAAGAAAAAAAAATAGTCCCCTGTGCACCCTTTAAATCCCCTCCCCACAGTCTTAAAAATCTCCCACTCTCTGGAAAAGAAACATGACCTGAAGACCCTCCTGTTTTTATAAATCTCGATAAGGTCACACCCTCGAGGGTCAAACAGTCCTGGTTTCTCCTTGTAGCTCAAACCCTCCGTTCCCGGTAAATCTCTTCCCGACCCCTCTCTGGGTGAGTAACGTCCTTCCTGTGACGGTGCGACTCTAACTGGCGACGCTGCTCCAGACGAAGCCTCACCCACGTCCTGTATAACCCCCCGCCGTGATCTCCTCCAGTTCCTGCGCTCCAAGGCCAGCGGGCTAAACGCTGCCTTAACGGTTACCCTGTCCCCTTTCCGGGGCTCTCTGGACAAACCGTGGAAGATCCCTGTGTCCCTCTCTGAGGTTCCCCCCCACTCCCGTTCAGGGGCGTGAGCCCTTGCCTCATTCCCCCCCTCGCGTTTGGCAGAGCCATGCTCCCATCTACCCCCCCGCCGCCCGGCTCGTCTCCCGCGAGCTGGCCTATCACCAGCGCCGCGCGTTGGGAGCAGCAGGGGGCAGGATTCTTCCAGTACCGGACCTCCCCCAACCTGGTTCCACTGTACCAGCCGCCTGAGACTCCCCTCACCCGGACGGATGTTGATGAGCTGTCGTGGTGTGAGTGCTCTCCTGGCCGTGTGGGCTCGGACACAGACAGGCGCCGTCCCACGTGGGCAGAGAGACACACGCTTGGACAGACAGGCGTGCAGAGGGACAGTCACAAACACACACAGACAGGTGTGCAGAGGGACAGTCACACACACACACAGACAGGCGTGCAGAGGGACAGTCACACACACACAGACAGGCGTGCAGAGGGACAGTCTCACACACACACAGACAGGTGTGCAGAGGGACAGTCTCACACACACACAGACAGGCGTGCAGAGGGACAGTCACACACACACAGACAGGCGTGCAGAGGGACAGTCTCACACACAGGCGTGCAGGGGGACAGTCACACACACAAACAGGTGTGCAGGGGGACAGTCTCACACACACAGACAGGTGTGCAGGGGGACAGTCTCACACACACAGACAGGTGTGCAGGGGGACAGTCACACACACGCACAGATAGGTGTGCAGGGGGACAGTCTCACATGCACACACAGACCGGCATGCAGAGGGACAGTCACACACACACAGACAGGCGTGCAGAGGGACAGTCTCACACACACACAGACAGGCGTGCAGGGGGACAGTCTCACACACACACAGACAGGCGTGCAGGGGGACAGTCTCACACACACACAGACAGGCGTGCAGATGGACAGTCTCACACACACACAGACAGGCGTGCAGGGGGACAGTCACACACACAGACAGGTGTGCAGGGGGACAGTCACACACACGCACAGACAGGTGTGCAGGGGGACAGTCTCACACGCACACACAGACCGGCATCCAGAGGGACAGTCGCACACACACACACACACAGGCGTGCAGAGGGACCGTCACAAACACACACAGACAGGCGTGCAGAGGGACAGTCTCACACACACAGAGACAGGCGTGCAGAGGGACGTCACAAACACACACAGACAGGCGTGCAGAGGGACAGTCTCACACACACAGAGACAGGCGTGCAGAGGGACAGTCTCACACACAGACAGGCGTGCAGGGGGACAGTCACACACACAGACAGGTGTGCAGGGGGACAGTCACACACACGCACAGACAGGTGTGCAGGGGGACAGTCTCACACGCACACACAGACCGGCATCCAGAGGGACAGTCGCACACACACACACACACACAGGCGTGCAGAGGGACCGTCACAAACACACACAGACAGGCGTGCAGAGGGACAGTCTCACACACACACAGACAGGCGTGCAGAGGGACGTCACAAACACACACAGACAGGCGTGCAGAGGGACAGTCACACGCACACAGATAGGCATGCAGAGGGACAGTCACACACACACACACAGACAGGCGTGCAGGGGGACAGTCACACGCACACAGACAGGCGTGCAGAGGGACAGTCTCACACACACACAGACAGGCGTGCAGGGGGACAGTCACACACACACAGACAGGCGTGCAGAGGGACAGTCTCACACACACACAGACAGGCGTGCAGAGGGACAGTCTCACACACAGACAGGCATGCAGGGGGACAGTCACACACACAGACAGGTGTGCAGGGGGACAGTCGCACACACACAGACAGGTGTGTAGAGGGACGTCACAAACACACACAGACAGGCGTGCAGGGGGACAGTCACACACACGCACAGACAGGTGTGCAGGGGGACAGTCTCACACGCACACACAGACCGGCATGCAGAGGGACAGTCACACACACACAGACAGGCGTGCAGAGGGACAGTCTCACACACACACAGACAGGCGTGCAGGGGGACAGTCACACACACACAGACAGGCGTGCAGAGGGACAGTCTCACACACACACAGACAGGCGTGCAGAGGGACAGTCTCACACACTGACAGGCGTGCAGGGGGACAGTCACACACACAGACAGGTGTGCAGGGGGACAGTCTCACACACACAGACAGGTGTGCAGGGGGACAGTCTCACATGCACACACAGACCGGCATCCAGAGGGACAGTCGCACACACACACACACAGGCGTGCAGAGGGACCGTCACAAACACACACAGACAGGCGTGCAGAGGGACAGTCTCACACACCCACAGACAGGCGTGCAGAGGGACAGTCACACATGCACACAGACAGGCGTGCAGAGGGACAGTCACACATGCACACAGACAGGCGTGCAGAGGGACAGTCACACACACACATGCTCACACAGGCACGCACAGGCATTGACATGCACAGGCACATGTCTGTGTCTGTGTCTCCGCGTGCTAGACTGCGCCCTCGTCCAACCCCCGCACGGGTCTGTCACCGTGTCTCTCTCGGTTAGCAGCGTTGGCGACCTCCTGGTCTGGAAGAATTCTCTCTCCCTCTCGGTGCTCCCGGATTTCCAGCCTCTCCTCAAACAGCGAGGGTCGCGTCCGGCTCTCCTTCCCACCCTCACCCTCCCCTCCCCCCAACCGCTTTCCGCTGAGCTGAGGGAGAGCATCCCACAGACCGTCCGGACTTCCTCCCGGGAAAGAGAGAGAGAGACGTCCTCCCTCATTCCAGCCCCAAAGGGCTTACCCGACCTTAAACCCTGCGTCCCCTCGCTTCTGGGCCCTATGCCCCCACTCCTCCACCGCGCGTGCCCCCCCCTTCCCCGATATCGGAATTCGTACGGAGGTTCCACCCCGTTCACAAACCCTTCCCCTATCCTCGGCCCACCTCGGAAATTCCAGTCCCCGGGAAACCGGGCTCGGGTGGGATTCTCAGCCGGGCTGCAGCGTCCGTCCCTCAGACCCGGGAGAGACCAGCCTGTGTGCCACCCCACCCCTCCCCCAGTCCTTGAGGAGGTGGCCTTACCCACCCACCCCCAGCTCCTGGGGAGGGATGGATGGCGAGGTGTTCCCTCTCCCCCCCCCCCCCCCAGCCCTGGCCCGGACTCAGATCCCCGGCTGATGGAGTCCATTCGGCAGCACGTTCTTTCCTCTGAGAGGGGAATGTCCCGGCGGGTGTCCGGGAGGGGCACGGTGTTCCGAGAAGGGTGGTGCTGGAGTCGCTTCTTGGAAGCCCTGTGCCGCTCGGTGGTGGGGAGGGAGGGAGAGCGAGAGAGACACAGAGAGAGAGAGAGAGAGAAAGACACACACGGAGACACAGAAACACACACGAAGAGAGACAGAGGGAGGGAGACACACACACACACAGACACATGCAGAGATACTACAGGCCTTACCTCTCTCTGCACTGTTCACCTGTTTCTCTGGGTTCTGCTACAGGCACTGCCTCTCCCTGCAATGTTCGCCTGTTTCTCTGTGTTCTATGTCAGGCACTGCCTCTCTCTGCATGGTTTGCCTGTTTCTCTGTGTTCTACTACAGACATGGACTCTCTCTGAATTATTCGCCTGTTTCTCTGTGTTCCACTACAGGCACTGCCTCTCTCTACATGTTTCACCTGTTTCTCTGTGTTCTACTGCAGACACTGCCTCCCTCTACATTGTTCACCTGTTTCTCTGTGTTCTGCTATAGGCACTGCCTCTCTCTACATTGTTCGCCTGTTTCTCTGTGTTCTACTTCAGGCACTGCCTCTCTCTGCATGGTTCACCTGTTTCTCTGAGTTCTACTTCAGGCACTGCCTGGCTCTACATGTTTCACCAGTTTCTCGGTGTTCCACTACAGGCACTGCCTCTCTCTACATTGTTCGCCTGTTTCTCTGTGTTCTAGTACAGGCACTGCCTCTCTCTACATGTTTCACCTGTTTCTCTGTGTTCCACTACAGGCACTGCCTCTCTCTACGTTGTTCGCCTGTGTCTCTGTGTTCTACTTCAGGCACTGCCTCTCTCTGCATGCTTCACCTGTTTTTCTGTGTTCTAATATAGGCAGTGCCTCTCTCTGCATGGTTTGCCTGTTTCTCTGTGTTTTACTACACACTCTGCCTCCCTCTACATTGTTTGCCTGATTCTCTGATTCTATTGCAGGCAATGCCTCTCTCTGCATGGTTCGCCTGTTTCTCTGTGTGTTCTACTACAGTAACCACCTCTCTCTGCATGGTTCGCCGGTTTCTCTGTGTTCTGCAACAGACACTGCCTCTCTCTACACAGTTTGCCCGTTTCTCTGTGTTCTACTACAGGCACTGCCTCTCTCTGCAATGTTCGCCTGTTTTCTCTGTGTTCTACTGCAGGCACTACCCTGTCTCTAAAATGTTCACCTGTTTCTCCATGTTATGCTCCAGGCACTGCCTCTCTCTGCAATGTTCGTCTGTTTTGTCTGTGTTCTACTACAGGCACTGCCTCTCTCCGCGCGGTTCACCTGCTTTCTCTGTGTCCTACCACAGGCACTGCCTGTCGCTGCTTGGTTCACCTGTTTCTCTGTGTTCTACTGCAGGCACTGTCTCTCTCTGCATGGTTCGCTTGTTTTTCCTGTGGTCTACTACAGGCACTGCCTCACTCGGCATGGTGTGCCTGTTTTCTCTGTTTTCTACTACAGGCACTGTCTCTCTCTACAATGTTCGCCTGTTTCTCTGTGTTCTACTACAGGCACTGTCTCTCTCTGCATGGTTTGCCTGTTTCTCTGTGTTTTACTACAGGTACTGACTCTCTCTACATTGTTCGCCTGTTTCTATGTGTCCTACTAAAGGCACTGCCTCTCTCTACATAATTCGCCTGTTTCTCTGTGTGTTCTACGACAGGCACCGCCTCTCTCTACATTGTTCACCTGTTTCTATGTGTTCTACTACAGACACTGCCTCTCTCTACAGGGTTCGCCTGTTTCTCTGTGTTCCACTACAGGCACTGCTGCACTCTACATGGTTTGCCTGTTTTTATGTATTCTACTACAGGCACTGCCTCTCTCTACATGTTTCACTTGTTTCTCTGTGTTCTACTATAGGCACTGCCTCTCTCTACAAGTTTTGCCTGTTTCTCTGTGCTCTACTAATGACACTGCCTCTCTGTACATAGTTTGCCCGTTTCTCTGTGTTCTGCTACAGGCACTGTCTCTCTCTGCCCAGTTTACCTGATTCTCTGTGTTCTACTACTGGCACTGCCTCTCTCTGCAATGTTCGCCTGTTTTCTCTGTGTTCTACTACAGGCACTGCCTCTCTCTGCGCGGTTCATCTGTTTTCTCTGTGTTCTGCTACAGACACTACCCTGTCTCTAAAATGTTCACCTGTTTCTCTATGTTCTACTACAGGCACTGCCTGTCGCTGCTTGGTTCATCTGTTTCTCTGTGTTCTACTGCAGGCACTGTCTCTCTCTGCATGGTTCGCTTGTTTTTCCTGTGGTCTACTACAGGCACTGCCTCACTCTGCATGGTGTGCCTATTTTCTCTGTTTTCTACTGCAGGCACCGTCTCTCTCTACAATGTTTGCCTGTCCTCTGTGTTCTACTACAGGCGCTGCCTCGCTCTGCGTGGTTCGCCTGTTTTCTCTGTGTTCTGCTACAGGCACTGCATCTCTCTGCGCGGTTCACCTGTTTTCTCTGTGTTCTACTACAGGCACTGCCTCGCTCTGTGTGGTTCGCCTGTTTTCTCTGTGTTCTGCTACGGGCACTGCATCTCTCTGCGTGGTTCGCCTGTTTTCTCTGTGTTCTACTACAGGCACTGCCTCTCTCTGCACAGTTTGCCCGTTTCTCTGTGTTCTACTACAGGCACTGTCTCTCTCTGCCCAGTTTACCTGATTCTCTGTGTTCTACTACTGGCACTGCCTCTCTCTGCAATGTTCGCCTGTTTTCTCTGTGTTCTACTACAGGCACTGCCTCTCTCTGCGCGGTTCATCTGTTTTCTCTGTGTTCTGCTACAGACACTACCCTGTCTCTAAAATGTTCACCTGTTTCTCTATGTTATGCTCCAGGCACTGTCTCACTCTGCAATGTTCACCTGTTTTCTCTGTGTTCTACTACAGGCACTGCTTCTCTCTGCGCGGTTCACCTGCTCTCTCAGTGTCCTACTACAGGTCCTGCCTGTCGCTGCTTGGTCCACCTGTTTCTCTGTGTTCTACTGCAGGCACCGTCTCTCTCTGCATGGTTCACCTGCTTTTTCTGTGTTCTACTACAGGCACTGCCTCTCGGCATGGTTCACCTGTTTCTCTGTGTTCTACTACAGACACTGCCTCTCTCTGCTGAGTTTGCCTGTTTCTCTGTGGTTTATGACAGGCACTGACTCTTGCTGCACAGTTTACCTGTTTCTCTGTGTTCTACTACAGGCACTGCCTCTCTCTGCATGGTTCGCCTGTTTACTCTGTGTTCTACTACTGGCACTGCCTCACTCTGCATGGTGTGCCTGTTTTCTCTGTTTTCTACTGCAGGCACTGTCTCTCTCACAATGTTCGCCTGTTTCTCTGTGTTCTACTACAGGCACTGCCTCGCTCTGTGTGGTTCACCTGTTTTCTCTGTGTTCTACTACAGGCACTGCCTCTCTCTGCCCGGTTTATCTGATTCTCTGTGTTCCACTACAGGCACTGTCTCTCTCTGCATGGTTTGCCTGTTTCACTGTGTTCTACTACAGGCACTGCCTCTCTCTCTGCATGGTTCACCTGTTTTCTCTGTGTTCTACTGCAGGCACTGCCTCACTCTGCATGGTGTGCCTGTTTTCTCTGTTTTCTACTGCAGGCACCGTCTCTCTCAAAATGTTCGCCTGTTTCTCTGTGTTCTACTACAGGCACTGCCTCGCTCTGCGTGGTTCACCTGTTTTCTCTGTGTTCCACTACAGGCACTGCCTCTCTCTGCCCTGTTTATCTGATTCTCTGTGTTCCACTACAGGCACTGTCTCTCTCTGCATGGTTTGCCTGTTTCTCTGTGTTCTACTACAGGCACTGCCTCTCTCCATGCATGGTTCACCTGTTTTCTCTGTGTTCTTCTACAGGTACTGTCTCTCTCTGCATGGTTCGCCTGTTTGTCTGCGTTCTAGTATAGGCACTGCCTCTCTCTGCAATGTTTGCCTGTTTCTGTGTGGTCTACTACAGACACTGCCTCTCTCTGCCCAGTTCACCTGTTTCTTTGTGTTATGCTACAGGTACAGCTTCTCTCTGCATGTTTTTCCTGTTTATCTGTGTTCTGCTACAGGCACTGCCTCTCCCTGCAATGTTCGCCTGTATCTCTCTGTTCTGCCACAGGCACCGCCTCTCTCTGCATGGTTCACCTGTTTTCCAGTGTTCTACTACACGCACTGCCTCTCTCTGCACGGTCTACCTGTTTCCTCTGTGTTGTACTACAGGCACTGTCTTTCTCTGCATGGTTCACCTGTTTCTCTGTGTTCTGCTACAGATGTCGCCCCTCTCTCTCTATCTCTATGTATCTCTCTGGTTTGCCTGTTTTCTCTGTGTTCTGCTACAGGCACTACCCTGTCTCTAAAATGTTCACCTGTTTCTCTATGTTCTACTACAGGGACTGCCTCTCTCTGCAATGTTCGCCTGTTTTCTCTGTGTTCCACTACAGGCCCTGTATCCCTCTGCATGGTTCGCCTGTTTCTCTGTGTTCTACTGCAGGCACTGCCACTAGCTGCATGGTTAACCTGTTTTTCTGTGTTCTACTACAGGCACTACCTCTCTGTGCCCAGTTTACCTGAATCTCTGTTTTCCACGACAGGCACTGTCTCTCTCTGCATGGTTTGCCTGTTTCTATGTGTTCTACTATAGGCACTGCCTCTCTCTGCATGGTTCACCTGTTTATCTGTGTTCTGCTACAGGCACTGTCTCTCTCTGCATGGTTCGCCTGTTTTTTTCTGTGTTCTACTGCAGGCACTGCCTCACTCTGCATGGTGTGCCTGTTTTCTCCTGCACGCACCGTCTCTCTCTACAATGTTCGCCTGTTTTTCTGTGTTATACTACAGACGCTGCCTCACTCTGCGTGGTTCACCTGTTTTCTCTGTGTTCTACGACTGGCACTATCTCTCTCTGCAATGTTCGCCTGTTTTCTCTGTGTTCTACTACTGGCACTGCCTCTCTCTGCAATGTTCGCCTGTTTTATCTGTGTTCTACTACAGGCACTGCCTCTCTCTGCCTGGTTCCACTGTGTATCTGTGTTCTTCTACAGGCACTGCCTCTCTCTGCAATGTTCGCCTGTTTCTCTGTGTTCTGCTACGGGCACTGCATCTCTCTGCACTGTTCAGCTGTTTTCTCAGTGTTCTCGAACAAGCACTGCCTCACTCGACATGTTGTGACTGTTTCCCTGTGTTCTACTACAGGCACTGCCTCTCTCTGTTCAGTTCACCTGTTTCCCTATGTTCTACTACAGACATTGGATCTCTCTGCGCAGTCACCTGTTTCTCTGTTCTACTATAGGCACTGCCTCCCTCGACATGGTTTGACTGTTTCCCTGTGTTCTACAGCAGGCACTGCCTCTCTCTGCACGGTTCACCAGTTTCTCTGTGTTCTACTACAGGTACTGCCTCTCTCTGCATGGTTCACCTGTTTTTCCTGTGTTCTACTACAGGCACTGCCTCACTCTGCATGGTGTGCCTGTTTTCTCTGTTTTCTACTGCAGGTACCGTCTCTCTCTGCAATGTTCGCCTGTTTTCTCGGTGTTCTATTACTGGCGCTGCCACTCTCTGCAATGATCTCCTGTTTTCTCTGTGTTCTACTACAGCCACTGCCTCTCTCTGCACTGTTCAGCTGTTTTCTCGGTGTTCTCGAACAAGCACTGCCTCATTCTGCAATGTTCGCCTGTTTCTCTGTGTTCTACTACAGGCACTGCCTCTCTCTGCACGGTTCACCAGTTTCTCTGTGTTCTACTACAGGTACTGCCTCTCTCTGCATGCTTCGCCTGTTTCTCTGTGTTCTGCGACAGACGTCGCCTCTCTCTCTCTCTCTCTCTCTCTCTCTATGTCACTCTGGTTTGCCTGTTTTCTCTGTGTTGTACTAAAGGCACTGCCTCACTCCGCGTGGTTCGCCTGTTTCTCTGTGTTCTGCTGCAGGCATTGCCTCTCTCTGTACTGTCCACCTGTTTCTCTGTGTACTGCTACAGGCACTGCCCCTCTCTGCGCAGTTCACCTGTTTATCTGTGTTCTACTACAGGTACTGTCTCTCTCTGCATGGTTCGCCTGTTTGTCTGCCTTCTAGTACAGGCACTGCCTCTCTCTGCAATGTTTGCCTGTTTCTGTGTGGTCTACTACAGACACTGCCTCTCTCTGCCCAGTTCACCTGTTTCTTTGTGTTATGCTACAGGTACAGCTTCTCTCTGCATGTTTTTCCTGTTTATCTGTGTTCTGCTACAGGCACTGCCTCTCCCTGCAATGTTCGCCTGTATCTCTCTGTTCTGCCACAGGCACTGCCTCTCTCTGCACTGTTCAGCTGTTTTCTCTGTGTTCTATGACAGGCACTGCCTCTCTCTGCAATCTTCACCTGATTCTCTGTGTTCTTCTACAGGCACTGCCTCTCTCTGCATGGTTCACCTGTTTTCCAGTGTTCTACTACACGACTGCCTCTCTCTGCACGGTCTACCTGTTTCCTCTGTGTTGTACTACTGGCATGTCTTTCTCTGCATGGTTCACCTGTTTCTCTGTGTTCTGCTACAGGCACTGCCTCACTCTGCATGGTGTGCCTGTTTTCTCTGTTTTCTACTGCAGGCACCGTCTATCTCACAATGTTCGCCTGTTTCTCTGTGTTCTTCTACAGGTACTGCCTCGCTCTGCGTCCTTCACCTTTTTTCTCTGTGTTCTTCTACAGGTACTGTCTCTCTCTGCATGGTTCGCCTGTTTCTCTGTGTTCTACTACAGGCACTGCCTCTCTCTGCATGGTTCGCCTGTTTGTCTGCGTTCTAGTACAGGCACTGCCTCTCTCTGCAATGTTTGCCTGTTTCTGTGTGGTCTACTACAGACACTGCCTCTCTCTGCCCAGTTCACCTGTTTCTTTCTGTTATGCTACAGGTACAGCTTCTCTCTGCATGGTTTTCCTGTTTATCTGTGTTCTGCTACAGGCACTGCCTCTCCCTGCAATGTTCGCCTGTATCTCTCTGTTCTGCCACAGGCACTGCCTCTCTCTGCACTGTTCAGCTGTTTTCTCTGTGTTCTATGACAGGCACTGCCTCTCTCTGCAATCTTCACCTGATTCTCTGTGTTCTTCTACAGGCACTGCCTCTCTCTGCATGGTTCACCTGTTTTCCAGTGTTCTACTACACGACTGCCTCTCTCTGCACGGTCTACCTGTTTCCTCTGTGTTGTACTACTGGCATGTCTTTCTCTGCATGGTTCACCTGTTTCTCTGTGTTCTGCTACAGGCACTGCCTCACTCTGCATGGTGTGCCTGTTTTCTCTGTTTTCTACTGCAGGCACCGTCTATCTCACAATGTTTGCCTGTTTCTCTGTGTTCTTCTACAGGTACTGCCTCGCTCTGCGTCCTTCACCTTTTTTCTCTGTGTTCTTCTACAGGTACTGTCTCTCTCTGCATGGTTCGCCTGTTTCTCTGTGTTCTACTACAGGCACTGCCTCTCTCTGCATGGTTCGCCTGTTTGTCTGCGTTCTAGTACAGGCACTGCCTCTCTCTGCAATGTTTGCCTGTTTCTGTGTGGTCTACTATAGACACTGCCTCTCTCTGCCCAGTTCACCTGTTTCTTTGTGTTATGCTACAGGTACAGCTTCTCTCTGCATGGTTTTCCTGTTTATCTGTGTTCTGCTACAGGCACTGCCTCTCCCTGCAATGTTTGCCTGTATCTCTCTGTTCTGCCACAGGCACTGCCTCTCTCTGCAATCTTCACCTGATTCTCTGTGTTCTTCTACAGGCACTGCCTCTCTCCGCAATGTTCACCTGTTTCTCTGTGGTCTACTACAGGCACTGCCTCTCTCTGCACGGTTCACCTGTTTTCCAGTGTTCTACTACACACACTGCCTCTCTCTGCACGGTCTACCTGTTTCCTCTGTGTTGTACTACAGGCACTGTCTTTCTCTGCATGGTTCACCTGTTTCTCTGTGTTCTGCTACAGATGTCGCCCCTCTCTCTCTATCTCTATGTATCTCTCTGGTTTGCCTGTTTTCTCTGTGTTCTGCTACAGGCACTACCCTGTCTCTAAAATGTTCACCTGTTTCTCTATGTTCTACTACAGGGACTGCCTCTCTCTGCAATGTTCGCCTGTTTTCTCTGTGTTCCACTACAGGCCCTGTATCCCTCTGCATGGTTCGCCTGTTTCTCTGTGTTCTACTGCAGGCACTGCCACTAGCTGCATGGTTAACCTGTTTTTCTGTGTTCTACTACAGGCACTACCTCTCTGTGCCCAGTTTACCTGAATCTCTGTTTTCCACTACAGGCACTGTCTCTCTCTGCATGGTTTGCCTGTTTCTATGTGTTCTACTACAGTCACTGCCTTTCTCTGCATGGTTCACCTGTTTATCTGTGTTCTGCTACAGGCACTGTCTCTCTCTGCATGGTTCGCCTGTTTTTTTCTGTGTTCTACTGCAGGCACTGCCTCACTCTGCATGGTGTGCCTGTTTTCTCCTGCACGCACCGTCTCTCTCTACAATGTTCGCCTGTTTTTCTGTGTTATACTACAGACGCTACCTCACTCTGCGTGGTTCACCTGTTTTCTCTGTGTTCTACGACTGGCACTATCTCTCTCTGCAATGTTTGCCTGTTTTATCTGTGTTCTACTACAGGCACTGCCTCTCTCTGCCTGGTTCCACTGTGTATCTGTGTTCTGCTACAGGCACTGCCTCTCTCTGCAATGTTCGCCTGTTTCTCTGTGTTCTGCTACGGGCACTGCATCTCTCTGCACTGTTCAGCTGTTTTCTCAGTGTTCTCGAACAAGCACTGCCTCACTCGACATGTTGTGACTGTTTCCCTGTGTTCTACTACAGGCACTGCCTCTCTCTGTTCAGTTCACCTGTTTCTCTATGTTCTACTACAGACATTGGATCTCTCTGCGCAGTTCACCTGTTCCTCTGTGTTCTGCTGCAGGCACTGTCTCCCTCTGCACAGTTCGCCTGTTTCCCTGTGTTTTTCTACAGAAACTGCCTCTCTCTACATGTTTTGACTGTTTCTCTGTGTTCTACTGCAGGCACTGCCCCTCTCCACATGGTTCACCTGTTTCTCTGTGTTCTCCTACAGACATTGACTCTCTCTGAATTGTTCGCCTGTTTCTCCGAGTTCTAGTACAGGCACTGCCTCTCTCTACATGTTTCTCTGTGTTCCACTACAGGCACTGCCTCTCTCTACATTGTTCGCCTGTTTCTCTGTGTTCTACTTCAGGCACTGCCTCTCTCTACATGTTTCACCAGTTTCTCTGTGTTCCACTACAGGTACTGCCTCTCTCTACATTGTTCACATGTTTCTCTGTGTTCCACTACAGGCACTGCCTCTCTCTACATTGTTCGACTGTTTCTCTGTGTTCTACTTCAGGCACTGCCTCTCTCTGCATGGTTCACCTGTTTCTTTGAGTTCTAGTACAGGCACTGCCTCTCTCTGCATGGTTCACCTGTTTCTCCGAGTTCTAGTACAGGCACTGCCTCTCTCTACATGTTTCTCTGTGTTCCACTACAGGCACTGCCTCTCTCTACATTGTTCGCCTGTTTCTCTGTGTTCTACTTCAGGCACTGCCTCTCTCTACATGTTTCTCTGTGTTCCACTACAGGCACTGCCTCTCTCTACATTGTTCGCCTGTTTCTCTGTGTTCTACTTCAGGCACTGCCTCTCTCTGCATGGTTCACCTGTTTCTTTGAGTTCTAGTACAGGCACTGCCTGTCTCCACATGGTTCGCCTGTTTCTCTGTGTTCTAATATAGGCACTGCCTCTCTCTACGTTGTTCGCCTGTTTCTCTGTGTTCTACTTCAGGCACTGCCTCACTCTGCATGTTTCACCTGTTTCTCTGTGTTCTACTGCAGATACTGCCTCTCTCCACATGGTTCACCTGTTTCTCTGTGCTCTACTACAGGCACTGCCTCTCTCTACATGGTTTGCCTTTTCCTCTGTGTTCTACTACAGGCACAGCCTCTCTGCATGGTTCGCCTGTGTATCTGTGTTCTGCTACAGGCACTGTCTCGCTCTGCATGGTTCACCTGTTGTCTCTGTGATTTACTACAGGCACTGTCTCACTCTGCATGGTGTGCCTGTTTTCTCTGTTTTATACTGCAGGCACCGCCTCTCTCTACAATGTTTGCCTGTTCCTCTGTGTTCTACTACAGGCGCTGCATCGCTCTGCGTGGTTCGCCTGTTTTCTCTGTGTTCTGCTGCAGGCACTGCATCTCTCTGCGTGGTTCACCTGTTTTCTCTGTGGTCTACTACAGGCACTGCCTCTCTCTGCACAGTTTGCCAGTTTCTCTGTGTTCTGTGACAGGCACTGTCTCTCGCTGCCCAATATACCTGATTCTCTGTGTTCTACTACTGGCACTGCCTCTCTCTGCAATGTTCGCCTGTTTTTTCTGTGTTCTACTACAGGCACTGCCTCTCTCTGCACGGTTCATCTGTTTTCTCCGTGTTCTGCTACAGACACTACCCTGTCTCTAAAATGTTCACCTGTTTCTCTATGTTATGCTCCAGGCACTGTCTCACTCTGCAATGTTCACCTGTTTTCTCTGTGTTCTACTACAGGCACTGCTTCTCTCCGCGCGGTTCACCTGCTTTCTCTGTGTCCTACTACAGGCACTGCCTGTCGCTGCTTGGTCCACCTGTTTCTCTGTGTTCTACTGCAGGCACCGTCTCTCTCTGCATGGTTCACCTGCTTTTTCTGTGTTCTACTACAGGCACTGCCTCTCGGCATGGTTCACCTGTTTCTCTGAGTTCTTCTACAGACACTGCCTCTTTCTGCTGAGTTTGCCTGTTTCTCTATGGGTTATGACAGGCACTGACTCTTGCTGCACAGTTTACCTGTTTCTCTGTGTTCTACTACAGGCACTGCCTCTCTCTGCATGGTTCCCCTGCGTATCTGTGTTCTGCTACAGGCACTGTCTCTCTCTGCATGGTTCGCCTGTTTTCTCTGTGTCCTACTACAGGCACTGCCTCTCTCAGCCTGGTTCGCCTGTTTTCTCTGTGTTCTACTACTGGCACTGCCTCACTCTGCATGGTGTGCCTGTTTTCTATGTTTTCTACTGCAGGCACTGTCTCTCTCACAATGTTCGCCTGTTTCTCTGTGTTCTACTACAGGCAATGCCTCACTCTGAGTGGTTCACCTGTTTTCTCTGTGTTCTACTACAGGCACTGCCTCTCTCTGCCCTGTTTATCTGATTCTCTGTGTTCCACTACAGGCGCTGTCTCTCTCTGCATGGTTTGCATGTTTCTCTGTGTTCTACTACAGGCACTGCCTCTCTCTCTGCATGGTTCACCTGTTTTCTCTGTGTTCTACTACAGGCACTGCCTCGCTCTGCGTGGTTCACCTGTTTTCTCTGTGTTCTACTACAGACACTGCCTCTCTCTCTGCATAGTTCCCCTGTTTTCTCTGTGTTCCACTACAGGCACTGCCTCACTCTGCATGGTTTGCCTGTTTCTCTGTGTTCTACTACATGCACTGCCTCTCTCTCTGCATGGTTCCCCTGTTTTCTCTGTGGTCTACTACAGGCACTGCGTCACTCTGCATGGTTCGCCTGTTTCTCTGCGTTCTAGTACAGGCACTGCCTCTCTCTGCAGTGTTTGCCTGTTTCTGTGCGGTCTACTGCAGGCACTGCCTCTCTCTGCCCAGTTCACCTGTTTCTTTGTGTTATGCTACAGGTACAGCTTCTCTCTGCATGTTTTTCCTGTTTATCTGTGTTCTGCTACAGGCACTGCCTCTCCCTGCAATGTTCACCTGTATCTCTGTGTTCTATGTCAGGCACTGCCTCTCTCTGCATGGTTCACCTTTTTTCCAGTGTTGTACTACACGCACTGCCTCTCTCTGCACGGTCTACCTGTTTCCTCTGTGTTGTACTACAGGCACTGACTTTCTCTGCATGGTTCACCTGTTTCTCTGTGTTCTGCTACAGATGTCGCCCCTCTCTCTCTATCTCTATGTATCTCTCTGGTTTGCCTGTTTTCTCAGTGTTCTGCTACAGGCACTACCCTGTCTCTAAAATGTTCACCTGTTTCTGTATGTTCTACAACAGGGACTGCTTCTCTCTGCAATGTTCGCCTGTTTTCTCTGTGTTCCACTACAGGCCCTGTATCCCTCTGCATGGTTCGCCTGTTTCTCTGTGTTCTACTGCAGGCACTGCCACTCGCTGCATGGTTAACCTGTTTTTTCTGTGTTCTACTACAGGCACTACCTCTCTGTGCCCAGTTTACCTGATTCTCTGTTTTCCACGACAGGCACTGTCTCTCTCTGCATGGTTCGCCTGTTTCTATGTGTTCTACTACAGGCACTGCCTCACTCTGCATGGTGTGCCTGTTTTCTCTGTTTACTACTGCAGGCACCGTCTCCCTCTACAATGTTCGCCTGGTTCTCTGTGTTCTACTACAGACGCTGCCTCTCTCTGCAATGATCGCCTGTTTTCTCTGTGTTCTGCTACAGGCACTGCATCTCTCTGCGCGGTTCACCTGTTTTCTCTGTGTTCTACTACTGGCACTGCCTCACTCTGCAATGTTCGCCTGTTTTCTCTGTGTTCTGCTACAGACACTACCCTGTCTCTAAAATGTTCACCTCTTTCTCTATGTTATGCTACAGGTACTGCCTCTCTCTGCAATGTTCACCTGTTTTCTCTGTGTTCTACTACAGGCACTGACTCTCTCTGCGTGGTTCATCTGTTTTCTCTGTGTTCTGCTACAGACACTACCCTGTCTCTAAAATGTTCACCTCTTTCTCTATGTTATGCTACAGGCACTGCCTCTCTCTGCAATGTTCGCCTGTTTTCTCTGTGTTCTATGACTGGCACTGCCTCTCTCTGCAATGTTCGCCTGTTTTCTCTGTGTTCTGCTACAGGCACTGCCTCTCTCTGCAATGTTCGCCTGTTTCTCTGTGTTCTGCTACAGCCACTGCCTCTCTCTGCACTGTTCAGCTGTTTTCTCGGTGTTCTCGAACAAGCACTGCCTCACTCTGCAATGTTCGCCTGTTTCTCTGTGTTCTACTACAGGTACTGCCTCTCTCTGCATGCTTCGCCTGTTTCTCTGTGTTCTGCGACAGACGTCGCCTCTCTCTCTCTCTCTCTCTCTCTCTCTCTCTCTCTCTCTGTCACTCTGGTTTGCCTTTTTTTCTCTGTGTTGTACTAAAGGCACTGCCTCACTCCGCGTGGTTCGCATATTTCTCTGTGTTCTGCTGCAAGCATTGCCTCTCTCTGCACTGTCCACCTGTTTCTCTGTGTACTGCTACAGGCGCTGCCCCTCTCTGCGCAGTTCACCTGTTTATCTGTGTTCTGCTACAGGCACTGCCTCTCTACATGGTTCACCTGTTTTCTCTGTTTTCTACTACAGACACTGCCTCTCTCTGCACAGTTCACCTGTTCCTCTGTGTTCTGCTGCAGGCACTGTCTCCCTCTGCACAGTTTGCCTGTTTCCCTGCGTTTTACTACAGGCACTGCCTCTCTCTACATGTTTTGCCTGTTTCTCTGTGTTCTACTACAGGCACTGCCTCTCTCTGCATGGATTGCCTGTTTCTCTGTGTTCTACTACAGGCACTGCCCACCTCCACATGGTTCACCTGTTTCTCTGTGTTCTCCGACAGACATTGACTCTCTCTGCATTGTTCGCCTGTTTCTCCGAGTTCTAGTACAGGCACTGCCTGTCTCCACATGTTTCTCTGTGTTCCACTACAGGCACTGCCTCTCTCTACATGTTTCACCTGTTTCTCTGTGTTCTAATATAGGCACTGCCTCTCTCTACATTGTTCGCCTGTTTCTCTGTGTTCTACTTCAGGCACTGACTCTCTCTGCATGGTTCACCTGCTTTTCTGAGTGTTTTACTACAGGCAGTACCTCTCTCTGCATGGTTCGCCTGATTCTCTGTGTTCTACTACAGACTCTGCCTCCCTCTACATTGTTTGCCTGATTCTCTGGTTCTACTACAGGCACTGCCTCTCTCTGCATGTTCGCCTGTTTCTCTGTGTTCTGCGATAGGCACTGCCTCTCTCTACATGTTTCACCAGTTTCTCAGTGTTCCACTACAGGCACTGCCTCTCTCTACATTGTTCACCTGTTTCTCTGTGTTCTACTTCAGGCACTGTCTCTCTCTGCATGGTTCACCTGTTTCTCTGAGTTCTAGTACAGGCACTGCCTCTTTCTACATGTTTCTCCTGTTTCTCTGTGTTCCACTACAGGCACTGCCTCTCTCTACATTGTTCGCCTGTTTCTCTGTTTTCTACCTCAGGCACTGCCTCTCTCTGCATGTTTCACCAGTTTCTCTGTGTTCTACTACACGCTCTGCCTCCCTCTACATTGTTTGCCTGATTCTCTGTTTCTACTACAGGCAATGCCTCTCTCTGCATGGTTCACCTGCTATTCTGAGTGTTCTACTGCCGATACTGCCTCTCTCCACATGGTTCGCCTGTTCCTCTGTGTTCTAATATAGGCAGTGCCTCTCTCTGCATG
Organism: Chiloscyllium punctatum; assembly: GCF_047496795.1. Lineage (NCBI taxonomy): Eukaryota > Metazoa > Chordata > Chondrichthyes > Orectolobiformes > Hemiscylliidae > Chiloscyllium > Chiloscyllium punctatum. The sequence goes on from NC_092788.1 coordinate 34,562,239, forward strand.
GTTCGCCTGTTTCTCTGTGTTCTACTACACACTCTGCCTCCCTCTACATTGTTTGCCTGAATCTCTGTTTCTACTACAGGCAATGCCTCTCTCTGCATGGTTCACCTGCTATTCTGAGTGTTCTACTACAGGCACTGCCTCTCTCTGCATGGTTCGCCTGTTTCTCTGTGTTCTGCAACAGACACTGCCTCTCTCTATACAGTTTGCCCGTTTCTCTGTGTTCTACTACAGGCACTGCCTCTCTCTACATTGTTCACATGTTTCTCTGTGTTCTACTTCAGGCACTGCCTCTCTCTACACGTTTCACCAGTTTCTCTGTGTTCCACTACAGGCACTGCCTCTCTCTACATTGTTCGCCTGTTTCTCTGTGTTCTATTTCAGGTATTGCCTCTCTCTGCATGGTTCGCCTGATCTCTGTGTTCTACTTCAGGCCCTGCCTCTCTCTGCATGGTTCGCCTGTTTCTCTGAGTTCTAGTACAGGCACTGCCTCTCTCTACATTTTTGCCTGTTTCTATGTGTTCTACTACAGGCGCGGCCTCTCTCTGCATGGTTTTCCGGTTTACCTGTGTTCTACTACAGGCACTGACTCTCTCTACATTGCTTGCCTGTTTCTATGTGTCCTACTAAAGGCACTGCCTCTCTCTACATAATTCGCCTGTTTCTCTGTGTGTTCTACTACAGGCACCGCCTCTCTCTACAGGGTTCGCCTGTTTCTCTGTGTTCCACTACAGGCACTGCTTCTCTCTGCATGTATCACCTGTTTCTGTGTGTTCCATTATAGGCACTGCCTCTCTCTACAAGGTTTACCTGTTTCTCTGTGTTCTACTACAGGCACAGCCTCTCTCTGCATGGTTCACCTGTTTCTCTGTGTTCTAGTACAGACACTGCCACTGTCTACATGGTCCGCCTGTTTCTCTGTGTTCCACTACAGGCACTGCCTCTCTGTATATGTTTCACTTGTTTCTCTGTGTTCTACTATAGGCACTTCCTCTCTCTACAAGGTTTACCTGTTTCTCTGTGTTCTCCTACAGGCACAGCTTCTCTCTGCATGGTTCACCTGTTTCTCTGTGTTCTACTAACGACACTGCCTCTCTCTGCATGGTTTGCCTGTTTTCTCTGTGTTTTACTACAGGCACTGCCTCTTTATATATTGTTCGCCTGTTTCTCTGTGTTCCACTACAGGCACTGCCTCTCTCTACAGTGTTCGCCTGTTTCTCTGTGTGCTACTTCAAGCACTGCCTCTCTCTGCATGTTTCACCAGGTTCTCTGTGTACTACTGCAAATACTGCCTCTCTCTACATTGTTCGCCTGTGTCTCTGTGTTCTACTTCAGGCACTGCCTCTCTGCATGGTTCACCTGATTTTCTGAGTGTTGTACTATAGGCACTGCCTCCTTCTGCATGGTTTGCCTGTTTCTCTGAGTTCTAGTACAGGCACTGCCTCTCTCTACATGTTTCACCAGTTTCTCAGTGTTCCACTACAGGCACTGCCTCTCTCTGCATTGTTCGCCTGTTTCTCTATGTTCTACTTCAGGCACTGCCTCTCTCTGCATGGTTCACCTGTTTCTCTGAGTTCTCGTACAGGCACTGCCTCTCTCTACATATTTCACCTGTTTCTCTGTGTTCCACTGCAGGCACTGCCTCTCTCTACATTGTTCGCCTGTTTCTCTGTGTTCTACTTCAGGCAGTGCCTCTCTCTACATGTTCACCTGTTTCTCTGTGTTCCACTACAGGCAGTGCCTCTCTCTACATGTTTCACCAGTTTCTCTGTGTTCTACAGCAAATACTGCCTCTCTCCACATGGTTCGCCTGTTTCTCTGTGTTCTAATATAGGCACTGCCTCTCTCTACATTGTTCGCCTGTTTCTCTGTGTTCTACTTCAGGCATTGCCTCTCTCTGCATGGTTCACCTGCTTTTCTGAGTGTTTTACTACAGGCACTGCCTCTCTCTGCATGGTTCGCCTGTTTCTCTGAGTTCTACCTCAGGCATTGCCTCTCTCTACATGTTTCACAAGTTTCTCGGTGTTCCACTACAGACACTGCCCCTCTCTGCATGGTTCACCTGTCTCTCTGAGTTCTAGTACAGGCACTGCCTCTCTCTGCATGGTTCGCCTGTTTCTCTGAGTTCTACTTCAGGCACTGCCTCTCTCTACATGTTTCACCAGTTTCTCGGTGTTCTACTACAGGCACTGCCTCTCTCTACATGGTTTGCCTGTTTCTCTGTGTTCTACTTCTGGCACTGCCTCTCTCTGCATGGTTCACCTGTTTCTCTGAGTTCTAGTACAGGCACTGCCTCTCTCTACATGTTTCACCTGTTTCTCTGTGTTCCACTACAGGCACTGCCTCTCTCTACATTGTTCGCCTGTTTCTCTGTGTTCTAATATAGGCAGTGCCTCTCTCTGCATGGTTCGCCTGTTTCTCTGTGTTCTACTACAGATACTGCCTCTCTCTGCACAGTTTGCCCGTTTCTCTGTGTTCTACTACAGGCACTGCCTCACTCTGCATAGTTTGCCTCTTTCTCTGTGTTCTACTACAGGCACTGCCCCTCTCCACATGGTTCACCTGTTTCTCTGTGTTCTACCACAGACATTGACTCTCTCTGCATTGTTCGCCTGTTTCTCTGAGTTCTAGTACAGGCACTGCCTCTCTCTACATTGTTCACCTGTTTCACTGTGTTCTACTTCAGGCACTGCCTCTCTCTACATGTTTCACCTGTTTCTCTGTGTTCTAATATAGGCACTGCCTCTCTCTACATTGTTCGCCTGTTTCTCTGTGTTCTACTTCAGGCACTGACTCTCTCTGCATGGTTCACCTGCTTTTCTGAGTGTTTTACTACAGGCAGTACCTCTCTCTGCATGGTTCGCCTGTTTCTCTGTGTTCTACTACAGACTCTGCCTCCCTCTACATTGTTTGCCTGATTCTCTGGTTCTACTACAGGCACTGCCTCTCTCTGCATGTTCGCCTGTTTCTCTGTGTTCTGCGATAGGCACTGCCTCTCTCTGCATGGTTCACCAGTTTTAACACTGTTCTACTTCAGGCACTGCCTCTCTCTACATGTTTCACCAGTTTCTCAGTGTTCCACTACAGGCACTGCCTCTCTCTACATTGTTCACCTGTTTCTCTGTGTTCTACTTCAGGCACTGTCTCTCTCTGCATGGTTCACCTGTTTCTCTGAGTTCTCGTACAGGCACTGCCTCTTTGTACATGTTTCTCCTGTTTCTCTGTGTTCCACTACAGGCACTGCCTCTCTCTACATTGTTCGCCTGTTTCTCTGTTTTCTACCTCAGGCACTGCCTCTCTCTGCATGTTTCACCAGTTTCTCTGTGTTCTACTACACACTCTGCCTCCCTCTACATTGTTTGCCTGATTCTCTGTTTCTACTACAGGCAATGCCTCTCTCTGCATGGTTCACCTGCTATTCTGAGTGTTCTACTGCCGATACTGCCTCTCTCCACATGGTTCGCCTGTTCCTCTGTGTTCTAATATAGGCAGTGCCTCTCTCTGCATGGTTCGCCTGTTTCTCTGTGTTCTACTACACACTCTGCCTCCCTCTACATTGTTTGCCTGAATCTCTGTTTCTACTACAGGCAATGCCTCTCTCTGCATGGTTCACCTGCTATTCTGAGTGTTCTACTACAGGCACTGCCTCTCTCTGCATGGTTCGCCTGTTTCTCTGTGTTCTGCAACAGACACTGCCTCTCTCTATACAGTTTGCCCGTTTCTCTGTGTTCTACTACAGGCACTGCCTCTCTCTACATTGTTCACATGTTTCTCTGTGTTCTACTTCAGGCACTGCCTCTCTCTGCACGTTTCACCAGTTTCTCTGTGTTCCACTACAGGCACTGCCTCTCTCTACATTGTTCGCCTGTTTCTCTGTGTTCTATTTCAGGTACTGCCTCTCTCTGCATGGTTCGCCTGATCTCTGTGTTCTACTTCAGGCCCTGCCTCTCTCTGCATGGTTCGCCTGTTTCTCTGAGTTCTAGTACAGGCACTGCCTCTCTCTACATTTTTGCCTGTTTCTATGTGTTCTACTACAGGCGCGGCCTCTCTCTGCATGGTTTTCCGGTTTATCTGTGTTCTACTACAGGCACTGACTCTCTCTACATTGCTCGCCTGTTTCTATGTGTCCTACTAAAGGCACTGCCTCTCTCTACATAATTCGCCTGTTTCTCTGTGTGTTCTACTACAGGCACCGCCTCTCTCTACAGGGTTCGCCTGTTTCTCTGTGTTCCACTACAGGCACTGCATCTCTCTGCATGTATCACCTGTTTCTGTGTGTTCTACTATAGGCACTGCCTCTCTCTACAAGGTTTACCTGTTTCTCTGTGTTCTACTACAGGCACAGCCTCTCTCTGCATGGTTCACCTGTTTCTCTGTGTTCTAGTACAGACACTGCCACTGTCTACATGGTCCGCCTGTTTCTCTGTGTTCCACTACAGGCACTGCCTCTCTTTATATGTTTCACTTGTTTCTCTGTGTTCTACTCTAGGCACTTCCTCTCTCTACACGGTTTACCTGTTTCTCTGTGTTCTCCTACAGGCACAGCTTCTCTCTGCATGGTTCACCTGTTTCTCTGTGTTCTACTAACGACACTGCCTCTCTCTGCATGGTTTGCCTGTTTTCTCTGTGTTTTACTACAGACACTGCCTCTTTATATATTGTTCACCTGTTTCTCTGTGTTCCACTACAGGCACTGCCTCTCTCTACAGTGTTCGCCTGTTTCTCTGTGTGCTACTTCAAGCACTGCCTTTCTCTGCATGTTTCACCAGGTTCTCTGTGTACTACTGCAAATACTGCCTCTCTCTACATTGTTCGCCTGTGTCTCTGTGTTCTACTTCAGGCACTGCCTCTCTGCATGGTTCATCTGCTTTTCTGAGTGTTGTACTACAGGCACTGCCTCTCTCTGCATGGTTCGCCTGTTTCTCTGAGTTCTAGTACAGGCACTGCCTCTCTCTACATGTTTCACCTGTTTCTCTGTGTTCCACTGCAGGCACTGCCTCTCTCTACTTTGTTCGCCTGTTTCTCTGTGTTCTACTTCAGGCAGTGCCTCTCTCTACATGTTTCACCAGTTTCTCTGTGTTCTACAGCAAATACTGCCTCTCTCCACATGGTTCGCCTGTTTCTCTGTGTTCTAATATAGGCACTGCCTCTCTCTACATTGTTCGCCTGTTTCTCTGTGTTCTACTTCAGGCACTGCCTCTCTCTGCATGGTTCACCTGCTTTTCTGAGTGTTTTACCACAGGCACTGCCTCTCTCTGCATGGTTCGCCTGTTTCTCTGAGTTCTACCTCAGGCACTGCCTCTCTCTACATGTTTCACAAGTTTCTCGGTGTTCCACTACAGGCACTGCCTCTCTCTGCATTGTTCGCCTGTTTTTCTGTGTTCTACTTCAGGCACTGCCTCTCTCTGCATGGTTCACCTGTTTCTCTGAGTTCTAGTACAGGCACTGCCTCTCTCTACATGGTTTGCCTGTTTCTATGTGTTCTACTACAGGCTCTGACTCTCTCTGCATGGTTTGCCGATTTATCTGTGTTCTACTACAGGCACTGACTCTCTCTACATTGCTCGCCTGTTTCTGTGTGTCCTACTAAAGGCAATGCCTCTCTCTACATAATTCGCCTGTTTCTCTGTGTGTTCTACTACAGGCACCGCCTCTCTCTACAGGGTTCACCTGTTTCTATGTGTTCTACTAGACACACTGCCTCTCTCTACAGGGTTCGCCTGTTTCTCTGTGTTCCACTACAGGCACTGCCTCACTCTCCATGGTTTGCCTGTTTCTCTGGGTTTTACTACAGGCACTGCCTCTTTCTACATTGTTCGCCTGTTTCTCTGTGTTCCACGACAGGCACTGCCTCTCTCTACAGTGTTCGCCTGTTTCTCTGTGTGCTACTTCAAGCACTGCCTCTCTCTGCATGTTTCACCAGGTTCTCTGTGTACTACTGCAAATACTGCCTCTCTCTACATTGTTCGCCTGTTTCTCTGTGTTCTCTTTCAGGCACTGCCTCTCTGCATGGTTCACCTGATTTTCTGAGTGTTGTACTATAGGCACTGCCTCCCTCTGCATGGTTCGCCTGTTTCTCTGAGTTCTAGTACAGGCACTGCCTCTCTCTACATGTTTCACCAGTTTCTCAGTGTTCCACTACAGGCACTGCCTCTCTCTGCATTGTTCGCCTGTTTCTCTATGTTCTACTTCAGGCACTGCCTCTCTCTGCATGGTTCACCTGTTTCTCTGAGTTCTCGTACAGGCACTGCCTCTCTCTACATATTTCACCTGTTTCTCTGTGTTCCACTGCAGGCACTGCCTCTCTCTACATTGTTCGCCTGTTTCTCTGTGTTCTACTTCAGGCAGTGCCTCTCTCTACATGTTCACCTGTTTCTCTGTGTTCCACTACAGGCAGTGCCTCTCTCTACATGTTTCACCAGTTTCTCTGTGTTCTACAGCAAATACTGCCTCTCTCCACATGGTTCGCCTGTTTCTCTGTGTTCTAATATAGGCACTGCCTCTCTCTACATTGTTCGCCTGTTTCTCTGTGTTCTACTTCAGGCATTGCCTCTCTCTGCATGGTTCACCTGCTTTTCTGAGTGTTTTACTACAGGCACTGCCTCTCTCTGCATGGTTCGCCTGTTTCTCTGAGTTCTACCTCAGGCATTGCCTCTCTCTACATGTTTCACAAGTTTCTCGGTGTTCCACTACAGACACTGCCCCTCTCTGCATGGTTCACCTGTCTCTCTGAGTTCTAGTACAGGCACTGCCTCTCTCTGCATGGTTCGCCTGTTTCTCTGAGTTCTACTTCAGGCACTGCCTCTCTCTACATGTTTCACCAGTTTCTCTGAGTTCTAGTACAGGCACTGCCTCTCTCTACATGTTTCACCTGTTTCTCTGTGTTCCACTACAGGCACTGCCTCTCTCTACATTGTTCGCCTGTTTCTCTGTGTTCTAATATAGGCAGTGCCTCTCTCTGCATGGTTCGCCTGTTTCTCTGTGTTCTACTTCTGGCACTGCCTCTCTCTGCATGGTTCACCTGTTTCTCTGAGTTCTAGTACAGGCACTGCCTCTCTCTACATGTTTCACCTGTTTCTCTGTGTTCCACTACAGGCACTGCCTCTCTCTACATTGTTCGCCTGTTTCTCTGTGTTCTAATATAGGCAGTGCCTCTCTCTGCATGGTTCGCCTGTTTCTCTGTGTTCTACTACAGACACTGCCTCTCTCTGCACAGTTTGCCCGTTTCTCTGTGTTCTACTACAGGCACTGCCTCACTCTGCATAGTTTGCCTCTTTCTCTGTGTTCTACTACAGGCACTGCCCCTCTCCACATGGTTCACCTGTTTCTCTGTGTTCTACCACAGACATTGACTCTCTCTGCATTGTTCGCCTGTTTCTCTGAGTTCTAGTACAGGCACTGCCTCTCTCTACATTGTTCACCTGTTTCACTGTGTTCTACTTCAGGCACTGCCTCTCTCTACATGTTTCACCTGTTTCTCTGTGTTCTAATATAGGCACTGCCTCTCTCCACATTGTTCGCCTGTTTCTCTGTGTTCTACTTCAGGCACTGACTCTCTCTGCATGGTTCACCTGCTTTTCTGAGTGTTTTACTACAGGCAGTACCTCTCTCTGCATGGTTCGCCTGTTTCTCTGTGTTCTACTACAGACTCTGCCTCCCTCTACATTGTTTGCCTGATTCTCTGGTTCTACTACAGGCACTGCCTCTCTCTGCATGTTCGCCTGTTTCTCTGTGTTCTGCGATAGGCACTGCCTCTCTCTGCATGGTTCACCAGTTTTAACACTGTTCTACTTCAGGCACTGCCTCTCTCTACATGTTTCACCAGTTTCTCAGTGTTCCACTACAGGCACTGCCTCTCTCTACATTGTTCACCTGTTTCTCTGTGTTCTACTTCAGGCACTGTCTCTCTCTGCATGGTTCACCTGTTTCTCTGAGTTCTAGTACAGGCACTGCCTCTTTCTACATGTTTCTCCTGTTTCTCTGTGTTCCACTACAGGCACTGCCTCTCTCTACATTGTTCGCCTGTTTCTCTGTTTTCTACCTCAGGCACTGCCTCTCTCTGCATGTTTCACCAGTTTCTCTGTGTTCTACTACACACTCTGCCTCCCTCTACATTGTTTGCCTGATTCTCTGTTTCTACTACAGGCAATGCCTCTCTCTGCATGGTTCACCTGCTATTCTGAGTGTTCTACTGCCGATACTGCCTCTCTCCACATGGTTCGCCTGTTCCTCTGTGTTCTAATATAGGCAGTGCCTCTCTCTGCATGGTTCGCCTGTTTCTCTGTGTTCTACTACACACTCTGCCTCCCTCTACATTGTTTGCCTGAATCTCTGTTTCTACTACAGGCAATGCCTCTCTCTGCATGGTTCACCTGCTATTCTGAGTGTTCTACTACAGGCACTGCCTCTCTCTGCATGGTTCGCCTGTTTCTCTGTGTTCTGCAACAGACACTGCCTCTCTCTATACAGTTTGCCCGTTTCTCTGTGTTCTACTACAGGCACTGCCTCTCTCTACATTGTTCACATGTTTCTCTGTGTTCTACTTCAGGCACTGCCTCTCTCTACACGTTTCACCAGTTTCTCTGTGTTCCACTACAGGCACTGCCTCTCTCTACATTGTTCGCCTGTTTCTCTGTGTTCTATTTCAGGTACTGCCTCTCTCTGCATGGTTCGCCTGATCTCTGTGTTCTACTTCAGGCCCTGCCTCTCTCTGCATGGTTCGCCTGTTTCTCTGTGTTCTACTACACACTCTGCCTCCCTCTACATTGTTTGCCTGTTTCTATGTGTTCTACTACAGGCGCGGCCTCTCTCTGCATGGTTTTCCGGTTTATCTGTGTTCTACTACAGGCACTGACTCTCTCTACATTGCTCGCCTGTTTCTATGTGTCCTACTAAAGGCACTGCCTCTCTCTACATAATTCGCCTGTTTCTCTGTGTGTTCTACTACAGGCACCGCCTCTCTCTACAGGGTTCGCCTGTTTCTCTGTGTTCCACTACAGGCACTGCATCTCTCTGCATGTATCACCTGTTTCTGTGTGTTCTACTATAGGCACTGCCTCTCTCTACAAGGTTTACCTGTTTCTCTGTGTTCTACTACAGGCACTGCCTCTCTCTACACGTTTCACCAGTTTCTCTGTGTTCCACTACAGGCACTGCCTCTCTCTACATTGTTCGCCTGTTTCTCTGTGTTCTATTTCAGGTACTGCCTCTCTCTGCATGGTTCGCCTGATCTCTGTGTTCTACTTCAGGCCCTGCCTCTCTCTGCATGGTTCGCCTGTTTCTCTGAGTTCTAGTACAGGCACTGCCTCTCTCTACATTTTTGCCTGTTTCTATGTGTTCTACTACAGGCGCGGCCTCTCTCTGCATGGTTTTCCGGTTTATCTGTGTTCTACTACAGGCACTGACTCTCTCTACATTGCTCGCCTGTTTCTATGTGTCCTACTAAAGGCACTGCCTCTCTCTACATAATTCGCCTGTTTCTCTGTGTGTTCTACTACAGGCACTGCCTCTCTCTACATTTTTGCCTGTTTCTATGTGTTCTACTACAGGCGCGGCCTCTCTCTGCATGGTTTTCCGGTTTATCTGTGTTCTACTACAGGCACTGACTCTCTCTACATTGCTCGCCTGTTTCTATGTGTCCTACTAAAGGCACTGCCTCTCTCTACATAATTCGCCTGTTTCTCTGTGTGTTCTACTACAGGCACCGCCTCTCTCTACAGGGTTCGCCTGTTTCTCTGTGTTCCACTACAGGCACTGCATCTCTCTACATGTATCACCTGTTTCTGTGTGTTCTACTATAGGCACTGCCTCTCTCTACAAGGTTTACCTGTTTCTCTGTGTTCTACTACAGGCACTGCCTCTCTCTACACGTTTCACCAGTTTCTCTGTGTTCCACTACAGGCACTGCCTCTCTCTACATTGTTCGCCTGTTTCTCTGTGTTCTATTTCAGGTACTGCCTCTCTCTGCATGGTTCGCCTGATCTCTGTGTTCTACTTCAGGCCCTGCCTCTCTCTGCATGGTTCGCCTGTTTCTCTGTGTTCTACTACACACTCTGCCTCTCTCTACATTGTTTGCCTGTTTCTATGTGTTCTACTACAGGCGCGGCCTCTCTCTGCATGGTTTTCCGGTTTATCTGTGTTCTACTACAGGCACTGACTCTCTCTACATTGCTCGCCTGTTTCTATGTGTCCTACTAAAGGCACTGCCTCTCTCTACATAATTCGCCTGTTTCTCTGTGTGTTCTACTACAGGCACCGCCTCTCTCTACAGGGTTCGCCTGTTTCTCTGTGTTCCACTACAGGCACTGCATCTCTCTGCATGTATCACCTGTTTCTGTGTGTTCTACTATAGGCACTGCCTCTCTCTACAAGGTTTACCTGTTTCTCTGTGTTCTACTACAGGCACAGCCTCTCTCTGCATGGTTCACCTGTTTCTCTGTGTTCTAGTACAGACACTGCCACTGTCTACATGGTCCGCCTGTTTCTCTGTGTTCCACTACAGGCACTGCCTCTCTTTATATGTTTCACTTGTTTCTCTGTGTTCTACTCTAGGCACTTCCTCTCTCTACACGGTTTACCTGTTTCTCTGTGTTCTCCTACAGGCACAGCTTCTCTCTGCATGGTTCACCTGTTTCTCTGTGTTCTACTAACGACACTGCCTCTCTCTGCATGGTTTGCCTGTTTTCTCTGTGTTTTACTACAGACACTGCCTCTTTATATATTGTTCGCCTGTTTCTCTGTGTTCCACTACAGGCACTGCCTCTCTCTACAGTGTTCGCCTGTTTCTCTGTGTGCTACTTCAAGCACTGCCTTTCTCTGCATGTTTCACCAGGTTCTCTGTGTACTACTGCAAATACTGCCTCTCTCTACATTGTTCGCCTGTGTCTCTGTGTTCTACTTCAGGCACTGCCTCTCTGCATGGTTCATCTGCTTTTCTGAGTGTTGTACTACAGGCACTGCCTCTCTCTGCATGGTTCGCCTGTTTCTCTGAGTTCTAGTACAGGCACTGCCTCTCTCTACATGTTTCACCTGTTTCTCTGTGTTCCACTGCAGGCACTGCCTCTCTCTACTTTGTTCGCCTGTTTCTCTGTGTTCTACTTCAGGCAGTGCCTCTCTCTACATGTTTCACCAGTTTCTCCCTGTTCTACTGCAGACACTGCCTCCCTCTACACTGTTTGCCTGATTCTCTGGTTCTACTACAGGCACTGCCTCTCTCCACATGTTTGCCTGTTTCTCTGTGTTCCACTACAGGCAGTGCCTCTCTCTACATGTTTCACCAGTTTCTCTGTGTTCTACAGCAAATACTGCCTCTCTCCACATGGTTCGCCTGTTTCTCTGTGTTCTAATATAGGCACTGCCTCTCTCTACATTGTTCGCCTGTTTCTCTGTGTTCTACTTCAGGCACTGCCTCTCTCTGCATGGTTCACCTGCTTTTCTGAGTGTTTTACCACAGGCACTGCCTCTCTCTGCATGGTTCGCCTGTTTCTCTGAGTTCTACCTCAGGCACTGCCTCTCTCTACATGTTTCACAAGTTTCTCGGTGTTCCACTACAGGCACTGCCTCTCTCTGCATTGTTCGCCTGTTTTTCTGTGTTCTACTTCAGGCACTGCCTCTCTCTGCATGGTTCACCTGTTTCTCTGAGTTCTAGTACAGGCACTGCCTCTCTCTACATGGTTTGCCTGTTTCTATGTGTTCTACTACAGGCTCTGACTCTCTCTGCATGGTTTGCCGATTTATCTGTGTTCTACTACAGGCACTGACTCTCTCTACATTGCTCGCCTGTTTCTATGTGTCCTACTAAAGGCAATGCCTCTCTCTACATAATTCGCCTGTTTCTCTGTGTGTTCTACTACAGGCACCGCCTCTCTCTACAGGGTTCACCTGTTTCTATGTGTTCTACTAGACACACTGCCTCTCTCTACAGGGTTCGCCTGTTTCTCTGTGTTCCACTACAGGCACTGCCTCACTCTCCATGGTTTGCCTGTTTCTCTGGGTTTTACTACAGGCACTGCCTCTTTCTACATTGTTCGCCTGTTTCTCTGTGTTCCACGACAGGCACTGCCTCTCTCTACAGTGTTCGCCTGTTTCTCTGTGTGCTACTTCAAGCACTGCCTCTCTCTGCATGTTTCACCAGGTTCTCTGTGTACTACTGCAAATACTGCCTCTCTCTACATTGTTCGCCTGTTTCTCTGTGTTCTCTTTCAGGCACTGCCTCTCTGCATGGTTCACCTGATTTTCTGAGTGTTGTACTATAGGCACTGCCTCCCTCTGCATGGTTCGCCTGTTTCTCTGAGTTCTAGTACAGGCACTGCCTCTCTCTACATGTTTCACCAGTTTCTCAGTGTTCCACTACAGGCACTGCCTCTCTCTGCATTGTTCGCCTGTTTCTCTATGTTCTACTTCAGGCACTGCCTCTCTCTGCATGGTTCACCTGTTTCTCTGAGTTCTCGTACAGGCACTGCCTCTCTCTACATATTTCACCTGTTTCTCTGTGTTCCACTGCAGGCACTGCCTCTCTCTACATTGTTCGCCTGTTTCTCTGTGTTCTACTTCAGGCAGTGCCTCTCTCTACATGTTCACCTGTTTCTCTGTGTTCCACTACAGGCAGTGCCTCTCTCTACATGTTTCACCAGTTTCTCTGTGTTCTACAGCAAATACTGCCTCTCTCCACATGGTTCGCCTGTTTCTCTGTGTTCTAATATAGGCACTGCCTCTCTCTACATTGTTCGCCTGTTTCTCTGTGTTCTACTTCAGGCATTGCCTCTCTCTGCATGGTTCACCTGCTTTTCTGAGTGTTTTACTACAGGCACTGCCTCTCTCTGCATGGTTCGCCTGTTTCTCTGAGTTCTACCTCAGGCATTGCCTCTCTCTACATGTTTCACAAGTTTCTCGGTGTTCCACTACAGACACTGCCCCTCTCTGCATGGTTCACCTGTCTCTCTGAGTTCTAGTACAGGCACTGCCTCTCTCTGCATGGTTCGCCTGTTTCTCTGAGTTCTACTTCAGGCACTGCCTCTCTCTACATGTTTCACCAGTTTCTCTGAGTTCTAGTACAGGCACTGCCTCTCTCTACATGTTTCACCTGTTTCTCTGTGTTCCACTACAGGCACTGCCTCTCTCTACATTGTTCGCCTGTTTCTCTGTGTTCTAATATAGGCAGTGCCTCTCTCTGCATGGTTCGCCTGTTTCTCTGTGTTCTACTTCTGGCACTGCCTCTCTCTGCATGGTTCACCTGTTTCTCTGAGTTCTAGTACAGGCACTGCCTCTCTCTACATGTTTCACCTGTTTCTCTGTGTTCCACTACAGGCACTGCCTCTCTCTACATTGTTCGCCTGTTTCTCTGTGTTCTACTTCAGGCATTGCCTCTCTCTGCATGGTTCACCTGCTTTTCTGAGTGTTTTACTACAGGCACTGCCTCTCTCTGCATGGTTCGCCTGTTTCTCTGAGTTCTACCTCAGGCACTGCCTCTCTCTACATGTTTCACAAGTTTCTCGGTGTTCCACTACAGACACTGCCCCTCTCTGCATGGTTCACCTGTCTCTCTGAGTTCTAGTACAGGCACTGCCTCTCTCTACATGGATTGCCTGTTTCTATGTGTTCTACTACAGGCTCTGACTCCCTCTGCCTGGTTTGCCAGTTTATCTGTGTTCTACTACAGGCACTGACTCTCTCTACATTGCTCGCCTGTTTCTGTGTGTCCTACTAAAGGCACTGCCTCTCTCTACATAATTCGCCTGTTTCTCTATGTGTTCTACTACAGGCACTGCCTCTCTCTACATGGTTTGCCTGTTTCTCTGTGTTCCACTATGGGCACTGCCTCACTCTCCATGGTTTGCCTGTTTCTATGTGTTCTACTACAGACACTGCCTCTGTCTACATGGTCCACCTGTTTCTCTGCGTTCTACTACAGGCACTGCCTCTCTCTACATGGTTTGCCTGTTTCTATGTGTTCTACTACAGACACTGCCTCTGTCTACATGGTCCGCCTGTTTCTCTGTGTTCCACTACAGGCACTGCCTCTCTCTACATGGTTTGCCTGTTTCTCTGTGTTCTACTACAGGCACTGACTCTCTCTGCATGGTTCACCTGTTTCTCTGTGTTCTACTAACGACACTGCCTCTCTCTGCATGGTTCACCTGTTTCTCTGTGTTCTAGTACAGACACTGCCACTGTCTACATGGTCCGCCTGTTTCTCTGTGTTCCACTACAGGCACTGCCTCTCTGTATATGTTTCACTTGTTTCTCTGTGTTCTACTCTAGGCACTTCCTCTCTCTACAAGGTTTACCTGTTTCTCTGTGTTCTCCTACAGGCACAGCTTCTCTCTGCATGGTTCACCTGTTTCTCTGTGTTCTACTAACGACACTGCCTCTCTCTGCATGGTTTGCCTGTTTTCTCTGTGTTTTACTACAGGCACTGCCTCTTTATATATTGTTCGCCTGTTTCTCTGTGTTCCACTACAGGCACTGCCTCTCTCTACAGTGTTCGCCTGTTTCTCTGTGTGCTACTTCAAGCACTGCCTTTCTCTGCATGTTTCACCAGGTTCTCTGTGTACTACTGCAAATACTGCCTCTCTCTACATTGTTCGCCTGTGTCTCTGTGTTCTACTTCAGGCACTGCCTCTCTGCATGGTTCATCTGCTTTTCTGAGTGTTGTACTACAGGCACTGCCTCTCTCTGCATGGTTCGCCTGTTTCTCTGAGTTCTAGTACAGGCACTGCCTCTCTCTACATGTTTCACCTGTTTCTCTGTGTTCCACTGCAGGCACTGCCTCTCTCTACTTTGTTCGCCTGTTTCTCTGTGTTCTACTTCAGGCAGTGCCTCTCTCTACATGTTTCACCAGTTTCTCTGTGTTCTACAGCAAATACTGCCTCTCTCCACATGGTTCGCCTGTTTCTCTGTGTTCTAATATAGGCACTGCCTCTCTCTACATTGTTCGCCTGTTTCTCTGTGTTCTACTTCAGGCACTGCCTCTCTCTGCATGGTTCACCTGCTTTTCTGAGTGTTTTACCACAGGCACTGCCTCTCTCTGCATGGTTCGCCTGTTTCTCTAAGTTCTACCTCAGGCACTGCCTCTCTCTACATGTTTCACAAGTTTCTCGGTGTTCCACTACAGGCACTGCCTCTCTCTGCATTGTTCGCCTGTTTTTCTGTGTTCTACTTCAGGCACTGCCTCTCTCTGCATGGTTCACCTGTTTCTCTGAGTTCTAGTACAGGCACTGCCTCTCTCTACATGGTTTGCCTGTTTCTATGTGTTCTACTACAGGCTCTGACTCTCTCTGCATGGTTTGCCGATTTATCTGTGTTCTACTACAGGCACTGACTCTCTCTACATTGCTCGCCTGTTTCTATGTGTCCTACTAAAGGCAATGCCTCTCTCTACATAATTCGCCTGTTTCTCTGTGTGTTCTACTACAGGCACCGCCTCTCTCTACAGGGTTCACCTGTTTCTATGTGTTCTACTAGACACACTGCCTCTCTCTACAGGGTTCGCCTGTTTCTCTGTGTTCCACTACAGGCACTGCCTCACTCTCCATGGTTTGCCTGTTTCTCTGGGTTTTACTACAGGCACTGCCTCTTTCTACATTGTTCGCCTGTTTCTCTGTGTTCCACGACAGGCACTGCCTCTCTCTACAGTGTTCGCCTGTTTCTCTGTGTGCTACTTCAAGCACTGCCTCTCTCTGCATGTTTCACCAGGTTCTCTGTGTACTACTGCAAATACTGCCTCTCTCTACATTGTTCGCCTGTTTCTCTGTGTTCTCTTTCAGGCACTGCCTCTCTGCATGGTTCACCTGATTTTCTGAGTGTTGTACTATAGGCACTGCCTCCCTCTGCATGGTTCGCCTGTTTCTCTGAGTTCTAGTACAGGCACTGCCTCTCTCTACATGTTTCACCAGTTTCTCAGTGTTCCACTACAGGCACTGCCTCTCTCTGCATTGTTCGCCTGTTTCTCTATGTTCTACTTCAGACACTGCCTCTCTCTGCATGGTTCACCTGTTTCTCTGAGTTCTCGTACAGGCACTGCCTCTCTCTACATATTTCACCTGTTTCTCTGTGTTCCACTGCAGGCACTGCCTCTCTCTACATTGTTCGCCTGTTTCTCTGTGTTCTACTTCAGGCAGTGCCTCTCTCTACATGTTCGCCTGTTTCTCTGTGTTCCACTACAGGCAGTGCCTCTCTCTACATGTTTCACCAGTTTCTCTGTGTTCTACAGCAAATACTGCCTCTCTCCACATGGTTCGCCTGTTTCTCTGTGTTCTAATATAGGCACTGCCTCTCTCTACATTGTTCGCCTGTTTCTCTGTGTTCTACTTCAGGCATTGCCTCTCTCTGCATGGTTCACCTGCTTTTCTGAGTGTTTTACTACAGGCACTGCCTCTCTCTGCATGGTTCGCCTGTTTCTCTGAGTTCTACCTCAGGCACTGCCTCTCTCTACATGTTTCACAAGTTTCTCGGTGTTCCACTACAGACACTGCCCCTCTCTGCATGGTTCACCTGTCTCTCTGAGTTCTAGTACAGGCACTGCCTCTCTCTGCATGGTTCGCCTGTTTCTCTGAGTTCTACTTCAGGCACTGCCTCTCTCTACATGTTTCACCAGTTTCTCGGTGTTCTACTACAGGCACTGCCTCTCTCTACATGGTTTGCCTGTTTCTCTGTGTTCTACTTCTGGCACTGCCTCTCTCTGCATGGTTCACCTGTTTCTCTGAGTTCTAGTACAGGCACTGCCTCTCTCTACATGTTTCACCTGTTTCTCTGTGTTCCACTACAGGCACTGCCTCTCTCTACATTGTTCGCCTGTTTCTCTGTGTTCTAATATAGGCAGTGCCTCTCTCTGCATGGTTCGCCTGTTTCTCTGTGTTCTACTACAGACACTGCCTCTCTCTGCACAGTTTGCCCGTTTCTCTGTGTTCTACTACAGGCACTGCCTCACTCTGCATAGTTTGCCTCTTTCTCTGTGTTCTACTACAGGCACTGCCCCTCTCCACATGGTTCACCTGTTTCTCTGTGTTCTACCACAGACATTGACTCTCTCTGCATTGTTCGCCTGTTTCTCTGAGTTCTAGTACAGGCACTGCCTCTCTCTACATTGTTCACCTGTTTCACTGTGTTCTACTTCAGGCACTGCCTCTCTCTACATGTTTCACCTGTTTCTCTGTGTTCTAATATAGGCACTGCCTCTCTCCACATTGTTCGCCTGTTTCTCTGTGTTCTACTTCAGGCACTGACTCTCTCTGCATGGTTCACCTGCTTTTCTGAGTGTTTTACTACAGGCAGTACCTCTCTCTGCATGGTTCGCCTGTTTCTCTGTGTTCTACTACAGACTCTGCCTCCCTCTACATTGTTTGCCTGATTCTCTGGTTCTACTACAGGCACTGCCTCTCTCTGCATGTTCGCCTGTTTCTCTGTGTTCTGCGATAGGCACTGCCTCTCTCTGCATGGTTCACCAGTTTTAACACTGTTCTACTTCAGGCACTGCCTCTCTCTACATGTTTCACCAGTTTCTCAGTGTTCCACTACAGGCACTGCCTCTCTCTACATTGTTCACCTGTTTCTCTGTGTTCTACTTCAGGCACTGTCTCTCTCTGCATGGTTCACCTGTTTCTCTGAGTTCTAGTACAGGCACTGCCTCTTTCTACATGTTTCTCCTGTTTCTCTGTGTTCCACTACAGGCACTGCCTCTCTCTACATTGTTCGCCTGTTTCTCTGTTTTCTACCTCAGGCACTGCCTCTCTCTGCATGTTTCACCAGTTTCTCTGTGTTCTACTACACGCTCTGCCTCCCTCTACATTGTTTGCCTGATTCTCTGTTTCTACTACAGGCAATGCCTCTCTCTGCATGGTTCACCTGCTATTCTGAGTGTTCTACTGCCGATACTGCCTCTCTCCACATGGTTCGCCTGTTCCTCTGTGTTCTAATATAGGCAGTGCCTCTCTCTGCATGGTTCGCCTGTTTCTCTGTGTTCTACTACACACTCTGCCTCCCTCTACATTGTTTGCCTGAATCTCTGTTTCTACTACAGGCAATGCCTCTCTCTGCATGGTTCACCTGCTATTCTGAGTGTTCTACTACAGGCACTGCCTCTCTCTGCATGGTTCGCCTGTTTCTCTGTGTTCTGCAACAGACACTGCCTCTCTCTATACAGTTTGCCCGTTTCTCTGTGTTCTACTACAGGCACTGCCTCTCTCTACATTGTTCACATGTTTCTCTGTGTTCTACTTCAGGCACTGCCTCTCTCTACACGTTTCACCAGTTTCTCTGTGTTCCACTACAGGCACTGCCTCTCTCTACATTGTTCGCCTGTTTCTCTGTGTTCTATTTCAGGTACTGCCTCTCTCTGCATGGTTCGCCTGATCTCTGTGTTCTACTTCAGGCCCTGCCTCTCTCTGCATGGTTCGCCTGTTTCTCTGAGTTCTAGTACAGGCACTGCCTCTCTCTACATTTTTGCCTGTTTCTATGTGTTCTACTACAGGCGCGGCCTCTCTCTGCATGGTTTTCCGGTTTATCTGTGTTCTACTACAGGCACTGACTCTCTCTACATTGCTCGCCTGTTTCTATGTGTCCTACTAAAGGCACTGCCTCTCTCTACATAATTCGCCTGTTTCTCTGTGTGTTCTACTACAGGCACCGCCTCTCTCTACAGGGTTCGCCTGTTTCTCTGTGTTCCACTACAGGCACTGCATCTCTCTGCATGTATCACCTGTTTCTGTGTGTTCTACTATAGGCACTGCCTCTCTCTACAAGGTTTACCTGTTTCTCTGTGTTCTACTACAGGCACAGCCTCTCTCTGCATGGTTCACCTGTTTCTCTGTGTTCTAGTACAGACACTGCCACTGTCTACATGGTCCGCCTGTTTCTCTGTGTTCCACTACAGGCACTGCCTCTCTTTATATGTTTCACTTGTTTCTCTGTGTTCTACTCTAGGCACTTCCTCTCTCTACACGGTTTACCTGTTTCTCTGTGTTCTCCTGCAGGCACAGCTTCTCTCTGCATGGTTCACCTGTTTCTCTGTGTTCTACTAACGACACTGCCTCTCTCTGCATGGTTTGCCTGTTTTCTCTGTGTTTTACTACAGACACTGCCTCTTTATATATTGTTCGCCTGTTTCTCTGTGTTCCACTACAGGCACTGCCTCTCTCTACAGTGTTCGCCTGTTTCTCTGTGTGCTACTTCAAGCACTGCCTTTCTCTGCATGTTTCACCAGGTTCTCTGTGTACTACTGCAAATACTGCCTCTCTCTACATTGTTCGCCTGTGTCTCTGTGTTCTACTTCAGGCACTGCCTCTCTGCATGGTTCATCTGCTTTTCTGAGTGTTGTACTACAGGCACTGCCTCTCTCTGCATGGTTCGCCTGTTTCTCTGAGTTCTCGTACAGGCACTGCCTCTCTCTACATGTTTCACCTGTTTCTCTGTGTTCCACTGCAGGCACTGCCTCTCTCTACTTTGTTTGCCTGTTTCTCTATGTTCTACTTCAGGCACTGCCTCTCTCTGCATGGTTCACCTGTTTCTCAGAGTTCTCGTACAGGCACTGCCTCTCTCTACATGTTTCACCTGTTTCTCTGTGTTCCACTGCAGGCACTGCCTCTCTCTACTTTGTTCGCCTGTTTCTCTGTGTTCTACTTCAGGCAGTGCCTCTCTCTACATGTTTCACCAGTTTCTCTGTGTTCTACTGCAGACACTGCCTCCCTCTACACTGTTTGCCTGATTCTCTGGTTCTACTACAGGCACTGCCTCTCTCTACATGTTTGCCTGTTTCTCTGTGTTCCACTACAGGCAGTGCCTCTCTCTACATGTTTCACCAGTTTCTCTGTGTTCTACAGCAAATACTGCCTCTCTCCACATGGTTCGCCTGTTTCTCTGTGTTCTAATATCGGCACTGCCTCTCTCTACATTGTTCGCCTGTTTCTCTGAGTTCTACCTCAGGCACTGCCTCTCTCTACATGTTTCACAAGTTTCTCGGTGTTCCACTACAGGCACTGCCTCTCTCTGCATTGTTCGCCTGTTTCTCTGTGTTCTACTTCAGGCACTGCCTCTCTCTGCATGGTTCACCTGTTTCTCTGAGTTCTAGTACAGGCACTGCTTCTCTCTACATGGTTTGCCTGTTTCTATGTGTTCTACTACAGGCTCTGACTCTCTCTGCATGGTTTGCCAATTTATCTGTGTTCTACTACAGGCACTGACTCTCTCTACATTGCTCGCCTGTTTCTGTGTGTCCTACTAAAGGCACTGCCTCTCTCTACATAATTCGCCTGTTTCTCTGTGTGTTCTACTACAGGCACTGCCTCTCTCTACATGGTTTGCCTGTTTCTCTGTGTTCCACTACAGGCACTGCCTCACTCTCCATGGTTTGCCTGTTTCTATGTGTTCTACTACAGACACTGCCTCTGTCTACATGGTCCACCTGTTTCTCTGTGTTCCACTACAGGCACTGCCTCTCTCTACATGGTTTGCCTGTTTCTCTGTGTTCTACTACAGGCACTGACTCTCTCTGCATGGTTCACCTGTTTCTCTGTGTTCTACTAACGACACTGCCTCTCTCTGCATGGTTTGCCTGCTTTCTCTGTGTTCTACTACTGGCACCGCCTCTTTCTACATTGTTCGCCTGTTTCTCTGTATTCTACTTCAGGCACTGCCTCCCTCTACATTATTCGCCTGTTTCTCTGTGTGTTCTACTACAGGCACTGCCTCTCTCTACATGGTTTGCCTGTTTCTCTGTGTTCTACTACAGGCTCGGCCTCTCTCTACATGGTTTGCCCATTTCTCTGTGTTCTACTACAGGCACTGCTTCTCTCTGCATGTATCACCTGTTTTGATGTGTTCTACTATAGGCACTGCCTTTATTTGCATGGTTCACGTGTTTTTCTGTGTGTTGTACTACAGGCACTGCCTCTTTCTACATGTTTCTCCTGTTTCTCTGTGTTCCACTCCAGGCACTGCCTCTCTCTACATTGTTCGCCTGTTTCTCTGTTTTCTACCTCAGGCACTGCCTCTCTCTGCATGGTTCGCCTGTTTCTCTGAGTTCTAGTACAGGCACTGCCTCTCTCTACATTTTTGCCTGTTTCTATGTGTTCTACTACAGGCGCGGCCTCTCTCTGCATGGTTTTCCGGTTTATCTGTGTTCTACTACAGGCACTGACTCTCTCTACATTGCTCGCCTGTTTCTATGTGTCCTACTAAAGGCACTGCCTCTCTCTACATAATTCGCCTGTTTCTCTGTGTGTTCTACTACAGGCACCGCCTCTCTCTACAGGGTTCGCCTGTTTCTCTGTGTTGTACAACAGGCACTGGTTCTCTCTGCATGTATCACCTGTTTCTGTGTGGTCTACTACAGACACTGCCTCTCTCTACAAGGTTTACCTGTTTCTCTGTGTTGTACTACAGGCACAGCCTCTCTCTGCATGGTTCACCTGTTTCTATGTGTTCTACTACAGACACTGCCTCTCTCTACAGGGTTCGCCTGTTTCTCTGTGTTCCACTACAGGCACTGCTTCTCTCTGCATGTATCACCTGTTTCTGTGTGTTCTACTATAGGCACTGCCTCTCTCTACAAGGTTTACCTGTTTCTCTGTGTTCTACTACAGGCACAGCCTCTCTCTGCATGGTTCACCTGTTTCTCTGTGTTCTAGTACAGACACTGCCACTGTCTACATGGTCCGCCTGTTTCTCTGTGTTCCACTACAGGCACTGCCTCTCTGTACATGGTTTACCTGTTTCTCTGTGTTCTCCTACAGGCACAGCTTCTCTCTGCATGTTTCACCTGTTTCTCTGTGTTCCACTACAGGCACTGCCTCTCTGTATATGTTTCACTTGTTTCTCTGTGTTCTACTCTAGGCACTTCCTCTCTCTACAAGGTTTACCTGTTTCTCTGTGTTCTCCTACAGGCACAGCTTCTCTCTGCATGGTTCACCTGTTTCTCTGTGTTCTACTAACGACACTGCCTCTCTCTGCATGGTTTGCCTGTTTTCTCTGTGTTTTACTACAGGCACTGCCTCTTTATACATTGTTCGCCTGTTTCTCTGTGTGCTACTTCAAGCACTGCCTTTCTCTGCATGTTTCACCAGGTTCTCTGTGTACTACTGCAAATACTGCCTCTCTCTACATTGTTCGCCTGTGTCTCTGTGTTCTACTTCAGGCACTGCCTCTCTGCATGGTTCATCTGCTTTTCTGAGTGTTGTACTACAGGCACTGCCTCTCTCTGCATGGTTCGCCTGTTTCTCTGAGTTCTAGTACAGGCACTGCCTCTCTCTACATGTTTCACCAGTTTCTCGGTGTTCCACGACAGGCACTGCCTCTCTCTGCATTGTTTGCCTGTTTCTCTATGTTCTACTTCAGGCACTGCCTCTCTCTGCATGGTTCACCTGTTTCTCTGAGTTCTCATACAGGCACTGCCTCTCTCTACATGTTTCACCTGTTTCTCTGTGTTCCACTGCAGGCACTGCCTCTCTCTACTTTGTTCGCCTGTTTCTCTGTGTTCTACTTCAGGCAGTGCCTCTCTCTACATGTTTCACCAGTTTCTCTGTGTTCTACTGCAGACACTGCCTCCCTCTACACTGTTTGCCTGATTCTCTGGTTCTACTACAGGCACTGCCTCTCTCTACATGTTTGCCTGTTTCTCTGTGTTCCACTACAGGCAGTGCCTCTCTCTACATGTTTCACCAGTTTCTCTGTGTTCTACAGCAAATACTGCCTCTCTCCACATGGTTCGCCTGTTTCTCTGTGTTCTAATATCGGCACTGCCTCTCTCTACATTGTTCGCCTGTTTCTCTGAGTTCTACCTCAGGCACTGCCTCTCTCTACATGTTTCACAAGTTTCTCTGTGTTCTACTTCAGGCACTGCCTCTCTCTGCATGGTTCGCCTGTTTCTCTGTGTTCTACTTCAGGCACTGCCTCTCTCTGCATGGTTCACCTGTTTCTCTGAGTTCTAGTACAGGCACTGCTTCTCTCTACATGGTTTGCCTGTTTCTATGTGTTCTACTACAGGCTCTGACTCTCTCTGCATGGTTTGCCAATTTATCTGTGTTCTACTACAGGCACTGACTCTCTCTACATTGCTCGCCTGTTTCTGTGTGTCCTACTAAAGGCACTGCCTCTCTCTACATAATTCGCCTGTTTCTCTGTGTGTTCTACTACAGGCACTGCCTCTCTCTACATGGTTTGCCTGTTTCTCTGTGTTCCACTACAGGCACTGCCTCACTCTCCATGGTTTGCCTGTTTCTATGTGTTCTACTACAGACACTGCCTCTGTCTACATGGTCCACCTGTTTCTCTGTGTTCCACTACAGGCACTGCCTCTCTCTACATGGTTTGCCTGTTTCTCTGTGTTCTACTACAGGCTCGGCCTCTCTCTACATGGTTTGCCCATTTCTTTGTGTTCTACTACAGGCACTGCTTCTCTCTGCATGTATCACCTGTTTTGATGTGTTCTACTATAGGCACTGCCTTTATTTGCATGGTTCACGTGTTTTTCTGTGTGTTGTACTACAGGCACTGCCTCTTTCTACATGTTTCTCCTGTTTCTCTGTGTTCCACTACAGGCACTGCCTCTCTCTACATTGTTCGCCTGTTTCTCTGTTTTCTACCTCAGGCACTGCCTCTCTCTGCATGGTTCGCCTGTTTCTCTGAGTTCTAGTACAGGCACTGACTCTCTCTACATTGCTTGCCTGTTTCTATGTGTCCTACTAAAGGCACTGCCTCTCTCTACATAATTCGCCTGTTTCTCTGTGTGTTCTACTACAGGCACCGCCTCTCTCTACAGGGTTCGCCTGTTTCTCTGTGTTCCACTACAGGCACTGCTTCTCTCTGCATGTATCACCTGTTTCTGTGTGGTCTACTACAGACACTGCCTCTCTCTACAAGGTTTACCTGTTTCTCTGTGTTGTACTACAGGCACAGCCTCTCTCTGCATGGTTCACCTGTTTCTATGTGTTCTACTACAGACACTGCCTCTCTCTACAGGGTTCGCCTGTTTCTCTGTGTTCCACTACAGGCACTGCTTCTCTCTGCATGTATCACCTGTTTCTGTGTGTTCTACTATAGGCACTGCCTCTCTCTACAAGGTTTACCTGTTTCTCTGTGTTCTACTACAGGCACAGCCTCTCTCTGCATGGTTCACCTGTTTCTCTGTGTTCTAGTACAGACACTGCCACTGTCTACATGGTCCGCCTGTTTCTCTGTGTTCCACTACAGGCACTGCCTCTCTGTATATGTTTCACTTGTTTCTCTGTGTTCTACTCTGGGCACTTCCTCTCTCTACAAGGTTTACCTGTTTCTCTGTGTTCTCCTACAGGCACAGCTTCTCTCTGCATGGTTCACCTGTTTCTCTGTGTTCTACTAACGACACTGCCTCTCTCTGCATGGTTTGCCTGTTTTCTCTGTGTTTTACTACAGGCACTGCCTCTTTATACATTGTTCGCCTGTTTCTCTGTGTGCTACTTCAAGCACTGCCTTTCTCTGCATGTTTCACCAGGTTCTCTGTGTACTACTGCAAATACTGCCTCTCTCTACATTGTTCGCCTGTGTCTCTGTGTTCTACTTCAGGCACTGCCTCTCTGCATGGTTCATCTGCTTTTCTGAGTGTTGTACTACAGGCACTGCCTCTCTCTGCATGGTTCGCCTGTTTCTCTGAGTTCTAGTACAGGCACTGCCTCTCTCTACATGTTTCACCAGTTTCTCGGTGTTCCACGACAGGCACTGCCTCTCTCTGCATTGTTTGCCTGTTTCTCTATGTTCTACTTCAGGCACTGCCTCTCTCTGCATGGTTCACCTGTTTCTCTGAGTTCTCGTACAGGCACTGCCTCTCTCTACATGTTTCACCTGTTTCGCTGTGTTCCACTGCAGGCACTGCCTCTCTCTACTTTGTTCGCCTGTTTCTCTGTGTTCTACTTCAGGCAGTGCCTCTCTCTACATGTTTCACCAGTTTCTCTGTGTTCTACTGCAGACACTGCCTCCCTCTACACTGTTTGCCTGATTCTCTGGTTCTACTACAGGCACTGCCTCTCTCTACATGTTTGCCTGTTTCTCTGTGTTCCACTACAGGCAGTGCCTCTCTCTACATGTTTCACCAGTTTCTCTGTGTTCTACAGCAAATACTGCCTCTCTCCACATGGTTCGCCTGTTTCTCTGTGTTCTAATATCGGCACTGCCTCTCTCTACATTGTTCGCCTGTTTCTCTGAGTTCTACCTCAGGCACTGCCTCTCTCTACATGTTTCACAAGTTTCTCGGTGTTCCACTACAGGCACTGCCTCTCTCTGCATTGTTCGCCTGTTTCTCTGTGTTCTACTTCAGGCACTGCCTCTCTCTGCATGGTTCACCTGTTTCTCTGAGTTCTAGTACAGGCACTGCTTCTCTCTACATGGTTTGCCTGTTTCTATGTGTTCTACTACAGGCTCTGACTCTCTCTGCATGGTTTGCCAATTTATCTGTGTTCTACTACAGGCACTGACTCTCTCTACATTGCTCGCCTGTTTCTGTGTGTCCTACTAAAGGCACTGCCTCTCTCTACATAATTCGCCTGTTTCTCTGTGTGTTCTACTACAGGCACTGCCTGTCTCTACATGGTTTGCCTGTTTCTCTGTGTTCCACTACAGGCACTGCCTCACTCTCCATGGTTTGCCTGTTTCTATGTGTTCTACTACAGACACTGCCTCTGTCTACATGGTCCACCTGTTTCTCTGTGTTCCACTACAGGCACTGCCTCTCTCTACATGGTTTGCCTGTTTCTCTGTGTTCTACTACAGGCACTGACTCTCTCTGCATGGTTCACCTGTTTCTCTGTGTTCTACTAACGACACTGCCTCTCTCTGCATGGTTTGCCTGCTTTCTCTGTGTTCTTCTACTGGCACCGCCTCTTTCTACATTGTTCGCCTGTTTCTCTGTATTCTACTTCAGGCACTGCCTCCCTCTACATTATTCGCCTGTTTCTCTGTGTGTTCTACTACAGGCACTGCCTCTCTCTACATGGTTTGCCTGTTTCTCTGTGTTCTACTACAGGCTCGGCCTCTCTCTACATGGTTTGCCCATTTCTCTGTGTTCTACTACAGGCACTGCTTCTCTCTGCATGTATCACCTGTTTTGATGTGTTCTACTATAGGCACTGCCTTTATTTGCATGGTTCACGTGTTTTTCTGTGTGTTGTACTACAGGCACTGCCTCTTTCTACATGTTTCTCCTGTTTCTCTGTGTTCCACTACAGGCACTGCCTCTCTCTACATTGTTCGCCTGTTTCTCTGTTTTCTACCTCAGGCACTGCCTCTCTCTGCATGGTTCGCCTGTTTCTCTGAGTTCTAGTACAGGCACTGCCTCTCTCTACATTTTTGCCTGTTTCTATGTGTTCTACTACAGGCGCGGCCTCTCTCTGCATGGTTTTCCGGTTTATCTGTGTTCTACTACAGGCACTGACTCTCTCTACATTGCTTGCCTGTTTCTATGTGTCCTACTAAAGGCACTGCCTCTCTCTACATAATTCGCCTGTTTCTCTGTGTGTTCTACTACAGGCACCGCCTCTCTCTACAGGGTTCGCCTGTTTCTCTGTGTTCCACTACAGGCACTGCTTCTCTCTGCATGTATCACCTGTTTCTGTGTGGTCTACTACAGACACTGCCTCTCTCTACAAGGTTTACCTGTTTCTCTGTGTTGTACTACAGGCACAGCCTCTCTCTGCATGGTTCACCTGTTTCTATGTGTTCTACTACAGACACTGCCTCTCTCTACAGGGTTCGCCTGTTTCTCTGTGTTCCACTACAGGCACTGCTTCTCTCTGCATGTATCACCTGTTTCTGTGTGTTCTACTATAGGCACTGCCTCTCTCTACAAGGTTTACCTGTTTCTCTGTGTTCTACTACAGGCACAGCCTCTCTCTGCATGGTTCACCTGTTTCTCTGTGTTCTAGTACAGACACTGCCACTGTCTACATGGTCCGCCTGTTTCTCTGTGTTCCACTACAGGCACTGCCTCTCTGTATATGTTTCACTTGTTTCTCTGTGTTCTACTCTGGGCACTTCCTCTCTCTACAAGGTTTACCTGTTTCTCTGTGTTCTCCTACAGGCACAGCTTCTCTCTGCATGGTTCACCTGTTTCTCTGTGTTCTACTAACGACACTGCCTCTCTCTGCATGGTTTGCCTGTTTTCTCTGTGTTTTACTACAGGCACTGCCTCTTTATACATTGTTCGCCTGTTTCTCTGTGTGCTACTTCAAGCACTGCCTTTCTCTGCATGTTTCACCAGGTTCTCTGTGTACTACTGCAAATACTGCCTCTCTCTACATTGTTCGCCTGTGTCTCTGTGTTCTACTTCAGGCACTGCCTCTCTGCATGGTTCATCTGCTTTTCTGAGTGTTGTACTACAGGCACTGCCTCTCTCTGCATGGTTCGCCTGTTTCTCTGAGTTCTAGTACAGGCACTGCCTCTCTCTACATGTTTCACCAGTTTCTCGGTGTTCCACGACAGGCACTGCCTCTCTCTGCATTGTTTGCCTGTTTCTCTATGTTCTACTTCAGGCACTGCCTCTCTCTGCATGGTTCACCTGTTTCTCTGAGTTCTCATACAGGCACTGCCTCTCTCTACATGTTTCACCTGTTTCTCTGTGTTCCACTGCAGGCACTGCCTCTCTCTACTTTGTTCGCCTGTTTCTCTGTGTTCTACTTCAGGCAGTGCCTCTCTCTACATGTTTCACCAGTTTCTCTGTGTTCTACTGCAGACACTGCCTCCCTCTACACTGTTTGCCTGATTCTCTGGTTCTACTACAGGCACTGCCTCTCTCTACATGTTTGCCTGTTTCTCTGTGTTCCACTACAGGCAGTGCCTCTCTCTACATGTTTCACCAGTTTCTCTGTGTTCTACAGCAAATACTGCCTCTCTCCACATGGTTCGCCTGTTTCTCTGTGTTCTAATATCGGCACTGCCTCTCTCTACATTGTTCGCCTGTTTCTCTGAGTTCTACCTCAGGCACTGCCTCTCTCTACATGTTTCACAAGTTTCTCGGTGTTCCACTACAGGCACTGCCTCTCTCTGCATTGTTCGCCTGTTTCTCTGTGTTCTACTTCAGGCACTGCCTCTCTCTGCATGGTTCACCTGTTTCTCTGAGTTCTAGTACAGGCACTGCTTCTCTCTACATGGTTTGCCTGTTTCTATGTGTTCTACTACAGGCTCTGACTCTCTCTGCATGGTTTGCCAATTTATCTGTGTTCTACTACAGGCACTGACTCTCTCTACATTGCTCGCCTGTTTCTGTGTGTCCTACTAAAGGCACTGCCTCTCTCTACATAATTCGCCTGTTTCTCTGTGTGTTCTACTACAGGCACTGCCTCTCTCTACATGGTTTGCCTGTTTCTCTGTGTTCCACTACAGGCACTGCCTCACTCTCCATGGTTTGCCTGTTTCTATGTGTTCTACTACAGACACTGCCTCTGTCTACATGGTCCACCTGTTTCTCTGTGTTCCACTACAGACACTGCCTCTCTCTACAAGGTTTACCTGTTTCTCTGTGTTGTACTACAGGCACAGCCTCTCTCTGCATGGTTCACCTGTTTCTATGTGTTCTACTACAGACACTGCCTCTCTCTACAGGGTTCGCCTGTTTCTCTGTGTTCCACTACAGGCACTGCTTCTCTCTGCATGTATCACCTGTTTCTGTGTGTTCTACTATAGGCACGGCCTCTCTCTACAAGGTTTACCTGTTTCTCTGTGTTCTCCTACAGGCACAGCTTCTCTCTGCATGGTTCACCTGTTTCTCTGTGTTCTACTAACGACACTGCCTCTCTCTGCATGGTTTGCCTGTTTTCTCTGTGTTTTACTACAGGCACTGCCTCTTTATACATTGTTCGCCTGTTTCTCTGTGTGCTACTTCAAGCACTGCCTTTCTCTGCATGTTTCACCAGGTTCTCTGTGTACTACTGCAAATACTGCCTCTCTCTACATTGTTCGCCTGTGTCTCTGTGTTCTACTTCAGGCACTGCCTCTCTGCATGGTTCATCTGCTTTTCTGAGTGTTGTACTACAGGCACTGCCTCTCTCTGCATGGTTCGCCTGTTTCTCTGAGTTCTAGTACAGGCACTGCCTCTCTCTACATGTTTCACCAGTTTCTCGGTGTTCCACTACAGGCACTGCCTCTCTCTGCATTGTTTGCCTGTTTCTCTGTGTTCCACTGCAGGCACTGCCTCTCTCTACTTTGTTCGCCTGTTTCTCTGTGTTCTACTTCAGGCAGTGCCTCTCTCTACATGTTTCACCAGTTTCTCTGTGTTCTACTGCAGACACTGCCTCCCTCTACACTGTTTGCCTGATTCTCTGGTTCTACTACAGGCACTGCCTCTCTCTACATGTTTGCCTGTTTCTCTGTGTTCCACTACAGGCAGTGCCTCTCTCTACATGTTTCACCAGTTTCTCTGTGTTCTACAGCAAATACTGCCTCTCTCCACATGGTTCGCCTGTTTCTCTGTGTTCTAATTTCGGCACTGCCTCTCTCTACATTGTTCGCCTGTTTCTCTGAGTTCTACCTCAGGCACTGCCTCTCTCTACATGTTTCACAAGTTTCTCGGTGTTCCACTACAGGCACTGCCTCTCTCTGCATTGTTCGCCTGTTTCTCTGTGTTCTACTTCAGGCACTGCCTCTCTCTGCATGGTTCACCTGTTTCTCTGAGTTCTAGTACAGGCACTGCTTCTCTCTACATGGTTTGCCTGTTTCTATGTGTTCTACTACAGGCTCTGACTCTCTCTGCATGGTTTGCCAGTTTATCTGTGTTCTACTACAGGCACTGACTCTCTCTACATAATTCGCCCGTTTCTGTGTGTCCTACTAAAGGCACTGCCTCTCTCTACATAATTCGCCTGTTTCTCTGTGTGTTCTACTACAGGCACTGCCTGTCTCTACATGGTTTGCCTGTTTCTCTGTGTTCCACTACAGGCACTGCCTCACTCTCCATGGTTTGCCTGTTTCTATGTGTTCTACTACAGACACTGCCTCTGTCTACATGGTCCACCTGTTTCTCTGTGTTCCACTACAGACACTGCCTCTCTCTACAAGGTTTACCTGTTTCTCTGTGTTGTACTACAGGCACAGCCTCTCTCTGCATGGTTCACCTGTTTCTATGTGTTCTACTACAGACACTGCCTCTCTCTACAGGGTTCGCCTGTTTCTCTGTGTTCCACTACAGGCACTGCTTCTCTCTGCATGTATCACCTGTTTCTGTGTGTTCTACTATAGGCACTGCCTCTCTCTACAAGGTTTACCTGTTTCTCTGTGTTCTCCTACAGGCACAGCTTCTCTCTGCATGGTTCACCTGTTTCTCTGTGTTCTACTAACGACACTGCCTCTCTCTGCATGGTTTGCCTGTTTTCTCTGTGTTTTACTACAGGCACTGCCTCTTTATACATTGTTCGCCTGTTTCTCTGTGTGCTACTTCAAGCACTGCCTTTCTCTGCATGTTTCACCAGGTTCTCTGTGTACTACTGCAAATACTGCCTCTCTCTACATTGTTCGCCTGTGTCTCTGTGTTCTACTTCAGGCACTGCCTCTCTGCATGGTTCATCTGCTTTTCTGAGTGTTGTACTACAGGCACTGCCTCTCTCTGCATGGTTCGCCTGTTTCTCTGAGTTCTAGTACAGGCACTGCCTCTCTCTACATGTTTCACCAGTTTCTCGGTGTTCCACTACAGGCACTGCCTCTCTCTGCATTGTTTGCCTGTTTCTCTGTGTTCCACTGCAGGCACTGCCTCTCTCTACTTTGTTCGCCTGTTTCTCTGTGTTCTACTTCAGGCAGTGCCTCTCTCTACATGTTTCACCAGTTTCTCTGTGTTCTACTGCAGACACTGCCTCCCTCTACACTGTTTGCCTGATTCTCTGGTTCTACTACAGGCACTGCCTCTCTCTACATGTTTGCCTGTTTCTCTGTGTTCCACTACAGGCAGTGCCTCTCTCTACATGTTTCACCAGTTTCTCTGTGTTCTACAGCAAATACTGCCTCTCTCCACATGGTTCGCCTGTTTCTCTGTGTTCTAATTTCGGCACTGCCTCTCTCTACATTGTTCGCCTGTTTCTCTGAGTTCTACCTCAGGCACTGCCTCTCTCTACATGTTTCACAAGTTTCTCGGTGTTCCACTACAGGCACTGCCTCTCTCTGCATTGTTCGCCTGTTTCTCTGTGTTCTACTACAGACACTGCCTCTGTCTACATGGTCCACCTGTTTCTCTGAGTTCTAGTACAGGCACTGCCTCTCTCTACATGGTTTGCCTGTTTCTCTGTGTTCTACTACAGGCTCGGCCTCTCTCTGCATGGTTTTCCGGTTTATCTTTATTCTACTACAGGCACTGACTCTCTCTACATTGCTTGCCTGTTTCTATGTGTCCTACTAAAGGCACTGCCTCTCTCTACATAATTCGCCTGTTTCTCTGTGTGTTCTACTACAGGCACCGCCTCTCTCTACAGGGTTCGCCTGTTTCTCTGTGTTCCACTACAGGCACTGCTTCTCTCTGCATGTATCACCTGTTTCTGTGTGGTCTACTACAGACACTGCCTCTCTCTACAAGGTTTACCTGTTTCTCTGTGTTGTACTACAGGCACAGCCTCTCTCTGCATGGTTCACCTGTTTCTATGTGTTCTACTACAGACACTGCCTCTCTCTACAGGGTTCGCCTGTTTCTCTGTGTTCCACTACAGGCACTGCTTCTCTCTGCATGTATCACCTGTTTCTGTGTGTTCTACTATAGGCACTGCCTCTCTCTACAAGGTTTACCTGTTTCTCTGTGTTCTACTTCAGGCACAGCCTCTCTCTACATTTTTGCCTGTTTCTATGTGTTCTACTACAGGCGCGGCCTCTCTCTGCATGGTTTTCCGGTTTATCTGTGTTCTACTACAGGCACTGACTCTCTCTACATTGCTCGCCTGTTTCTATGTGTCGTACTAAAGGCACTGCCTCTCTCTACATAATTCGCCTGTTTCTCTGTGTGTTCTACTACAGGCACCGCCTCTCTCTACAGGGTTCGCCTGTTTCTCTGTGTTCCACTACAGGCACGGCTTCTCTCTGCATGTATCACCTGTTCCTGTGTGGTCTACTACAGACACTGCCTCTCTCTACAAGGTTTACCTGTTTCTCTGTGTTGTACTACAGACACAGCCTCTCTCTGCATGGTTCACCTGTTTCTATGTGTTCTACTACAGACACTGCCTCTCTCTACAGGGTTCGCCTGTTTCTCTGTGTTCCACTACAGGCACTGCTTCTCTCTGCATGTATCACCTGTTTCTGTGTGTTCTACTATAGGCACAGCCTCTCTCTGCATGGTTCACCTGTTTCTCTGTGTTCTAGTACAGACACTGCCACTGTCTACATGGTCCGCCTGTTTCTCTGTGTTCCACTACAGGCACTGCCTCTTTGTATATGTTTCACTTGTTTCTCTGTGTTCTACTCTAGGCACTTCCTCTCTCTACAAGGTTTACCTGTTTCTCTGTGTTCTCCTACAGGCACAGCTTCTCTCTGCATGTTTCACCTGTTTCTCTGTGTTCTACTAACGACACTGCCTCTCTCTGCATGGTTTGCCTGTTTTCTCTGTGTTGTACTACAGGCACAGCCTCTCTCTGCATGGTTCACCTGTTTCTATGTGTTCTACTACAGACACTGCCTCTCTCTACAGGGTTCGCCTGTTTCTCTGTGTTCCACTACAGGCACTGCTTCTCTCTGCATGTATCACCTGTTTCTGTGTGTTCTACTATAGGCACTGCCTCTCTCTACAAGGTTTACCTGTTTCTCTGTGTTCTACTACAGGCACAGCCTCTCTCTGCATGGTTCACCTGTTTCTCTGTGTTCTAGTACAGACACTGCCACTGTCTACATGGTCCGCCTGTTTCTCTGTGTTCCACTACAGGCACTGCCTCTCTGTACATGGTTTACCTGTTTCTCTGTGTTCTCCTACAGGCACAGCTTCTCTCTGCATGTTTCACCTGTTTCTCTGTGTTCCACTACAGGCACTGCCTCTCTGTATATGTTTCACTTGTTTCTCTGTGTTCTACTCTAGGCACTTCCTCTCTCTACAAGGTTTACCTGTTTCTCTGTGTTCTCCTACAGGCACAGCTTCTCTCTGCATGGTTCACCTGTTTCTCTGTGTTCTACTAACGACACTGCCTCTCTCTGCATGGTTTGCCTGTTTTCTCTGTGTTTTACTACAGGCACTGCCTCTTTATACATTGTTCGCCTGTTTCTCTGTGTGCTACTTCAAGCACTGCCTTTCTCTGCATGTTTCACCAGGTTCTCTGTGTACTACTGCAAATACTGCCTCTCTCTACATTGTTCGCCTGTGTCTCTGTGTTCTACTTCAGGCACTGCCTCTCTGCATGGTTCATCTGCTTTTCTGAGTGTTGTACTACAGGCACTGCCTCTCTCTGCATGGTTCGCCTGTTTCTCTGAGTTCTAGTACAGGCACTGCCTCTCTCTACATGTTTCACCAGTTTCTCGGTGTTCCACGACAGGCACTGCCTCTCTCTGCATTGTTTGCCTGTTTCTCTATGTTCTACTTCAGGCACTGCCTCTCTCTGCATGGTTCACCTGTTTCTCTGAGTTCTCGTACAGGCACTGCCTCTCTCTACATGTTTCACCTGTTTCTCTGTGTTCCACTGCAGGCACTGCCTCTCTCTACTTTGTTCGCCTGTTTCTCTGTGTTCTACTTCAGGCAGTGCCTCTCTCTACATGTTTCACCAGTTTCTCTGTGTTCTACTGCAGACACTGCCTCCCTCTACACTGTTTGCCTGATTCTCTGGTTCTACTACAGGCACTGCCTCTCTCTACATGTTTGCCTGTTTCTCTGTGTTCCACTACAGGCAGTGCCTCTCTCTACATGTTTCACCAGTTTCTCTGTGTTCTACAGCAAATACTGCCTCTCTCCACATG
This sequence comes from Chiloscyllium punctatum, assembly GCF_047496795.1. Lineage (NCBI taxonomy): Eukaryota > Metazoa > Chordata > Chondrichthyes > Orectolobiformes > Hemiscylliidae > Chiloscyllium > Chiloscyllium punctatum. The sequence continues at coordinate 34,596,097 of NC_092788.1, forward strand.
GTTCGCCTGTTTCTCTGTGTTCTAATATCGGCACTGCCTCTCTCTACATTGTTCGCCTGTTTCTCTGAGTTCTACCTCAGGCACTGCCTCTCTCTACATGTTTCACAAGTTTCTCGGTGTTCCACTACAGGCACTGCCTCTCTCTGCATTGTTCGCCTGTTTCTCTGTGTTCTACTTCAGGCACTGCCTCTCTCTGCATGGTTCACCTGTTTCTCTGAGTTCTAGTACAGGCACTGCTTCTCTCTACATGGTTTGCCTGTTTCTATGTGTTCTACTACAGGCACTGCCTCTCTCTGCATTGTTCGCCTGTTTCTCTGTGTTCTACTTCAGGCACTGCCTCTCTCTGCATGGTTCACCTGTTTCTCTGAGTTCTAGTACAGGCACTGCTTCTCTCTACATGGTTTGCCTGTTTCTATGTGTTCTACTACAGGCTCTGACTCTCTCTGCATGGTTTGCCAGTTTATCTGTGTTCTACTACAGGCACTGACTCTCTCTACATTGCTCGCCTGTTTCTGTGTGTCCTCCTAAAGGCACTGCCTCTCTCTACATAATTCGCCTGTTTCTCTGTGTGTTCTACTACAGGCACTGCCTGTCTCTACATGGTTTGCCTGTTTCTCTGTGTTCCACTACAGGCACTGCCTCACTCTCCATGGTTTGCCTGTTTCTATGTGTTCTACTACAGACACTGCCTCTGTCTACATGGTCCACCTGTTTCTCTGTGTTCCACTACAGGCACTGCCTCTCTCTACATGGTTTGCCTGTTTCTCTGTGTTCTACTACAGGCACTGACTCTCTCTGCATGGTTCACCTGTTTCTCTGTGTTCTACTAACGACACTGCCTCTCTCTGCATGGTTTGCCTGCTTTCTCTGTGTTCTACTACAGGCACCGCCTCTTTCTACATTGTTCGCCTGTTTCTCTGTATTCTACTTCAGGCACTGCCTCCCTCTACATTATTCGCCTGTTTCTCTGTGTGTTCTACTACAGGCACTGCCTCTCTCTACATGGTTTGCCTGTTTCTCTGTGTTCTACTACAGGCTCGGCCTCTCTCTACATGGTTTGCCCATTTCTCTGTGTTCTACTACAGGCACTGCTTCTCTCTGCATGTGTCACCTGTTTTGATGTGTTCTGCTATAGGCACTGCCTTTATTTGCATGGTTCACCTGTTTTTCTGTGTGTTGTACTACAGGCACTGCCTCTTTCTACATGTTTCTCCTGTTTCTCTGTGTTCCACTACAGGCACTGCCTCTCTCTACATTGTTCGTCTGTTTCTCTGTTTTCTACCTCAGGAACTGCCTCTCTCTGCATGGTTCGCCTGTTTCTCTGAGTTCTAGTACAGGCACTGCCTCTCTCTACATTTTTGCCTGTTTCTATGTGTTCTACTACAGGCGCGGCCTCTCTCTGCATGGTTTTCCGGTTTATCTGTGTTCTACTACAGGCACTGACTCTCTCTACATTGCTCGCCTGTTTCTATGTGTCCTACTAAAGGCACTGCCTCTCTCTACATAATTCGCCTGTTTCTCTGTGTGTTCTACTACAGGCACCGCCTCTCTCTACAGGGTTCGCCTGTTTCTCTGTGTTCCACTACAGGCACGGCTTCTCTCTGCATGTATCACCTGTTTCTGTGTGGTCTACTACAGACACTGCCTCTCTCTACAAGGTTTACCTGTTTCTCTGTGTTGTACTACAGGCACAGCCTCTCTCTGCATGGTTCACCTGTTTCTATGTGTTCTACTACAGACACTGCCTCTCTCTACAGGGTTCGCCTGTTTCTCTGTGTTCCACTACAGGCACTGCTTCTCTCTGCATGTATCACCTGTTTCTGAGTGTTCTTCTATAGGCACTGCCTCTCTCTGCATGGTTCACCTGTTTCTCTGTGTTCTAGTACAGACACTGCCACTGTCTACATGGTCCGCCTGTTTCTCTGTGTTCCACTACAGGCACTTCCTCTCTGTATATGTTTCACTTGTTTCTCTGTGTTCTACTCTAGGCACTTCCTCTCTCTACAAGGTTTACCTGTTTCTCTGTGTTCTCCTACAGGCAGAGCTTCTCTCTGCATGGTTCACCTGTTTCTCTGTGTTCTACTAACGACACTGCCTCTCTCTGCATGGTTTGCCTGTTTTCTCTGTGTTCTACTACAGGCACTGCCTCTTTATACATTGTTCGCCTGTTTCTCTGTGTGCTACTTCAAGCACTGCCTCTCTCTGCATGTTTCACCAGGTTCTCTGTGTACTACTGCAAATACTGCCTCTCTCTACATTGTTCGCCTGTGTCTCTGTGTTCTACTTCAGGCACTGCCTCTCTGCATGGTTCATCTGCTTTTCTGAGTGTTGTACTACAGGCACTACCTCTCTCTGCATGGTTCGCCTGTTTCTCTGAGTTCTAGTACAGGCACTGCCTCTCTCTACATGTTTCACCAGTTTCTCGGTGTTCCACTACAGGCGCTGCCTCTCTCTGCATTGTTTGCCTGTTTCTCTATGTTCTACTTCAGGCACTGCCTCTCTCTGCATGGTTCACCTGTTTCTCTGAGTTCTCGTACAGGCACTGCCTCTCTCTACATGTTTCACCTGTTTCTCTGTGTTCCACTGCAGGCACTGCCTCTCTCTACTTTGTTCGCCTGTTTCTCTGTGTTCTACTTCAGGCAGTGCCTCTCTCTACATGTTTCACCAGTTTCTCTGTGTTCTACTGCAGACACTGCCTCCCTCTACACTGTTTGCCTGATTCTCTGGTTCTACTACAGGCACTGCCTCTCTCTACATGTTTGCCTGTTTCTCTGTGTTCCACTACAGGCAGTGCCTCTCTCTACATGTTTCACCAGTTTCTCTGTGTTCTACAGCAAATACTGCCTCTCTCCACATGGTTCGCCTGTTTCTCTGTGTTCTAATATAGGCACTGCCTCTCTCTACATTGTTCGCCTGTTTCTCTGAGTTCTACCTCAGGCACTGCCTCTCTCTACATGTTTCACAAGTTTCTCGGTGTTCCACTACAGGCACTGCCTCTCTCTGCATTGTTCGCCTGTTTCTCTGTGTTCTACTTCAGGCACTGCCTCTCTCTGCATGGTTCACCTGTTTCTCTGAGTTCTAGTACAGGCACTGCTTCTCTCTACATGGTTTGCCTGTTTCTATGTGTTCTACTACAGGCTCTGACTCTCTCTGCATGGTTTGCCAGTTTATCTGTGTTCTACTACAGGCACTGACTCTCTCTACATTGCTCGCCTGATTCTCTGTTTCTACTACAGGCACAGCCTCTCTCTGCATGGTTCACCTGTTATTCTGAGTGTTCTACTGCCGATACTGCCTCTCTCCACATGGTTCGCCTGTTTCTCTGTTTTCTAATATAGGCAGTGCCTCTCTCTGCATGGTTCGCCTGTTTCTCTGTGTTCTACTACACACTCTGCCTCCCTCTACATTGTTTGCCTGATTCTCTGTTTCTACTACAGGCAATGCCTCTCTCTGCATGGTTCACCTGCTATTCTGAGTGTTCTACTACAGGCACTGCCTCTCTCTGCATGGTTCCCCTGTTTCTCTGTGTTCTGCAACAGACACTGCCTCTCTCTATACAGTTTGCCCGTTTCTCTGTGTTCTACTACAGGCACTGCCTCTCTCTACATTGTTCACATGTTTCTCTGTGTTCTCCTTCAGGCACTGCCTCTCTCTACACGTTTCACCAGTTTCTCTGTGTTCCCCTACAGGCACTGCCTCTCTCTACATAGTTCACCTGTTTCTCTGTGTTCTACTTCAGGCACTGCCTCTCTCTGCATGGTTCGCCTGTTTCTCTGAGTTCTAGTACAGGCACTGCCTCTCTCTACATGGTTTGCCTGTTTCTATGTGTTCTACTACAGGCGCTGCCTCTCTCTCTGCACGGTTCGTCTGTTTCTCTGTGTTCTACTGCAGACACTGCCTCCCTCTACATTGTTTGCCTGATTCTCTGGTTCCACTACAGGCACTGCCTCTCTCTTCATGTTCGCCTGTTTCTCTGTGTTCTGCTGTAGGCACTGCCTCTCTCTTCATGTTCGCCTGTTTCTCTGTGTTCTACTTCAGGCACTGCCTCTCTCTGCATGGTTCACCTGATTCTCTGAGTTCTAGTACAGGCACTGCCTCTGTCCACATGGTTCGCCTGTTTCTCTGTGTTCTACTTCAGACACTGCCTCTCTCTGCATGGTTCGCCTGTTTCTCTGAGTTCTAGTACAGGCACTGCCTCTCTCTACATGGTTTGCCTGTTTCTATGTGTTCTACTACAGGCGCTGCCTCTCTCTGAATGGTTTGCCTGTTTCTCTGTGTTCTACTTCAGGCACTGCCTCTCTCTACATGTTTCACCAGTTTCTCTGTGTTCTACTGCAGACACTGCCTCCCTCTACATTGTTTGCCTGATTCTCTGGTTCTACTAAAGGCACTGCCTCTCTCTTCATGTTCGCCTGTTTCTCTGTGTTCTGCTACAGGCACTGCCTCTCTCTACATTGTTCGCCTGTTTCTCTGTGTTCTACTTCAGGCACTGCCTCTCTCTGAATGTTTCGCCTGTTTCTCTGAGTTCTAGTACAGGCACTGCCTCTCTCTACATGGTTTGCCTGTTTCTATGTGTTCTACTACAGGCGCGGCCTCTCTCTGCATGGTTTTCCGGTTTATCTGTGTTCTAATATAGGCACTGACTCTCTCTACATTGCTCGCCTGTTTCTATGTGTCCTACGAAAGGCACTGTCTCTCTCTACATAATTCGCCTGTTTCTCTGTGTATTCTACTACAGGCACCGCCTCTCTCTACAGGGTTCGCCTGTTTCTCTGTGTTCCACTACAGGCACTGCTTCTCTCTGCATGTATCACCTGTTTCTGTGTGTTCTACTACAGACACTGCCTCTCTCTACAAGGTTTACCTGTTTCTCTGTGTTCTACTACAGGCACAGCCTCTCTCTGCATGGTTCACCTGTTTCTATGTGTTCTACTACAGACACTGCCTCTCTCTACAGGGTTCGCCTGTTTCTCAGTGTTCCACTACAGGCACTGCTTCTCTCTGCCTGTATCACCTGTTTCTGTGTGTTCTACTATAGGCACTGCCTCTCTCTACAAGGTTTACCTGTTTCTCTGTGTTCTACTACAGGCACAGCCTCTCTCTGCATTGTTCGCCTGTTTCTCTGTGTTCTACTACAGACACTGCCACTGTCTACATGGTCCGCCTGTTTCTCTGTGTTCCACTACAGGCACTGCCTCTCTGTACATGGTTTGCCTGTTTCTATGTGTTCCACTACAGGCACTGCCTCTCTCTGCATGGTTCGCCTGTTTCTCTGAGTTCTAGTACAGGCACTGCCTCTCTCTACATGGTTTGCCTGTTTCTATGTGTTCCACTTCAGGCGCTGCCTCTCTCTGCACGGTTCGTCTGTTTCTCTGTGTTCTACTGCAGACACTGCCTCCCTCTACATTGTTTGCCTGATTCTCTGGTTCTACTACAGGCACTGCCTCTCTCTTCATGTTCGCCTGTTTCTCTGTGTTCTACTTCAGGCACTGCCTCTCTCTGCATGGTTCACCTGTTTCTCTGAGTTCTAGTACAGGCAGTGCCTCTGTCCACATGGTTCGCCTGTTTCTCTGTGTTCAACTTCAGGCACTGCCTCTCTCTGCATGGTTCGCCTGTTTCTCTGAGTTCTAGTACAGGCACTGCCTCTCTCTACATGGCTTGCCTGTTTCTATGTGTTCTACTACAGGCGCTGCCTCTCTCTGCATGGTTTGCCTGTTTCTCTGTGTTCTAGTACAGGCACTGCCTATCTCTACATGTTTCACCAGTTTCTCTGTGTTCCACTACAGGCACTGCCTCTCTCTGCATTGTTCGCCTGTTTCTCTATGTTCTACTTCAGGCACTGCCTCTCTCTGCATGGTTCACCTGTTTCGCTGAGTTCTCGTACAGGCACTGCCTCTCTCTACATGTTTCACCTGTTTCTCTGTGTTCCACTGCAGGCACTGCCTCTCTCTACATTGTTCGCCTGTTTCTCTGTGTTCTACTTCAGGCAGTGCCTCTCTCTACATGTTCACCTGTTTCTCTGTGTTCCACTCCAGGCAGTGCCTCTCGCTACATGTTTCACCAGTTTATCTGTGTTCTACAGAAAATACTGCCTCTCCCCACATGGTTTGCCTGTTTCTCTGTGTTCTAATATAGGCACTGCCTCTCTCTACATTGTTCGCCTGTTTCTCTGTGTTCTACTTCAGGCACTGCCTCTCTCTGCATGGTTCACCTGCATTTCTGAGTGTTTTACTACAGGCACTACCTCTCTCTGCATGATTCGCCTGTTTCTCTGAGTTCTACCTCAGGCACTGCCTCTCTCTACATGTTTCACAAGTTTCTCGGTGTTCCACTACAGGCACTGCCTCTCTCTGCATTGTTCGCCTGTTTCTCTGTGTTCTACTTCAGGCACTGCCTCTCTCTGCATGGTTCACCTGTTTCTCTGAGTTCTAGTACAGGCACTGCCTCTCTCTACATGGCTTGCCTGTTTCTATGTGTTCTACTACAGGTTCTGATTCTCTCTGCATGGTTTGCCAGTTTATCTGTGTTCTACTACAGGCACTGACTCTCTCTACATTGCTCGCCTGTTTCTCTGTGTCCTACTAAAGGCACTGCCTCTCTCTACATAATTCGCCTGTTTCTCTGTGTGTTCTACTACAGGCACTGCTTCCTCTCTCCATGGTTAGCCTGTTTCTCTGTGTTCCACTACAGGCACTGCCTCACTCTCCATGGTTTGCCTGTTTCTATGTGTTCTACTAAAGACACTGCCTCTGTCTACATGGTCCACCTGTTTCTCTGTGTTCTACTACAGGCACTGCTTCTCTCTGCATGTATCACCTGTTTCTGTGTGTTCTACTATAGGCACTGCCTCTATTTGCATGGTTCACCTGTTTTTCTGTGTGTTGTACGACAGGCACTGCCTCTTTCTGCATGTTTCACCTGTTTCTCTGTGTTCTACTATAGGCACTGCCTCTCTCTGCATGGTTCGCCTGTTTCTCTGTGTTCTAATATAGGCAGTGCCTCTCTCTGCATGGTTCGCCTGTTTCTCTGTGTCCTCCTACAGGCACAGCTTCTCTCTGCATGGTTCACCTGTTTCTCTGTGTTCTACTAATGACACTGCCTCTCTCTGCATGGTTTGCCTGTTTCTCTGTGTTTCACTACAGGCAGTGCCTCTCTCTACATGTTTCACCAGTTTCTCTATGTTCTACAGCAAATACTGCCTCTCTCTACATGGTTTGCCTGTTTCTATGTGTTCTACTACAGGCTCTGACTCTCTCTGCATGGTTTGCCGGTTCATCTGTGTTCTACTACAGGCACTGACTCTCTCTACATTGCTCGCCTGTTTCTATGTGTCCTACTAAAGGCACTGCCTCTCTCTACTTAATTCGCCTGTTTCTCTGTGTGTTCTACTACAGGCACCGCCTCTCTCTACATTATTCACCTGTTTCTATGTGTTCTACTAGACACACTGCCTCTCTCTACAGGGTTCGCCTGTTTCGCTGTGTTCCGCTACAGGCACTGCCTCACTCTCCATGGTTTGCCTGTTTCTCTGTGTTTTACTACAGGCACTGCCTCTTTCTACATTGTTCGCCTGTTTCTCTGTGTTCCACTACAGGCACTGCCTCTCTCTGCATGTTTCACCAGATTCTCTGTGTACTACTGCAAATACTGCCTCTCTCTACATTGTTCGCCTGTTTCTGTGTGTTCTACTTCAGGCACTGCCTCTTTGCATGGTCCACCTGCTTGTCTGAGTGTTGTACTACAGGCACTGCCTCTCTCTACATGTTTGCCTGTTTCTCTGTGTTCCACTACAGGCAGTGCCTCTCTCTACATATTTCACCAGTTTCTCTGTGTTCGACAGCAAATACTGCCTCTCTCCACATGGTTCGCCTGTTTCTCTGTGTTCTAATATAGGCACTGCCTCTCTCTACATTGTTCGCCTGTTTCTCTGTGTTCTACTTCAGGCACTGCCTCTCTCTGCATGGTTCACCTGTTTCTCTGAGTTCTACCTCAGGCACTGCCTCTCTCTACATGTTTCACCAGTTTCTCAGTGTTCCACTACAGGCACTGCCTCTCTCTGCATTGTTCGCCTGTTTCTCTATGTTCTACTTCAGGCACTGCCTCTCTCTGCATGGTTCACCTGTTTCTCTGAGTTCTCGTACAGGCACTGCCTCTCTCTACATGTTTCACCTGTTTCTCTGTGTTCCACTGCAGGCACTGCCTCTCTCTACATTGTTCGTCTGTTTCTCTGTGTTCTACTTCAGGCAGTGCCTCTCTCTACATGTTCACCTGTTTCTCTGTGTTCCACTACAGGCAGTGCCTCTCTCTACATGTTTCACCAGTTTCTCTGTGTTCTACAGCAAATACTGCCTCTCTCCACATGGTTCGCCTGTTTCTCTGTGTTCTAATATAGGCGCTGCCTCTCTCTACATTGTTCGCCTGTTTCTCTGTGTTCTACTTCAGGCACTGCCTCTCTCTGCATGGTTCACCTGCTTTTCTGAGTGTTTTACTACAGGCACTGCCTCTCTCTGCATGGTTCGCCTGTTTCTCTGAGTTCTACATCAGGCACTGCCTCTCTCTACATGTTTCACAAGTTTCTCGGTGTTCCACTACAGGCACTGCCTCTCTCTGCATTGTTCGCTTCTTTCTCTGTGTTCTACTTCAGGCACTGCCTCTCTCTGCATGGTTCACCTGTTTCTCTGAGTTCTAGTACAGGCACTGCCTCTCTCTACATGGTTTGCCTGTTTCTATGTGTTCTACTACAGGCTCTGACTCTCTCTGCATGGTTTGCCAGTTTATCTGTGTTCTACTACAGGCACTGACTCTCTCTACATTGCTCGCCTGTTTCTGTGTGTCCTCCTAAAGGCACTGCCTCTCTCTACATAATTCGCCTGTTTCTCTGTGTGTTCTACTATAGGCACTGCCTCTCTCTACATGGTCCACCTGTTTCTCTGTGTTCCATTACAGGCACTGCCTCTCTCTGCATGGTTTGCCTGCTTTCTCTGTGTTCTACTACAGGCACCGCCTCTTTCTACATTGTTCGCCTGTTTCTGTGTATTCTACTTCAGGCACTGCCTCCCTCTACATTATTCGCCTGTTTCTCTGTGTGTTCTACTACAGGCACTGCCTCTCTCTACATGGTTTGCCTGTTTCTCTGTGTTCTACTACAGGCTCGGCCTCTCTCTACATGGTTTGCCTGTTTCTCTGTGTTCTACTACAGGCACTGCTTCTCTCTGCATGTATCACCTGTTTTGATGTGTTCTACTATAGGCACTGCCTTTATTTGCATATTTCACCTGTTTTTCTGTGTGTTGTACTACAGGCACTGCCTCTTTCTACATGTTTCTCCTGTTTCTCTGTGTTCCACTACAGGCACTGCCTCTCTCTACATTGTTCGCCTGTTTCTCTGTTTTCTACCTCAGGCACTGCCTCTCTCTGCATGTTTCACCAGTTTCTCTGTGTTCTACTACACACTCTGCCTCCCTCTACATTGTTTGCCTGATTCTCTGTTTCTACTACAGGCAATGCCTCTCTCTGCATGGTTCACCTGCTATTCTGAGTGTTCTACTGCCGATACTGCCTCTCTCCACATGGTTCGCCTGTTTCTCTGTGTTCTAATATAGGCAGTGCCTCTCTCTGCATGGTTCGCCTGTTTCTCTGTGTTCTACTACACACTCTGCCTCCCTCTACATTGTTTGCCTGATTCTCTGTTTCTACTACAGGCAATGCCTCTCTCTGCATGGTTCACCTGCTATTCTGAGTGTTCTACTACAGGCACTGCCTCTCTCCACATGGTTCGCCTGTTTCTCTGTGTTCTGCAACAGACACTGCCTCCCTCTATACAGTTTGCCCGTTTCTCTGTGTTCTACTACAGGCACTGCCTCTCTCTACATTGTTCACATGTTTCTCTGTGTTCTACTTCAGGCACTGCCTCTCTCTGCACGTTTCACCAGTTTCTCTGTGTTCCACTACAGTCACTGCCTCTCTCTACATAGTTCACATGTTTCTCTGTGTTCTACTTCAGGCACTGCCTCTCTCTGCATGGTTCGCCTGTTTCTCTGTGTTCTACGACAGGCACTGCCTCTCTCTGCATGGTTTGCCCGTTTCTCTGTGTTCCACTACAGGCACTGCCTCTATTTGCATGGTTCACCTGTTTTTCTGTGTGTTGTACGACAGACACTGCCTCTTTCTGCATGTTTCACATGTTTCTCTGTGTTCTACTATAGGCACTGCCTCTCTCTACATGGTTTGCCTGTTTCTCTGTGTTCTCCTACAGGCACTGCTTCTCTCTGCATGTATCACCTGTTTCTGAGTGTTCTACTATAGGCACTGCCTCTATTTGCATGGTTCACCTGTTTTTCTGTGTGTTGTACGACAGGCACTGCCTCTTTTGCATGTGTCACCTGTTTCTCTGTGTTCTACTATAGGCAGTGCCTCTCTCTGCATGGTTCGCCTGTTTCTCTGTGTTCTACTACAGACTCTGCCTCCCTCTACATTGTTTGCCTGATTCTCTGGTTCTACTACAGGCACTGCCTCTCTCTGCATTTTCGCCTGTTTCTCAGTGTTCTGCGATAGGCACTGTCTCTCTCTGCATGGTTCACCTGCTTTCCTGAGTGTTTTACTACAGGCACTGCCTCTCTCTGCATTGATCACCTGTTTCTATGTGTTCTACTTCAGGCACTGCCTCTCTCTACATGTTTCACCTGTTTCTCTGTGTTCCACTACAGGCACTGCCTCTCTCTACATTGTTTGCCTGTTTCTCTGTGTTCTACGTCAGGCACTGCCTCTCTCTGTAAGGTTCACCTGCTTTTCTGAGTGTTCTACTACAGGCACTGCCTCTCTCTGCATGGTTCGCCTGTTTCTCTGAGTTCAACTTCAGGCACTGCCTTTCTCTACATGTTTCACCTGTTTCTCTGTGTTCCACTACAGGCACTGCCTCTCTCTACATTGTTCGCCTGTTTCTCTGTGTTCTACTTCAGGAACTGCCTCTCTCTGCATGGTTCGCCTGTTTCTCTGAGTTCTACTTCAGGCACTGCCTTTCTCTACATTGTTTGCCTGATTCTCTGTTTCTACTACAGGCACTGCCTCTCTCTGCATGGTTCGCCTGTTTCGCTGTGTTCTGCAACAGACACTGCCTCTCTCTACACAGTTTGCCCGTTTCTCTGTGTTCTACTAAAGGCAATGCCTCTCTCTGCATGGTTCGCCTGTTTCTCTGTGTTCTACGACAGGCACTGCCGCTCTCTACATGGTTCGCCTGTTTCTCTGTGTTCTGCAACAGACACTGCCTCTCTCTGCATGGTCTGCCTGTTTCTCTGTGTTCTACTACAGGCAATGCCTCTCTCTACATTGTTCACCTTTTTCTATGTGTCCTACTATAGGCACTGCCTCTCTCTACATGGTTCGCCTGTTTCTCTGTGTGTTCTTCTACAGGCACCACCTCTCTCTACATTGATCACCTGTTTCTATGTGTTCTACTACAGGCACTGCCTCTCTCTACATTGTTCACCTGTTTCTCTGTGTTCCACAACAGGCACTGCCTCACTCTACATGGTTTGCCTGTTTCTATGTGTTCTACTACAGACACTGCCTCACTCTACACAGTTTGCCAATTTCTCTGTGTTCTACTACTGGCACTGCCTCTCTCTGCAATGTTCGCCTGTTTTCTCTGTGTTCTACTACTGGCAATGCCTGTCTCTGCCATGTTCGCCTGTTTTCTCTGTGTTCTACTACAGCCACTGCCTCTCTCTGCCTGGTTCCACTGTGTACCTGTGTTCTGCTACAGGCACTGCCTCTCTCTGCCTGGTTCCACTGTTTCTCTGTGTTCTGCTGCAGGCACTGCATCTCTCTGCACTGTTCAGCTGTTTTCTCGGTGTTCTCGAACAAGCACTGCCTCTCTCTGCAATGTTCGCCTGTTATCTCTGTGTTCTACTACTGGCAATGCCTCTCTCTGCCATGTTCGCCTGTTTTCTCTGTGTTCTACTACAGCCACTGCCTCTCTCTGCCTGGTTCCACTGTGTATCTGTGTTCTGCTACAGGCACTGCCTCTCCCTGCCTGGTTCCACTGTTTCTCTGTGTTCTGCTGCAGGCACTGCATCTCTCTGCACTGTTCAGCTGTTTTCTCGGTGTTCTCGAACAAGCACTGCCGCACTCTGCAATGTTCACCTGTTTCTCTGTGTACCACTACAGGCACTGCCTCTCTCTGCTCAGTTCACCTGTTTCCCTATGTTCTACTACAGACATTGGATCTCTCTGCGCAGTTCACCTGTTTCTCTGTTCTACTATAGGCACTGCCTCCCTCTACATGGTTTGACTGTTTCCCTGTGTTCTACTACAGGCACTGCCTCTCTCTGCACGGTTCACCTGTTTCTCTGTGTTCTACGACAGGTACTGCCTCTCTCTGCATGGTTCGCCTGTTTCTCTGTGTTCTGCGACAGACGTCGCCTCTCTCTCTCTCTCTCTCTCTCTCTCTCTCTCTCTCTCTCTCTGTCACCCTGGTTTGCCTGTTTTCTCTGTGTTGTACTAAAGGCACTGCCTCACTCCGCGTGGTTCGCCTTTTTCTCTGTGTTCTGCTGCAAGCATTGCCTCTCTCTGCACTGTCCACCTGTTTCTCTGTGTACTGCTACAGGCGCTGCCCCTCTCTGCGCAGTTCACCTGTTTATCTGTGTTCTGCTACAGGCACTGCCTCTCTACATGGTTCACCTGTTTTCTCTGTTTTCTACTACAGACACTGCCTCTCTCTGCCCAGTTCACCTGTTCCTCTGTGTTCTGCTGCAGGCACTGTCTCCCTCTGCACAGTTCGCCTGTTCCCCTGTGTTTTACTGCAGTCACTGCCTCTCTCTACATGTTTTGCCTGTTTCTCTGTGTTCTACTACAGGCACTGCCTCTCTCTGCATGGATTGCCTGTTTCTCTATGTTCTACTACAGGCACTGCCCCTCTCCACATGGTTCACCTGTTTCTCTGTGTTCTCCGACAGACATTGACTCTCTCTGCATTGTTCGCCTGTTTCTCCGAGTTCTAGTACAGGCACTGCCTCTCTCTACATGTTTCTGTGTGTTCCACTACAGGCACTGCCTCTCTCTACATTGTTCGCCTGTTTCTCTGTGTTCTACTTCAGGCAGTGCCTCTGTCTACATGTTTCACCAGTTTCTCTGTGTTCTACTGCAGACACTGCCTCCCTCTACACTGTTTGCCTGATTCTCTGGTTCTACTACAGGCACTGCCTCTCTCTACATGTTCGCCTGTTTCTCTGTGCTCCACTACAGGCACTGCCTCTCTCCACATGGTTTGCCTGTTTCTCTGTGTTCTAATATAGGCACTGCCTCTCTCTACATTGTTCGCCTGTTTCACTGTGTGCTACTTCAGGCACTGCCTCTCTCTGCATGTTTCACCAGTGTCTCTGTGTTCTACAACAGACCCTACCTTCCTCTATATTGTTTGCCTGATTCTCTGGTTCTACTGCAGACAATGCCTCTCTCTGCATGGTTCGCCTGTTTCTCTGTGTTCTACGACAGGCACTGCCTCTCTCTACATGGTTCGCCTGTTTCTCTGTGTTCTGCAACAGACACTGCCTCTCTCTGCATGGTCTGCCTGTTTCTCTGTGTTCTACTACAGGCAATGCCTCTCTCTACATTGTTCTCCTGTTTCTATGTGTCCTACTACAGGCACTGCCTCTCTCTGCATGGTTCGCCTGTTTCTCAGTGTGTTGTACTACAGGCACCACCTCTCTCTACATTGATCACCTGTTTCTATGTGTTCTACTACACACACTGCCTCTCTCTACATTGTTCGCCTGTTTCTCTGTGTTCCACTACAGGCACTGCCTCACTCTACATGGTTTGCCTGTTTCTATGTGTTCTACTACAGACACTGCCTCTCTCTACACAGTTTGCCAATTTCGCTGTGTTCTACTACTGGCACTGCCTCTCTCTGCAATGTTCGCCTGTTTTCTCTGTGTTCTACTACAGCCACTGCCTCTCTCTGCCTGGTTCCACTGTGTATCTGTGTTCTGCTACAGGCACTGCCTCTCTCTGCCTGGTTCCACTGTGTATCTGTGTTCTGCTACAGGCACTGCCTCTCTCTGCCTGGTTCCACTGTGTATCTGTGTTCTGCTACAGGCACTGCCTCACTCTGCAATGTTCACCTGTTTCTCTGTGTACCACAACAGGCGCTGCCCCTCTCTGCGCAGTTCACCTGTTTATCTGTGTTCTGCTACAGGCACTGCCTCACTCTGCACTGTCCACCTGTTTCTCTGTGTACCACAACAGGCGCTGCCCCTCTCTGCGCAGTTCACCTGTTTCTCTGTGTACTGCTACAGGCACTGCCTCTCTCTACATGGTTCACCTGTTTATCTGTGTTCTGCTACAGGCACTGCCTCTCTACATGGTTCACCTGTTTTCTCTGTTTTCTACTACAGACACTGCCTCTCTCTGCCCAGTTCACCTGTTCCTCTGTGTTCTGCTGCAGGCACTGTCTCCCTCTGCACAGTTTGCCTGTTCCCCTGTGTTTTACTGCAGGCACTGCCTCTCTCTACATGTTTTGCCTGTTTCTCTGTGTTCTACTGCAGGCACTGCCTCTCTCTGCATGGATTGCCTGTTTCTCTGTGTTCTACTACAGGCACTGCCCCTCTCCACATGGTTCACCTGTTTCTCTGTGTTCTCCAACAGACATTGACTCTCTCTGCATTGTTCGCCTGTTTCTCCGAGTTCTAGTACAGGCACTGCCTCTCTCTACATGTTTCTCTGTGTTCCACTACAGGCACTGCCTCTCTCTACATGTTTCACCAGTTTCTCTGTGTTCTACTGCAGACACTGCCTCCCTGTACATTGTTTTCCTGATTCTCTGGTTCTACTACAGGCACTGTCTCTCTCTACATGTTCGCCTGTTTCTCTGTGTTCTGCTATAGGCACTGCCTCTCTCTACATTGTTTGCCTGTTTCTATGTGTCCTACTACAGGCACTGCCTCTCTCTACATGATTCGCCTGTTTCTCTGTGTGTTCTACTACAGGCACCACCTCTCTCTACATTGATCACCTGTTTCTATGTGTTCTACCAGAGACACTGCCTCTCTCTACATTGTTTGCCTGTTTCTCTGTGTTCCAATACAGGGACTGCCTCACTCTACATGGTTTGCCTGTATCTATGTGTTCTACTACAGACACTGCCTCTGTCTACATGTTTCACCAGTTTCTCTGTGTTCTACTGCAGACACTGCCTCCCTCTACACTGTTTGCCTGATTCTCTGGTTCTACTACAGGCACTGCCTCTCTCTACATGTTCGCCTGTTTCTCTGTGCTCCACTACAGGCACTGCCTCTCTCCACATGGTTTGCCTGTTTCTCTGTGTTCTAATATAGGCACTGCCTCTCTCTACATTGTTCGCCTGTTTCACTGTGTGCTACTTCAGGCACTGCCTCTCTCTGCATGTTTCACCAGTGTCTCTGTGTTCTACAACAGACCCTACCTTCCTCTATATTGTTTGCCTGATTCTCTGGTTCTACTGCAGACAATGCCTCTCTCTGCATGGTTCGCCTGTTTCTCTGTGTTCTACGACAGGCACTGCCTCTCTCTACATGGTTCGCCTGTTTCTCTGTGTTCTGCAACAGACACTGCCTCTCTCTGCATGGTCTGCCTGTTTCTCTGTGTTCTACTACAGGCAATGCCTCTCTCTACATTGTTCTCCTGTTTCTATGTGTCCTACTACAGGCACTGCCTCTCTCTGCATGGTTCGCCTGTTTCTCAGTGTGTTGTACTACAGGCACCACCTCTCTCTACATTGATCACCTGTTTCTATGTGTTCTACTACACACACTGCCTCTCTCTACATTGTTCGCCTGTTTCTCTGTGTTCCACTACAGGCACTGCCTCACTCTACATGGTTTGCCTGTTTCTATGTGTTCTACTACAGACACTGCCTCTCTCTACACAGTTTGCCAATTTCGCTGTGTTCTACTACTGGCACTGCCTCTCTCTGCAATGTTCGCCTGTTTTCTCTGTGTTCTACTACAGCCACTGCCTCTCTCTGCCTGGTTCCACTGTGTATCTGTGTTCTGCTACAGGCACTGCCTCTCTCTGCCTGGTTCCACTGTGTATCTGTGTTCTGCTACAGGCACTGCCTCTCTCTGCCTGGTTCCACTGTGTATCTGTGTTCTGCTACAGGCACTGCCTCACTCTGCAATGTTCACCTGTTTCTCTGTGTACCACAACAGGCGCTGCCCCTCTCTGCGCAGTTCACCTGTTTATCTGTGTTCTGCTACAGGCACTGCCTCACTCTGCACTGTCCACCTGTTTCTCTGTGTACCACAACAGGCGCTGCCCCTCTCTGCGCAGTTCACCTGTTTCTCTGTGTACTGCTACAGGCACTGCCTCTCTCTACATGGTTCACCTGTTTATCTGTGTTCTGCTACAGGCACTGCCTCTCTACATGGTTCACCTGTTTTCTCTGTTTTCTACTACAGACACTGCCTCTCTCTGCCCAGTTCACCTGTTCCTCTGTGTTCTGCTGCAGGCACTGTCTCCCTCTGCACAGTTTGCCTGTTCCCCTGTGTTTTACTGCAGGCACTGCCTCTCTCTACATGTTTTGCCTGTTTCTCTGTGTTCTACTGCAGGCACTGCCTCTCTCTGCATGGATTGCCTGTTTCTCTGTGTTCTACTACAGGCACTGCCCCTCTCCACATGGTTCACCTGTTTCTCTGTGTTCTCCAACAGACATTGACTCTCTCTGCATTGTTCGCCTGTTTCTCCGAGTTCTAGTACAGGCACTGCCTCTCTCTACATGTTTCTCTGTGTTCCACTACAGGCACTGCCTCTCTCTACATGTTTCACCAGTTTCTCTGTGTTCTACTGCAGACACTGCCTCCCTGTACATTGTTTTCCTGATTCTCTGGTTCTACTACAGGCACTGTCTCTCTCTACCTGTTCACCTGTTTCTCTGTGTTCTGCTATAGGCACTGCCTCTCTCTACATTGTTTGCCTGTTTCTATGTGTCCTACTACAGGCACTGCCTCTCTCTACATGATTCGCCTGTTTCTCTGTGTGTTCTACTACAGGCACCACCTCTCTCTACATTGATCACCTGTTTCTATGTGTTCTACCAGAGACACTGCCTCTCTCTACATTGTTTGCCTGTTTCTCTGTGTTCCAATACAGGGACTGCCTCACTCTACATGGTTTGCCTGTATCTATGTGTTCTACTACAGACACTGCCTCTGTCTACATGGTCCGCCTGTTTCTCTGTGTTCCACTACAGGCACCGCCTCTCTGTACATGTTTCACTTGTTTCTCTGTGTTCTACTATAGGCACTGCCTCTCGCTACAAGGTTTGCCTGTTTCTCTGTGTTCTACTACAGGCACTGCCTCTCTCTGCATGGTTCACCTGTTTCTCTGTGTTCTACGAACGACACTGCCTCTTTCTACATTGTTCGCCTGTTTCTCTGTGTTCTACTTCAGGCACTGCCTCCCTCTACATGATTCGCCTGTTTCTCTGTGTGTTCTACTACAGGCACTGCCTCTCTCTACATGGTTTGCCTGTTTCGCTGTGTTCTACTACAGGCACGGCCTCTCTCTACATGGTTTGCCCGTTTCTCTGTGTTCCACTACAGGCACTGCCTCTATTTGCATGGTTCACCTGTTTTTCTGTGTGTTGTACGACAGACACTGCCTCTTTCTGCATGTTTCACATGTTTCTCTGTGTTCTACTATAGGCACTGCCTCTCTCTACATGGTTTGCCTGTTTCGCTGTGTTCTCCTACAGGCACTGCTTCTCTCTGCATGTATCACCTGTTTCTGTGTGTTCGACTATAGGCACTGCCTCTATTTGCATGGTTCACCTGTTTTTCTGTGTGTTGTACGACAGGCACTGCCTCTTTCTGCATGTTTCACCTGTTTCTCTGTGTGCTACTATAGGCAGTGCCTCTCTCTGCATGGTTCGCCTGTTTCTCTGTGTTCTACTACAGACTCTGCCTCCCTCTACATTGTTTGCCTGATTCTCTGGTTCCACTACAGGCACTGCCTCACTCTACATGGTTTGCCTGTTTCTATGTGTTCTACTACAGACACTGCCTCTGTCTACATGGTCCACCTGTTTCTCTGTGTTCCACTACAGGCACTGCCTCTCTATACATGTTTCACTTGTTTCTCTGTGTTCTACTATAGGCACTGCCTCTCTCTACAAGGTTTGCCTGTTTCTCTGTGTTCTACCACAGACACTGCCTCTCTCTGCATGGTTCACCTGTTTCTCTGTGTGTTCTACTAACGACACTGCCTCTCTCTGCATGGTTTGCCTGTTTCTCTGTGTGTTCTACTAACGACACTGCCTCTCTCTGCATGGTTTGCCTGCTTTCTCTGTGTTCTACTACAGGCACTGCCTCTTTCTACATTGTTCGCCTGTTTCTCTGTGTTCTACTTCAGGCACTGCCTCCCTCTAAAAGATTCGCCTGTTTCTCTGTGTGTTCTACTACAGGCACTGCCTCTCTCTACATGGTTCACCTGTTTTGATGTGTTCTACTATAGGCACTGCCTCTATTTGCAAGGTTCACCTGTTTCTCTGTGTGTTGTATTACAGGCACTGCCTCTTTCTGCATGTTTCACCTGTTTCTCTGTGTTCTACTATAGGCACTGCCCCTCTCTGCATGGTTTGCCTGTTTCGCTGTGTTCTAATATAGGCAGTGCCTCTCTCTGCATGGTTCGCCTGTTTCTCTGTGTTCTGCAACAGACACTGCCTCTCTCTATACAGTTTGCCCGTTTCTCTGTGTTCTACTACAGGCACTGCCTCTCTCTACATTGTTCACATGTTTCTCAGTGTTCTACTTCAGGCACTGCCTCTCTCTACACGTTTCACCAGTTTCTCTGTGTTCCACTACAGGCACTGCCTCTCTCTGCATGGTTTGCCTGTTTCTCTGTGTTCTACTTCAGGCACTGCCTCTCTCTACATGGTTTGCCTGTTTCTATGTGTTCTACTACAGGCGCTGCCTCTCTCTGCATGGTTTGCCTGTTTCTCTGTATTCTACTTCAGGCACTGCCTCTCTCTACATGTTTCACCAGTTTCTCTGTGTTCTACTGCAGACACTGCCTCCCTCTACATTGTTTGCCTGATTCTCTGGTTCTGCTACAGGCACTGCCTCTCTCTTCATGTTCGCCTGATTCTCTGTGTTCTGCTACAGGCACTGCCTCTCTCTACATTGTTCGCCTGTTTCTCTGTGTTCTACTTCAGGCACTGCCTCTCTCTGCATGTTTCGCCTGTTTCTCTGAGTTCTAGTACAGGCACTGCCTCTCTCTACATGGTTTGCCTGTTTCTATGTGTTCTACTACAGGCGCGGCCTCTCTCTGCATGGTTTTCCGGTTTATCTGTGTTCTACTACAGGCACTGACTCTCTCTACATTGCTCGCCTGTTTCTATGTGTCCTACTAAAGGCACTGCCTCTCTCTACATGTTTCGCCTGTTTCTCTGTGTGTTCTACTACAGGCACCGCCTCTCTCTACATTATTCACCTGTTTCTATGTGTTCTACTACAGACACTGCCTGTCTACAGGGTTCGCCTGTTTCTCTGTGTTCCACTACAGGCACTGCCTCTCTGTACATGTTTCACTTGTTTCTCTGTGTTCTACTATAGGCACTGCCTCTCTCTACAAGGTTTACCTGTTTCTCTGTGTTCTACTACAGGCACAGCCTCTCTCTGCATGGTTCACCTGTTTCTCTGTGTTCGACTAACGACACTGCCTCTCTCTGCATGGTTTGCCTGTTTTCTCTGTGTTTTACTACAGGCACTGCCTCTTTCTACATTGTTCGCCTGTTTCTCTGTGTCCTACTTCAGGCACTGCCTCCCTCTACATGATTCGCCTGTTTCTCTGTTTTCTACTACAGGCACTGCTTCTCTCTGCATGTATCACCTGTTTCTGTGTGTTCTTCTATAGGCACTGCCTCCATTTGCATGGTTCACCTGTTTTTCTGTGTGTTGTACTACAGGCACTGCCTCTTTCTGCATGTGTCACCTGTTTCTCTGTGTGTTCTACTATAGGCAGTGCTTCTCTCTGCATGGTTCGCCTGTTTCCCTGTGTTCTACTACAGACTCTGCCTCCCTCTACATTGTTTGCCTGATTCTCTGGTTCTACTACAGGCACTGCCTCTCTCTGCATTTTCGCCTGTTTCTCAGTGTTCTGCGATAGGCACTGCCTCTCTCTGCATGGTTCACCTGCTTTCCTGAGTGTTTTACTGCAGGCACTGCCTCTCTCTGCATTGATCACCTGTTTCTATGTGTTCCACTTCAGGCACTGCCTCTCTCTACATGTTTCACCTGTTTCTCTATGTTCCACTACAGGCACTGCCTCTCTCTACATTGTTTGCCTGTTTCAGTGTGGTCTACTTTGGGCACTGCCTCTCTCTTAAGGTACACCTGCTTTTCTGAGTGTTTTACTACAGACACTGCCTCTCTCTGCATGGTTCGCCTGTTTCTCTGAGTTCTACTTCAGGTACTGCCTCTCTCTACATGTTTCACCAGTTTCTCGGTGTGCCACTACAGGCACTGCCTCTCTCTACATTGTTCGCCTGTTTCTCTGTGTTCTACTGCAGGCACGGCCTCGCTCTACATGGTTCACCTGTTTCTCTGTGTTCTACTACAGGCACTGCTTCTCTCTGCATGTATCACCTGTTTCTGTGTGTTCTTCTATAGGCACTGCCTCTATTTGCATGGTTCACCTGTTTTTCTGTGTGTTGTACTACAGGCACTGCCTCTTTCTGCATGTGTCACCTGTTTCTCTGTGTTCTACTATAGGCAGTGCCTCTCTCTGCATGGTTCGCCTGTTTCACTGTGTTCTACGACAGACTCTGCCTCCCTCTACATTGTTTGCCTGATTCTCTGGTTCTACTACAGGCAATGCCTCTCTCTGCATTTTCGCCTGTTTCTCAGTGTTCTGCGATAGGCACTGCCTCTCTCTGCATGGTTCGCCTGTTTCTCTGAGTTCTAATTCAGGTACTGCCTCTTTCTACATGTTTCACCAGTTTCTCGGTGTTCCACTACAGGCACTGTCTCTCTCTACATTGCTCACCTGTTTCTCTGTTTTCTACCTCAGGCACTGCCTCTCTCTGCATGTTTCACCAGTTTCTCTGTGTTCCACTACAGGCACTGCCTCTCTCTACATTGTTTGCCTGATTCTCTGTTTCTACTACAGGCAATGCCGCTCTCTGCATGGTTCACCTGCTATTCTGAGTGTTCTACTGCCGATACTGCCTCTCTCCACATGGTTCGCCTGTTTCTCTGTGTTCTACTACACACTCTGCCTCCCTCTACATTGTTTGCCTGATTCTCTGTTTCTACTACAGGCAATGCCTCTCTCTGCATGGTTCACCTGCTATTCTGAGTGTTCTACTGCCGATACTGCCTCTCTCCACATGGTTCGCCTGTTTCTCTGTGTTCTACTACACACTCTGCCTCCCTCTACATTGTTTGCCTGATTCTCTGTTTCTACTACAGGCACTGCCTCTCTCTGCATGGTTCGCCTGTTTCTCTGGGTTCTGCAACAGACACTGCCTCTCTCTATACAGTTTTCCCGTTTCACTGTGTTCTCCTACAGGCACTGCCTCTCTCTGCATGCTTTGCCTGTTTCTCTGTGTTCTACTACAGGCAATGCCCCTCTCTGCATTGTTCACCTGTTTCTACGTGTCCTACTACAGGCACTGCCTCTCTCTACATAATTCGCCTGTTTCTCTGTGTGTTCTACTACAGGCACCACCTCTCTCTACATTGATCACCTGTTCCTATGTGTTCTACTGCAGACACTGCCTCTCTCTACATTGTTCGCCTGTTTCTATGTGTTCCACTACAGGCACTGCCTCACTCTACATGGTTTGCCTGTTTCTATGTGTTCTATTACAGACACTGCCTCTCTCTCCACAGTTTGCCCATTTCTCTGTGTTCTACTACTGGCACTGCCTCTCTCTACAGGGTTCGCCTGTTTCTCTGTGTTCCACTACAGGCACTGCCTCACTCTACATGGTTTGCCTGTTTCTATGTGTTCTACTACAGATACTGCCTCTGTCTACATGGTCCGCCTGTTTCTCTGTCTTCCACTACAGGCGCTGCCTCTCTGTACATGTTTCACTTGTTTCTTTGTGTTCTACTGTAGGCACTGCCTCTCTCTTCAAGGTTTGCCAGTTTCTCTGTGTTCTACTACAGGCACTGCCTCTCTCTGCATGGTTCACCTGTTTCTCTGTGTTCTACTAATGACACTGCCTCTTTCTACATTGTTCGCCTGTTTCTCTGAGTTCTAGTACAGGCACTGCCTCTCTCTACATGGTTTGCCTGTTTCTATGTGTTCTACTACAGACACTGACTCTCTCTACATTGCTCGCCTGTTTCTATGTGTCCTACTAAGGCACTGCCTCTCTCTACATGATTCGCCTGTTTCTCTGTGTGTTCTACTACAGGCACCGCCTCTCTCTACATTATTCACCTGTTTCTATGTGTTCTACTACAGACACTGCCTCTGTCTACAGGGTTCGCCTGTTTCTCTGTGTTCCACTCCAGGCACTGCCTCACTCTACATGGTTTGCCTGTTTGTACGTGTTCTACTACAGACACTGCCACTGTCTACATGGTCCGTCTGTTTCTCTGTGTTCCACTACAGGCACTGCCTCTCTGTACATGTTTCACTTGTTTCTCTGTGTTCTACTATAGGCACTGCCTCTCTCTACAAGGTTTACCTGTTTCTCTGTGTTCTACTACAGGCACAGCCTCTCTCTGCATGGTTCACCTGTTTCTCTGTGTTCTACTAACGACACTGCCTCTCTCTGCATGGTTTGCCTGTTTTCTCTGTGTTTTACTACAGGCACTGCCTCTTTCTACGTTGTTCGCCTGTTTCTCTGTGTCCTACTTCAGGCACTGCCTCCCTCTACATGATTCGCCTGTTTCTCTGCGTGTTCTACTACAGGCACTTCCTCTCTCTACATGGTTTGCCTGTTTCTCTGTGTTCTACTGCAGGCACGGCCTCGCTCTACATGGTTCGCCTGTTTCTCTGTGTTCTACTACAGGCACTGCTTCTCTCTGCATGTATCACCTGTTTCTGTGTGTTCTTCTATAGGCACTGCCTCTATTTGCATGGTTCACCTGTTTTTCTGTGTGTTGTACTACAGGCACTGCCTCTTTCTGCATGTGTCACCTGTTTCTGTGTTCTACTATAGGCGCTGCCTCTCTCTGCATGGTTCGCCTGTTTCACTGTGTTCTACGACAGACTCTGCCTCCCTCTACATTGTTTGCCTGATTCTCTGGTTCTACTACAGGCACTGCCTCTCTCTGCATTTTCGCCTGTTTCTCAGTGTTCTGCGATAGGCACTGCCTCTCTCTGCATGGTTCACCTGCTTTCCTGAGTGTTTTACTACAGGCACTGCCTCTCTCTGCATTGATCACCTGTTTCTATGTGTTCCACTTTAGGCACTGCCTCTCTCTACATTGTTTGCCTGATTCTCTGTTTCTACTACAGGCAATGCCTCTCTCTGCATGGTTCACCTGCTATTCTGAGTGTTCTACTGCCGATACTGCCTCTCTCCACATGGTTCGCCTGTTTCTCTGTGTTCTGCAACAGACACTGCCTCTCTCTATACAGTTTGCCCGTTTCTCTGTGTTCTCCTACAGGCACTGCCTCTCTCTGCATGCTTTGCCTGTTTCTCTGTGTTCTACTACAGGCAATGCCTCTCTCTACATTGGTCACCTGTTTCTACGTGTCCTACTACAGGCACTGCCTCTCTCTACATGATTCGCCTGTTTCTCTGTGTGTTCTACTACAGGCACCACCTCTCTCTACATTGATCACCTGTTTCTATGTGTTCTACTACAGACACTGCCTCTTACTACATTGTTCGCCTGTTTCTGTGTGTTCTATTACAGACACTGCCTCTCTCTACATTGTTCGCCTGTTTCTATGTGTTCCACTACAGGCACTGCCTCACTCTACATGGTTTGCCTGTTTCTATGTGTTCTATTACAGACACTGCCTCTCTCTCCACAGTTTGCCCATTTCTCTGTGTTCTACTACTGGCACTGCCTCTCTCTACAGGGTTCGCCTGTTTCTCTGTGTTCCACTACAGGCACTGCCTCACTCTACATGGTTTGCCTGTTTCTATGTGTTCTACTACAGATACTGCCTCTGTCTACATGGTCCGCCTGTTTCTCTGTCTTCCACTACAGGCGCTGCCTCTCTGTACATGTTTCACTTGTTTCTCTGTGTTCTACTGTAGGCACTGCCTCTCTCTTCAAGGTTTGCCAGTTTCTCTGTGTTCTACTACAGGCACTGCCTCTCTCTGCATGGTTCACCTGTTTCTCTGTGTTCTACTAATGACACTGCCTCTTTCTACATTGTTCGCCTGTTTCTCTGAGTTCTAGTACAGGCACTGCCTCTCTCTACATGGTTTGCCTGTTTCTATGTGTTCTACTACAGACACTGACTCTCTCTACATTGCTCGCCTGTTTCTATGTGTCCTACTAAGGCACTGCCTCTCTCTACATGATTCGCCTGTTTCTCTGTGTGTTCTACTACAGGCACCGCCTCTCTCTACATTATTCACCTGTTTCTATGTGTTCTACTACAGACACTGCCTCTGTCTACAGGGTTCGCCTGTTTCTCTGTGTTCCACTCCAGGCACTGCCTCACTCTACATGGTTTGCCTGTTTGTACGTGTTCTACTACAGACACTGCCACTGTCTACATGGTCCGCCTGTTTCTCTGTGTTCCACTACAGGCACTGCCTCTCTGTACATGTTTCACTTGTTTCTCTGTGTTCTACTATAGGCACTGCCTCTCTCTACAAGGTTTACCTGTTTCTCTGTGTTCTACTACAGGCACAGCCTCTCTCTGCATGGTTCACCTGTTTCTCTGTGTTCTACTAACGACACTGCCTCTCTCTGCATGGTTTGCCTGTTTTCTCTGTGTTTTACTACAGGCACTGCCTCTTTCTACGTTGTTCGCCTGTTTCTCTGTGTCCTACTTCAGGCACTGCCTCCCTCTACATGATTCGCCTGTTTCTCTGCGTGTTCTACTACAGGCACTTCCTCTCTCTACATGGTTTGCCTGTTTCTCTGTGTTCTACTGCAGGCACGGCCTCGCTCTACATGGTTCGCCTGTTTCTCTGTGTTCTACTACAGGCACTGCTTCTCTCTGCATGTATCACCTGTTTCTGTGTGTTCTTCTATAGGCACTGCCTCTATTTGCATGGTTCACCTGTTTTTCTGTGTGTTGTACTACAGGCACTGCCTCTTTCTGCATGTGTCACCTGTTTCTCTGTGTTCTACTATAGGCAGTGCCTCTCTCTGCATGGTTCGCCTGTTTCACTGTGTTCTACGACAGACTCTGCCTCCCTCTACATTGTTTGCCTGATTCTCTGGTTCTACTACAGGCACTGCCTCTCTCTGCATTTTCGCCTGTTTCTCAGTGTTCTGCGATAGGCACTGCCTCTCTCTGCATGGTTCACCTGCTTTCCTGAGTGTTTTACTACAGGCACTGCCTCTCTCTGCATTGATCACCTGTTTCTATGTGTTCCACTTTAGGCACTGCCTCTCTCTACATTGTTTGCCTGATTCTCTGTTTCTACTACAGGCAATGCCTCTCTCTGCATGGTTCACCTGCTATTCTGAGTGTTCTACTGCCGATACTGCCTCTCTCCACATGGTTCGCCTGTTTCTCTGTGTTCTGCAACAGACACTGCCTCTCTCTATACAGTTTGCCCGTTTCTCTGTGTTCTCCTACAGGCACTGCCTCTCTCTGCATGCTTTGCCTGTTTCTCTGTGTTCTACTACAGGCAATGCCTCTCTCTACATTGGTCACCTGTTTCTACGTGTCCTACTACAGGCACTGCCTCTCTCTACATGATTCGCCTGTTTCTCTGTGTGTTCTACTACAGGCACCACCTCTCTCTACATTGATCACCTGTTTCTATGTGTTCTACTACAGACACTGCCTCTCTCTACATTGTTCACCTGTTTCTGTGTGTTCTATTACAGACACTGCCTCTCTCTCCACAGTTTGCCCATTTCTCTGTGTTCTACTACTGGCACTGCCTCTCTCTACAGGGTTCGCCTGTTTCTCTGTGTTCCACTACAGGCACTGCCTCACTCTACATGGTTTGCCTGTTTCTATGTGTTCTACTACAGACACTGCCTCTGTCTACATGGTCCGCCTGTTTCTCTGTCTTCCACTACAGGCGCTGCCTCTCTGTACATGTTTCACTTGTTTCTCTGTGTTCTACTGTAGGCACTGCCTCTCTCTTCAAGGTTTGCCAGTTTCTCTGTGTTCTACTACAGGCACTGCCTCTCTCTGCATGGTTCACCTGTTTCTCTGTGTTCTACTAATGACACTGCCTCTTTCTACATTGTTCGCCTGTTTCTCTGAGTTCTAGTACAGGCACTGCCTCTCTCTACATGGTTTGCCTGTTTCTATGTGTTCTTCTACAGACACTGACTCTCTCTACATTGCTCGCCTGTTTCTATGTGTCCTACTAAAGGCACTGCCTCTCTCTACATGATTCGCCTGTTTCTCTGTGTGTTCTACTACAGGCACCGCCTCTCTCTACATTATTCACCTGTTTCTATGTGTTCTACTACAGACACTGCCTCTGTCTACAGGGTTCGCCTGTTTCTCTGTGTTCCACTACAGGCACTGCCTCACTCTACATGGTTTGCCTGTTTCTACGTGTTCTACTACAGACACTGCCACTGTCTACATGGTCCGCCTGTTTCTCTGTGTTCCACTACAGGCACTGCCTCTCTGTACATGTTTCACTTGTTTCTCTGTGTTCTACTATAGGCACTGCCTCTCTCTACAAGGTTTACCTGTTTCTCTGTGTTCTACTACAGGCACAGCCTCTCTCTGCATGGTTCACCTGTTTCTCTGTGTTCTACTAACGACACTGCCTCTCTCTGCATGGTTTGCCTGTTTTCTCTGTGTTTTACTACAGGCACTGCCTCTTACTACGTTGTTCGCCTGTTTCTCTGTGTCCTACTTCAGGCACTGCCTCCCTCTACATGATTCGCCTGTTTCTCTGCGTGTTCTACTACAGGCACTTCCTCTCTCTACATGGTTTGCCTGTTTCTCTGTGTTCTACTGCAGGCACGGCCTCGCTCTACATGGTTCGCCTGTTTCTCTGTGTTCTACTACAGGCACTGCTTCTCTCTGCATGTATCACCTGTTTCTGTGTGTTCTTCTATAGGCAATGCCTCTCTCTGCATTGTTCACCTGCTATTCTGAGTGTTCTACTGCCGATACTGCCTCTCTCCACATCGTCCGCCTGTTCCACTGTGTTCTACTACACACTCTGCCTCCCTCTACATTGTTAGCCTGATTCTCTGTTTCTACTACAGGCAATGCCTCTCTCTGCATGGTTCACCTGCTATTCTGAGTGTTCTACTACAGGCACTGCCTCTCTCTGCATGGTTCGCCTGTTTCTCTGTGTTCTGCAACAGACACTGCCTCTCTCTACATTGTTCACATATTTCTCTGTGTTCTACTTCAGGCACTGCCTCTCTCTACATGTTTCACCAATTTCTCTGTGTTCCACTACAGGCACTGCCTCTCTCTACATAGTTCACATGTTTCTCTGTGTTCTACTGCAGACACTGCCTCCCTCTACATTGTTTGCCTGATTCTCTGGTTCTACTACAGGCACTGCCTCTCTCTTCATGTTCGCCTGTTTCTCTGTGTTCTGCTATAGGCACTGCCTCTCTCTACATTGTTCGCCTGTTTCTCTGTGTTCTACTTCAGGCACTGCCTCTCTCTGCATGGTTCATCTGTTTCTCTGAGCTCTAGTACAGGCACTGCCTCTCTGTACATGTTTCACCTGTTTCTCGGTGTTCCACTACAGGCAGTGCCTCTCTCTACATTGTTCTGCTGTTTCTCAGTGTGCTACTTCAGGCACTGCCTCTCTCCACATGGTTCGCATGTTTCTCTGTGTTCTAATATAGGCACTGCTTCTCTCTACAGTGTTCGCCTGTTTCTCTGTGTTCTACTTCAGGCACTGCCTCTCTCTGCATGGTTCACCTGCTTTTCTGAGTGTTTTACTACAGGCACTGCCTCTCTCCACATGGTTCGCATGTTTTTCTGTGTTCTAATATAGGCACTGCCTCTCTCTACATTGATCGCCTGTTTCTCTGAGTTCTACCTCAGGCACTGCCTCTCTCTACATGTTTCACCAGTTTCTCTGTGTTCCACTACAGGCACTGCCTCTCTCTACATAGTTCACATGTTTCTCTGTGTTCTACTACAGACCCTGCCTCCCTCTACATTGTTTGCCTGTTTCTCTGGTTCTACTACAGGCAATGCCTCTCTCTGCATGGTTCGCCTGTTTCTCTGTGTGCTACTTCAGGTACTGCCTGTCTCTGCATGGCTCGCCTGTTTCTCTGTGTTCTTCTACAGACCCTGCCTCCCTCTACATTGTTTGCCTGTTTCTCTGGTTCTACTACAGGCAATGCCTCTCTCTGTATGGTTCGCCTGTTTCTCTATGTTCTATGACAGGCGCTGCCTCTCTCTGCATGGTTCGCCTGTTTCTCGGTGTTCTGCAACAGACACTGCCTCTCTCTACATTGTTCACATATTTCTCTGTGTTCTACTACAGGCACTGCCTCTCTCTACATAGTTCACCTGTTTCTCTGTGTTCCACTACAGGCACTGCCTCTCTCTACATGTTTCACTTGTTTCTCTGTGTTCTACTACAGGCACTGCCTCTCTCTACATAATTCGCCTGTTTCTCTGTGTGTTCTACTACAGGCACCGCCTCTCTCTACATTGTTCACCTGTTTCTATGTGTTCTACTACAAGCACTGCCTACCTCTACATGATTCTCCTGTTTCTCTGTGTGTTCTACTACAGGCACTGCCTCTGTCTGCATGGTTTGCCTGTTTTCTCTGTGTTCTACTACAGGCACGGCCTCTCTCTACATGGTTTGCCTGTTTCTCTGTGTTCTGCTACAGGCACGGCCTCTCTCTACATGGTTCGCCTGTTTCTCTGTGTTCTACTAAAGGCACTGCCTCTCTCTACATGGTTTGCCTGTTTCTCTGTGTTCTACTACAGGCACGGCCTCTCTCTACATGGTTCACCTGTTTCTCTGTGTTCCACTACAGGCACTGCCTCTCTCTACATGTTTCACTTGTTTCTCTGTGTTCTACTACAGGCACTGCCTCTCTCTAAATAATTCGCCTGTTTCTCTGTGTGTTCTACTACAGGCACCGCCTCTCTCTACATTGTTCACCTGTTTCTATGTGTTCTACTACAGGCACTGCCTACCTCTACATGATTCTCCTGTTTCTCTGTGTGTTCTACTACAGGCACTGCCTCTCTCTACATGGTTTGCCTGTTTTCTGTGTTCTACTACAGGCACTGCCTCTGTCTGCATGGTTTGCCTGTTTTCTCTGTGTTCTACTACAGGCACGGCCTCTCTCTACATGGTTTGCCTGTTTCTCTGTGTTCTGCTACAGGCACGGCCTCTCTCTACATGGTTCGCCTGTTTCTCTGTGTTCTACGACAGGCACAGCCTCTCTCTGCATGGTTCACCTGTTTCTCTGTGTTCTACTAACGACACTGCCTCTCTCTGCATGGTTTGCCTGTTTTCTCTGTGTTTTACTACAGGCACTGCCTCTTACTACGTTGTTCGCCTGTTTCTCTGTGTCCTACTTCAGGCACTGCCTCCCTCTACATGATTCGCCTGTTTCTCTGCGTGTTCTACTACAGGCACTTCCTCTCTCTACATGGTTTGCCTGTTTCTCTGTGTTCTACTGCAGGCACGGCCTCGCTCTACATGGTTCGCCTGTTTCTCTGTGTTCTACTACAGGCACTGCTTCTCTCTGCATGTATCACCTGTTTCTGTGTGTTCTTCTATAGGCACTGCCTCTATTTGCATGGTTCACCTGTTTTTCTGTGTGTTGTACTACAGGCACTGCCTCTTTCTGCATGTGTCACCTGTTTCTCTGTGTTCTACTATAGGCAGTGCCTCTCTCTGCATGGTTCGCCTGTTTCACTGTGTTCTACGACAGACTCTGCCTCCCTCTACATTGTTTGCCTGATTCTCTGGTTCTACTACAGGCACTGCCTCTCTCTGCATTTTCGCCTGTTTCTCAGTGTTCTGCGATAGGCACTGCCTCTCTCTGCATGGTTCACCTGCTTTCCTGAGTGTTTTACTACAGGCACTGCCTCTCTCTGCATTGATCACCTGTTTCTATGTGTTCCACTTCAGGCACTGCCTCTCTCTACATGTTTCACCTGTTTCTCTATGTTCCACTACAGGCACTGCCTCTCTCTACATTGTTTGCCTGTTTCACTGTGTTCTACTTTGGGCACTGCCTCTCTCTTAAGGTCCACCTGCTTTTCTGAGTGTTTTACTACAGACGCTGCCTCTCTCTGCATGGTTCGCCTGTTTCTCTGAGTTCTACTTCAGGTACTGCCTCTCTCTACATGTTTCACCAGTTTCTCGGTGTGCCACTACAGGCACTGCCTCTCTCTACATTGTTCGCCTGTTTCTCTGTTTTCTACCTCAGGCACTGCCTCTCTCTGCATGTTTCACCAGTTTCTCTGTGTTCCACTACAGGCACTGCCTCTCTCTACATTGTTTGCCTGATTCTCTGTTTCTACTACAGGCAATGCCTCTCTCTACATGGTTCACCTGCTATTCTGAGTGTTCTACTGCCGATACTGCCTCTCTCCACATGGTTCGCCTGTTTCTCTGTGTTCTAATATAGGCAGTGCCTCTCTCTGCATGGTTCGCCTGTTTCTCTGTGTTCTACTACACACTCTGCCTCCCTCTACATTGTTTGCCTGATTCTCTGTTTCTACTACAGGCAATGCCTCTCTCTGCATGGTTCACCTGCTATTCTGAGTGTTCTACTACAGGCACTGCCTCTCTCTGCATGGTTCGCCTGTTTCTCTGTGTTCTGCAACAGACACTGCCTCTCTCTATACAGTTTGCCCGTTTCTCTGTGTTCTAGTACAGGCACTGCCTCTCTCTACATTGTTCACATGTTTCTCTGTGTTCTACTTCAGGCACTGCCTCTCTCTACATGTTTCACCAGTTTCTCTGTGTTCTACTGCAGACACTGCCTCCCTCTACATTGTTTGCCTGATTCTCTGGTTCTACTACAGGCACTGCCTCTCTCTTCATGTTCGCCTGTTTCTCTGTGTTCTGCTATAGGCACTGCCTCTCTCTACATTGTTCGCCTGTTTCTCTGTGTTCTACTTCAGGCACTGCCTCTCTCTGCATGGTTCATCTGTTTCTCTGAGTTCTAGTACAGGCACTGCCTCTCTGTACATGTTTCACCTGTTTCTCGGTGTTCCACTACAGGCAGTGCCTCTCTCTACATTGTTCTGCTGTTTCTCAGTGTGCTACTTCAGGCACTGCCTCTCTCCACATGGTTCGCATGTTTCTCTGTGTTCTAATATAGGCACTGCCTCTCTCTACATTGTTCGCCTGTTTCTCTGTGTTCTACTTCAGGCACTGCCTCTCTCTGCATGGTTCACCTGCTTTTCTGAGTGTTTTACTACAGGCACTGCCTCTCTCCACATGGTTCGCATTTTTTTCTGTGTTCTAATATAGGCACTGCCTCTCTCTACATTGTTCGCCTGTTTCTCTGAGTTCTACCTCAGGCACTGCCTCTCTCTACATGTTTCACCAGTTTCTCTGTGTTCCACTACAGGCACTGCCTCTCTCTACATAGTTCACATGTTTCTCTGTGTTCTACTACAGACACTGCCTCCCTCTACATTGATTGCCTGTTTCTCTGGTCCTACTACAGGCAATTCCTCTCTCTGCATGGTTCGCCTGTTTCTCTGTGTGCTTCTTCAGGTCCTGCCTATCTCTGCATGGCTCGCCTGTTTCTCTGTGTTCTACTACAGACCCTGCCTCCCTCTACATTGTTTGCCTGTTTCTCTGGTTCTACTACAGGCAATGCCTCTCTCTGCATGGTTCGCCCGTTTCTCTGTGTTCTCCTACAGGCACTGCCTCTCTCTGCACGCTTTGCCAGTTTCTCTGTGTTCTACTACAGGCAATGCCTCTCTCTACATTGTTCACCTGTTTCTACGTGTCCTACTACAGGCACTGCCTCTCTCTACATGATTCGCCTGTTTCTCTGTGTTCCACTACAGGCACTGCCTCACTCTACATGGTTTGCCTGTTTCTATGTGTTCTATTACAGCCACTGCCTCTCTCTCCACAGTTTGCCCATTTCTCTGTGTTCTACTACTGGCACTGCCTCTGTCTACAGGGTTCGCCTGTTTCTCTGTGTTCCACTACAGGCGCTGCCTCACTCTACATGGTTTGCCTGTTTCTATGTGTTCTACTACAGATACTGCCTCTGTCTACATGGTCCGCCTGTTTCTCTGTCTTCCACTACAGACGCTGCCTCTCTGTACATGTTTCACTTGTTTCTCTGTGTTCTACTGTAGGCACTGCCTCTCTCTTCAAGGTTTGCCAGTTTCTCTGTGTTCTACTACAGGCACTGCCTCTCTCTGCATGGTTCACCTGTTTCTCTGTGTTCTACTAATGACACTGCCTCTTTCTACATTGTTCGCCTGTTTCTCTGAGTTCTAGTACAGGCACTGCCTCTCTCTACATGGTTTGCCTGTTTCTATGTGTTCTACTACAGACACTGACTCTTTCTACATTGCTCGCCTGTTTCTATGTGTACTACTAAAGGCACTGCCTCTCTCTACATGATTCGCCTGTTTCTCTGTGTGTTCTACTACAGGCACCGCCTCTCTCTACATTATTCACCTGTTTCTATGTGTTCTACTACAGGCACTGCCTCTGTCTACAGGGTTCGCCTGTTTCTCTGTGTTCCACTCCAGGCACTGCCTCACTCTACATGGTTTGCCTGTTTCTACGTGTTCTACTACAGACACTGCCACTGTCTACATGGTCCGCCTGTTTCTCTGTGTTCCACTACAGGCACTGCCTCTCTCTGCATGGTTCACCTGTTTCTCTGTGTTCTACTAACGACACTGCCTCTCTCTGCATGGTTTGCCTGTTTTCTCTGTGTTTTACTACAGGCACTGCCTCCCTCTACATGATTCGCATGTTTCTCTGCGTGTTCTACTACAGGCACTGCCTCTCTCTACATGGTTTGCCTCTTTCCCTGTGTTCTACTGCAGGCACTGACTCGCTCTACATGGTTCGCCTGTTTCTCTGTGTTCTACTACAGGCACTGCTTCTCTCTGCATGTATCACCTGTTTCTGTGTGTTCTTCTATAGGCACTGCCTCTATTTGCATGGTTCACCTGTTTTTCTGTGTGTTGTACTACAGGCACTGCCTCTTTCTGCATGTGTCACCTGTTTCTCTGTGTTCTACTATAGGCAGTGCCTCTCTCTGCATGGTTCGCCTGTTTCCCTGTGTTCTACTACAGACTCTGCCTCCCTCTACATTGTTTACCTGATTCTCTGGTTCTACTACAGGCACTGCCTCTCTCTGCATTTTCGCCTGTTTCTCAGTGTTCTGCGATAGGCACTGCCTCTCTCTGCATGGTTCACCTGCTTTCCTGAGTGGTTTACTACAGGCACTGCCTCTCTCTGCATTGATCACCTGTTTCTCTGAGTTCTACTTCAGGTACTGCCTCTCTCGACATGTTTCACCAGTTTCTCAGTGTTCCACTACAGGCACTGCCTCTCTCTACATTGTTCGCCTGTTTCTCTGTGTTCTACCTCAGGCACTGCCTCTCTCTGCATGTTTCACCAGTTTCTCTGTGTTCCACTACAGGCACTGCCTCTCTCTACATTGTTTGCCTGATTCTCTGTTTCTACTACAGGCAATGCCTCTCTCTGCATGGTTCACCTGCTATTCTGAGTGTTCTACTGCCGATACTGCCTCTCTCCACATCGTCCGCCTGTTCCACTGTGTTCTACTACACACTCTGCCTCCCTCTACATTGTTTGCCTGATTCTCTGTTTCTACTACAGGCAATGCCTCTCTCTGCATGGTTCACCTGCTATTCTGAGTGTTCTACTACAGGCACTGCCTCTCTCTGCATGGTTCGCCTGTTTCTCTGTGTTCTGCAACAGACACTGCCTCTCTCTACATTGTTCACATATTTCTCTGTGTTCTACTTCAGGCACTGCCTCTCTCTACATGTTTCACCAGTTTCTCTGTGTTCCACTACAGGCACTGCCTCTCTCTACATAGTTCACATGTTTCTCTGTGTTCTACTGCAGACACTGCCTCCCTCTACATTGTTTGCCTGATTCTCTGGTTCTACTACAGGCACTGCCTCTCTCTTCATGTTCGCCTGTTTCTCTGTGTTCTGCTATAGGCACTGCCTCTCTCTACATTGTTCGCCTGTTTCTCTGTGTTCTACTTCAGGCACTGCCTCTCTCTGCATGGTTCATCTGTTTCTCTGAGCTCTAGTACAGGCACTGCCTCTCTGTACATGTTTCACCTGTTTCTCGGTGTTCCACTACAGGCAGTGCCTCTCTCTACATTGTTCTGCTGTTTCTCAGTGTGCTACTTCAGGCACTGCCTCTCTCCACATGGTTCGCATGTTTCTCTGTGTTCTAATATAGGCACTGCTTCTCTCTACAGTGTTCGCCTGTTTCTCTGTGTTCTACTTCAGGCACTGCCTCTCTCTGCATGGTTCACCTGCTTTTCTGAGTGTTTTACTACAGGCACTGCCTCTCTCCACATGGTTCGCATGTTTTTCTGTGTTCTAATATAGGCACTGCCTCTCTCTACATTGATCGCCTGTTTCTCTGAGTTCTACCTCAGGCACTGCCTCTCTCTACATGTTTCACCAGTTTCTCTGTGTTCCACTACAGGCACTGCCTCTCTCTACATAGTTCACATGTTTCTCTGTGTTCTACTACAGACCCTGCCTCCCTCTACATTGTTTGCCTGTTTCTCTGGTTCTACTACAGGCAATGCCTCTCTCTGCATGGTTCGCCTGTTTCTCTGTGTGCTACTTCAGGTACTGCCTGTCTCTGCATGGCTCGCCTGTTTCTCTGTGTTCTTCTACAGACCCTGCCTCCCTCTACATTGTTTGCCTGTTTCTCTGGTTCTACTACAGGCAATGCCTCTCTCTGTATGGTTCGCCTGTTTCTCTATGTTCTATGACAGGCGCTGCCTCTCTCTGCATGGTTCGCCTGTTTCTCGGTGTTCTGCAACAGACACTGCCTCTCTCTACATAGTTCACATATTTCTCTGTGTTCCACTACAGGCACTGCCACTCTCTACATGTTTCACTTGTTTCTCTGTGTTCTACTACAGGCACTGCCTCTCTCTACATAATTCGCCTGTTTCTCTGTGTGTTCTACTACAGGCACCGCCTCTCTCTACATTGTTCACCTGTTTCTATGTGTTCTACTACAAGCACTGCCTACCTCTACATGATTCTCCTGTTTCTCTGTGTGTTCTACTACAGGCACTGCCTACCTCTACATGATTCTCCTGTTTCTCTGTGTGTTCTACTACAGGCACTGCCTCTCTCTACATGGTTTGCCTGTTTTCTGTGTTCTACTACAGGCACTGCCTCTGTCTGCATGGTTTGCCTGTTTTCTCTGTGTTCTACTACAGGCACGGCCTCTCTCTACATGGTTTGCCTGTTTCTCTGTGTTCTGCTACAGGCACGGCCTCTCTCTACATGGTTCGCCTGATCTCTGTGTTCTACTACAGGCACTGCCTCTCTCTACATGGTTTGCCTGTTTCTCTGTGTTCTACTACAGGCACGGCCTCTCTCTACATGGTTCACCTGTTTCTCTGTGTTCCACTACAGGCACTGCCTCTCTCTACATGTTTCACTTGTTTCTCTGTGTTCTACTACAGGCACTGCCTCTCTCTAAATAATTCGCCTGTTTCTCTGTGTGTTCTACTACAGGCACCGCCTCTCTCTACATTGTTCACCTGTTTCTATGTGTTCTACTACAGGCACTGCCTACCTCTACATGATTCTCCTGTTTCTCTGTGTGTTCTACTACAGGCACTGCCTCTCTCTACATGGTTTGCCTGTTTTCTGTGTTCTACTACAGGCACTGCCTCTGTCTGCATGGTTTGCCTGTTTTCTCTGTGTTCTACTACAGGCACGGCCTCTCTCTACATGGTTTGCCTGTTTCTCTGTGTTCTGCTACAGGCACGGCCTCTCTCTACATGGTTCGCCTGTTTCTCTGTGTTCTACTACAGGCACTGCCTCTCTCTACATGGTTTGCCTGTTTCTCTGTGTTCTACTACAGGCACGGCCTCTCTCTACATGGTTCACCTGTTTCTCTGTGTTCCACTACAGGCACTGCCTCTCTCTACATGTTTCACTTGTTTCTCTGTGTTCTACTACAGGCACTGCCTCTCTCTAAATAATTCGCCTGTTTCTCTGTGTGTTCTACTACAGGCACCGCCTCTCTCTACATTGTTCACCTGTTTCTATGTGTTCTACTACAGGCACTGCCTACCTCTACATGATTCTCCTGTTTCTCTGTGTGTTCTACTACAGGCACGGCCTCTCTCTACATGGTTCGCCTGTTTCTCTGTGTTCTACTACAGGCACGGCCTCTCTCTACATGGTTTGCCTGTTTCTCTGTGTTCTGCTACAGGCACGGCCTCTCTCTACATGGTTCGCCTGTTTCTCTGAGTTCTAGTACAGGCACTGCCTCTCTCTACATGGTTTGCCTTTTTCTATGTGTTCTACTACAGGCGCGGCCTCTCTCTGCATGGTTTGCCTGTTTCTCTGTGTTCTACTACAGGCACTGACTCTCTCTACATTGCACGCCTGTTTCTATGTGTCCTACTAATGGGACTGCCTCTCTCTACATGATTCGCCTGTTTCTCTGTGTGTTCTACTACAGGCACCGCCTCTCTCTACATTATTCACCTGTTTCTATGTGTTCTACTACAGACACTGCCTCTGTCTACAGGGTTCGCCTGTTTCTCTGTGTTCCACTCCAGGCACTGCCTCACTCTACATGGTTTGCCTGTTTCTACGTGTTCTACTACAGACACTGCCACTGTCTACATGGTCCGCCTGTTTCTCTGTGTTCCACTACAGGCACTGCCTCTCTGTACATGTTTCACTTGTTTCTCTGTGTTCTACTATAGGCACTGCCTCTCTCTACAAGGTTTACCTGTTTCTCTGTGTTCTACTACAGGCACAGCCTCTCTCTGTATGGTTCACCTGTTTCTCTGTGTTCTACTAACGACACTGCCTCTCTCTGCATGGTTTGCCTGTTTTCTCTGTGTTTTACTACAGGCACTGCCTCTTTCTACGTTGTTCGCCTATTTCTCTGTGTCCTACTTCAGGCACTGCCTCCCTCTACATGATTCGCCTGTTTCTCTGCGTGTTCTACTACAGGCACTGCCTCTCTCTACATGGTTTGCCTGTTTCTCTGTGTTCTACTGCAGGCACGGCCTCGCTCTACATGGTTCGCCTGTTTCTCTGTGTTCTACTACAGACACTGCTTCTCTCTGCATGGTTCGCCTGTTTTTCCTGTGGTTTACTACAGGCACTGCCTCACTCTGCATGGTGTGCCTGTTTTCTCTGTTTTATACTGCATGCACCGTCTCTCTCTATAATGTTCGCCTGTTCCTCTGTGTTCTACTATAGGCGCTGCCTCGCTCTGCGTGGTTCGCCTGTTTTCTCTGTGTTCTGCTACAGGCACTGCATCTCTCTGCACGGTTCACCTGTTTTCTCTGTGTTCTGCAACTGGCACGGCCTCTCTCTACATGGTTCGCCTGTTTCTCTGTGTTCTACTACAGGCACTGCCTCTCTCTACATGGTTTGCCTGTTTCTCTGTGTTCCACTACAGGCACTGCCTCACTCTGCATGGTTTGCCTGTTTTCTCTGTGTTCTGCAACTGGCACGGCCTCTCTCTACATGGTTCGCCTGTTTCTCTGTGTTCTACTACAGGCACTGCCTCTCTCTACATGGTTTGCCTGTTTCTCTGTGTTCCACTACAGGCACTGCCTCACTCTGCATGGTTTGACTGTTTTCTCTGTGTTCTACTACAGGCACTGACTCGTTCTACATTGTTCACCTGTTTCTATGTGTTCTACTACAGGCACTGCCTCCCTCTACATGATTAGCCTGTTTCTCTGTGTGTTCTACTGCAGGCACTGCCTCTCTCTACATGGTTTGCCTGTTTTGCTGTGTTCTACTACAGGCATTGCCCCGCTCTACATGGTTCGCCTGTTTCTCTGTGTTCTACTACAGGCACCGCTTCTCTCTGCATGTATCACCTGTTTCTATGTGTTCTACTTCAGGCACTGCCTCTATTTGCATGGTTCACCTGTTTTTCTGTCTGTTGTACTACAGGCACTGCCTCTTTCCGCATGTTTCACCTATTTCTCTGTGTTCTACTATAGGCACTGCCCCTCTCTGCGTGGTTTGCCCGTTTCTCTGTGTTCTAATATAGGCAGTGCCTCTCTCTGCATGGTTTGCCAGTTTCTCTGAGTTCTACGACAGACTCTGCCTCCCTCTACATTGTTTGCCTGATTCTCTGGTACTACTACAGGCACTGCCTCTCTCTGCATGTTCGCCTGTTGTTCTGTGTTCTGCTATAGGCACTGCCTCTCTCTGCATGGTTCACCTGCTTTTCTGAGTGTTTTACTACAGGCACTGCCTCTCTCTGCATGGTTCGCCTGTTTCTCTGAGTTCTAGTACAGGCACTGCCTCTCTCTACATGTTTCACCAGTTTCTCTGTGTTCCACTACAGGCACTGCCTCTCTCTGCATCGTTCGCCTGTTTCTCTGTGTTCTACTTCAGGCACTGCCTCTCTCTGCATGGTTCACCTGTTTCTCTGTGTTCTACTAACGACACTGCCTCTCTCTGCATGGTTTGCCTGTTTTCTCTGTGTTTTACTACAGGCACTGCCTCTTTCTACATAGTTCACATGTTTCTCTGTGTTCTACTTCAGGCACTGCCTCTCTCTACATGTTTCACCAGTTTCTCTGTGTTCTACTGCAGACACTGCCTCCCTCTACATTGTTTGCCTGATTCTCTGGTTCTACTACAGGCACTGCCTTTCTCTACATTGTTCGCCTGTTTCTCTGTGTTCTGCTATAGGCACTGCCTCTCTCTACATTGTTTGCCCGTTTCTCTGTGTTCTACTACAGGCACTGCCTCTCTCTACATGTTTCACCAGTTTCTCTGTGTTCCACTACAGGCACTGCCTCTCTCTACATAGTTCACATGTTTCTCTGTGTTCTACTTCAGGCAATGCCTCTCTCTGCATGGTTCGCCTGTTTCTCTGAGTTCTAGTACAGGCACTGCCTCTCTCTACATGGTTTGCCTGTTTCTATGTGTTCTACTACAGGCGCGGCCTCTCTCTGCATGGTTTGTCGGTTTATCTGTGTTCTACTACAGGCACTGACTCTCTCTACATTGCTCGCCTGTTTCTATGTGTCCTACTAACGGCACTGCCTCTCTCTACATGATTCGCCTGTTTCTCTGTGTGTTCTACTACAGGCACCGCCTCTCTCTGTATGGTTCACCTGTTTCTCTGTGTTCTACGATAGGCACTGCCTCTCTCTACAAGGTTTACCTGTTTCTCTGTGTTCTACTACAGGCACAGCCTCTCTCTACATGGTTTGCCTGTTTCTCTGTGTTCTACTGCAGGCACGGCCTCGCTCTACATGGTTCGCCTGTTTCTCTGTGTTCTACTACAGGCACTGCCTCTTTCTGCATGTTTCACCTGTTTCTCTGTGTTCTACTATAGGCACTGCCCCTCTCTGCGTGGTTTGCCCGTTTCTCTGTGTTCTAATATAGGCAGTGCCTCTCTCTGCATGGTTTGCCTGTTTCTCTGAGTTCTACGACAGACTCTGCCTCCCTCTATATTGTTTGCCTGATTCTCTGGTACTACTACAGGCACTGCCTCTCTCTGCATGTTCGCCTGTTGTTCTGTGTTCTGCTATAGGCACTGCCTCTCTCTGCATGGTTCACCTGCTTTTCTGAGTGTTTTACTACAGGCAAAGCCTCTCTCTGCATGGTTCGCCTGTTTCTCTGAGTTCTAGTACAGGCACTGCCTCTCTCTACATGGTTTGCCTGTTTCTATGTGTTCTACTACAGGCGCGGCCTCTCTCTGCATGGTTTGTCGGTTTATCTGTGTTCTACTACAGGCACTGACTCTCTCTACATTGCTCGCCTGTTTCTATGTGTCCTACTAACGGCACTGCCTCTCTCTACATGATTCGCCTGTTTCTCTGTGTGTTCTACTACAGGCACCGCCTCTCTCTACATTATTCACCTGTTTCTATGTGTTCTACTACAGACACTGCCTCTGTCTACAGGGTTCGCCTGTTTCTCTGTGTTCCACTCCAGGCACTGCCTCACTCTACATGGTTTGCCTGTTTCTATGTGTTCTGCTACAGACACTGCCACTGTCTACATGGTACGCCTGTTTCTCTGTGTTCTACTATAGGCACTGCCTCTCTCTACAAGGTTTACCTGTTTCTCTGTGTTCTACTACAGGCACAGCCTCTCTCTGTATGGTTCACCTGTTTCTCTGTGTTCTACTAACGACACTGCCTCTCTCTGCATGGTTGCCTGTTTCTCTGTGTTTTACTACAGGCACTGCCTCTTTCTACGTTGTTCGCCTGTTTCTCTGTGTCCTACTTCAGGCACTGCCTCCCTCTACATGATTCGCCTGTTTCTCTGCGTGTTCTACTGCAGACACTGCCTCCCTCTACATTGTTTGCCTGATTCTCTGGTTCTACTACAGGCACTGCCTTTCTCTACATTGTTCGCCTGTTTCTCTGTGTTCTGCTATAGGCACTGCCTCTCTCTACATTGTTTGCCCGTTTCTCTGTGTTCTACTACAGGCACTGCCTCTCTCTACATGTTTCACCAGTTTCTCTGTGTTCCACTACAGGCACTGCCTCTCTCTACATAGTTCACATGTTTCTCTGTGTTCTACTTCAGGCAATGCCTCTCTCTGCATGGTTCGCCTGTTTCTCTGAGTTCTAGTACAGGCACTGCCTCTCTCTACATGGTTTGCCTGTTTCTATGTGTTCTACTACAGGCGCGGCCTCTCTCTGCATGGTTTGTCGGTTTATCTGTGTTCTACTACAGGCACTGACTCTCTCTACATTGCTCGCCTGTTTCTATGTGTCCTACTAACGGCACTGCCTCTCTCTACATGATTCGCCTGTTTCTCTGTGTGTTCTACTACAGGCACCGCCTCTCTCTGTATGGTTCACCTGTTTCTCTGTGTTCTACGATAGGCACTGCCTCTCTCTACAAGGTTTACCTGTTTCTCTGTGTTCTACTACAGGCACAGCCTCTCTCTGTATGGTTCACCTGTTTCTCTGTGTTCTACTGCAGGCACGGCCTCGCTCTACATGGTTCGCCTGTTTCTCTGTGTTCTACTACAGGCACTGCCTCTTTCTGCATGTTTCACCTGTTTCTCTGTGTTCTACTATAGGCACTGCCCCTCTCTGCGTGGTTTGCCCGTTTCTCTGTGTTCTAATATAGGCAGTGCCTCTCTCTGCATGGTTTGCCTGTTTCTCTGAGTTCTACGACAGACTCTGCCTCCCTCTATATTGTTTGCCTGATTCTCTGGTACTACTACAGGCACTGCCTCTCTCTGCATGTTCGCCTGTTGTTCTGTGTTCTGCTATAGGCACTGCCTCTCTCTGCATGGTTCACCTGCTTTTCTGAGTGTTTTACTACAGGCAAAGCCTCTCTCTGCATGGTTCGCCTGTTTCTCTGAGTTCTAGTACAGGCACTGCCTCTCTCTACATGGTTTGCCTGTTTCTATGTGTTCTACTACAGGCGCGGCCTCTCTCTGCATGGTTTGTCGGTTTATCTGTGTTCTACTACAGGCACTGACTCTCTCTACATTGCTCGCCTGTTTCTATGTGTCCTACTAACGGCACTGCCTCTCTCTACATGATTCGCCTGTTTCTCTGTGTGTTCTACTACAGGCACCGCCTCTCTCTACATTATTCACCTGTTTCTATGTGTTCTACTACAGACACTGCCTCTGTCTACAGGGTTCGCCTGTTTCTCTGTGTTCCACTCCAGGCACTGCCTCACTCTACATGGTTTGCCTGTTTCTATGTGTTCTGCTACAGACACTGCCACTGTCTACATGGTACGCCTGTTTCTCTGTGTTCTACTATAGGCACTGCCTCTCTCTACAAGGTTTACCTGTTTCTCTGTGTTCTACTACAGGCACAGCCTCTCTCTGTATGGTTCACCTGTTTCTCTGTGTTCTACTAACGACACTGCCTCTCTCTGCATGGTTGCCTGTTTCTCTGTGTTTTACTACAGGCACTGCCTCTTTCTACGTTGTTCGCCTGTTTCTCTGTGTCCTACTTCAGGCACTGCCTCCCTCTACATGATTCGCCTGTTTCTCTGCGTGTTCTACTACAGGCACTGCCTCTCTCTACATGGTTTGCCTGTTTCTCTGTGTTCTACTACAGGCACGGCCTCGCTCTACATGGTTCGCCTGTTTCTCTGTGTTCTACTACAGGCACTGCCTCTTTCTGCATGTTTCACCTGTTTCTCTGTGTTCTACTATAGGCACTGCCCCTCTCTGCGTGGTTTGCCCGTTTCTCTGCGTTCTAATATAGGCAGTGCCTCTCTCTGCATGGTTTGCCTGTTTCTCTGAGTTCTACGACAGACTCTGCCTCCCTCTATATTGTTTGCCTGATTCTCTGGTACTACTACAGGCACTGCCTCTCTCTGCATGTTCGCCTGTTGTTCTGTGTTCTGCTATAGGCACTGCCTCTCTCTGCATGGTTCACCTGCTTTTCTGAGTGTTTTACTACAGGCAAAGCCTCTCTCTGCATGGTTCGCCTGTTTCTCTGAGTTCTAGTACAGGCACTGCCTCTCTCTACATGTTTCACCAGTTTCTCTGTGTTCCACTACAGGCACTGCCTCTCTCTGCATCGTTCGCCTGTTTCTCTGTGTTCTACTTCAGGCACTGCCTCTCTCTGCATGGTTCACCTGTTTCTCTGTGTTCTACTAACGACACTGCCTCTCTCTGCATGGTTTGCCTGTTTTCTCTGTGTTTTACTACAGGCACTGCCTCTTTCTACATAGTTCACATGTTACTCTGTGTTCTACTTCAGGCACTGCCTCTCTCTACGTGTTTCACCAGTTTCTCTGTGTTCTACTGCAGACACTGCCTCCCTCTACATTGTTTGCCTGATTCTCTGGTTCTACTACAGGCACTGCCTCTCTCTACATTGTTCGCCTGTTTCTCTGTGTTCTGCTATAGGCACTGTCTCTCTCTACATTGTTCGCCCGTTTCTCTGTGTTCTACTACAGGCACTGCCTCTCTCTACATGTTTCACCAGTTTCTCTGTGTTCCACTACAGGCACTGCCTCTCTCTACATAGTTCACATGTTTCTCTGTGTTCTACTTCAGGCACTGCCTCTCTCTGCATGCTTCGCCTGTTTCTCTGAGTTCTAGTAGAGGCACTGCCTCTCTCTACATGGTTTGCCTGTTTCTCTGAGTTCTACTACAGGCGCTGCCACTCTCTGCATGGTTTGCCTGTTTCTCTGTGTTCTACTTCAGGCACTGCCTCTCTCTACAAGGTTTACCTGTTTCTCTGTGTTCTACTACAGGCACAGCCTCTCTCTGCATGGTTTCCCTGTTTTCTCTGTGTTTTACTACAGGCACTGCCTCTTTCTACGTTGTTCGCCTGTTTCTCTGTGTCCTACTTCAGGCACTGCCTCCCTCTACATGATTCGCCTGTTTCTCTGCGTGTTCTACTACAGGCACTGCCTCTCTCTACATGGTTTGCCTGTTTCTCTGTGTTCTACTGCAGGCACGGCCTCGCTCTACATGGTTCGCCTGTTTCTCTGTGTTCTACTACAGGCACTGCTTCTCTCTGCATGTATCACCTGTTTCTGTGTTTTCTTCTATAGGCACTGCCTCTATTTGCATGGTTCACCTGTTTTTCTGTGTGTTGTACTACAGGCACTGCCTCTTTCTGCATGTGTCACCTGTTTCTCTGTGTTCTACTATAGGCAGTGCCTCTCTCTGCATGGTTCGCCTGTTTCTCTGTGTTCTACTACAGACTCTGCCTCCCTCTACATTGTTTGCCTGATTCTCTGGTTCTGCTACAGGCACTGCCTCTCTCTGCATGGTTCGCCTGTTTCTCAGTGTTCTGCGATAGGCACTGCCTCTCTCTGCATGGTTCACCTGCTTTCCTGAGTGTTTTACTACAGGCACTGCCTCTCTCTGCATTGATCACCTGTTTCTATGTGTTCTACTTCAAGCACTGCCTCTCTCTACATGTTTCACCTGTTTCTCTGTGTTCCACTACAGGCACTGCCTCTCTCTGCATTTTCGCCTGTTTCTCTGTGTTCTACGTCAGGCACTGCCTCTCTCTTAAGGTTCACCTGCTTTTCTGAGTGTTCTACTACAGGCACTGCGTCTCTCTGCATGGTTCACCTGTTTCTCTGAGTTCTACTTCAGGTACTGCCTCTCTCTACATGTTTCACCTGTTTCTCTGTGTTCCACTACAGGCACTGCCTCTCTCTACATTGTTCGCCTGTTTCTCTGTTTTCTACCTCAGGCACTGCCTCTCTCTGCATGTTTCACCAGTTTCTCTGTGTTCCACTACAGGCACTGCCTCTCTCTACATTGTTCTGCTGTTTCTCAGTGTGCTACTTCAGGCACTGCCTCTCTCCACATGGTTCGCATGTTTCTCTGTGTTCTAATATAGGCACTGCCTCTCTCTACATTGTTCGCCTGTTTCTCTGTGTTCTACTTCAGGCACTGCCTCTCTCTGCATGGTTCACCTGCTTTTCTGAGTGTTTTACTACAGGCAAAGCCTCTCTCTGCATGGTTCGCCTGTTTCTCTGAGTTCTAGTACAGGCACTGCCTCTCTCTACATGTTTCACCA
Organism: Chiloscyllium punctatum; assembly: GCF_047496795.1. Lineage (NCBI taxonomy): Eukaryota > Metazoa > Chordata > Chondrichthyes > Orectolobiformes > Hemiscylliidae > Chiloscyllium > Chiloscyllium punctatum. Next base: position 34,640,859 of record NC_092788.1, read on the forward strand.
GTTTCTCTGTGTTCCACTACAGGCACTGCCTCTCTCTGCATGGTTCGCCTGTTTCTCTGTGTTCTACTTCAGGCACTGCCTCTCTCTGCATGGTTCACCTGTTTCTCTGTGTTCTACTAACGACACTGCCTCTCTCTGCATGGTTTGCCTGTTTTCTCTGTGTTTTACTACAGGCACTGCCTCTTTCTACATAGTTCACATGTTTCTCTGTGTTCTACTTCAGGCACTGCCTCTCTCTACATGTTTCACCAGTTTCTCTGTGTTCTACTGCAGACACTGCCTCCCTCTACATTGTTTGCCTGATTCTCTGGTTCTACTACAGGCACTGCCTCTCTCTACATTGTTCGCCTGTTTCTCTGTGTTCTGCTATAGGCACTGCCTCTCTCTACATTGTTCGCCCGTTTCTCTGTGTTCTACTACAGGCACTGCCTCTCTCTACATGTTTCACCAGTTTCTCTGTGTTCCACTACAGGCACTGCCTCTCTCTACATAGTTCACATGTTTCTCTGTGTTCTACTTCAGGCAATGCCTCTCTCTGCATGGTTCGCCTGTTTCTCTGAGTTCTAGTACAGGCACTGCCTCTCTCTACATGGTTTGCCTGTTTCTATGTGTTCTACTACAGGCGCGGCCTCTCTCTGCATGGTTTGTCGGTTTATCTGTGTTCTACTACAGGCACTGAGTCTCTCTACATTGCTCGCCTGTTTCTATGTGTCCTACTAACGGCACTGCCTCTCTCTACATGATTCGCCTGTTTCTCTGAGTTCTAGTACAGGCACTGCCTCTCTCTACATGGTTTGCCTGTTTCTATGTGTTCTACTACAGGCGCGGCCTCTCTCTGCATGGTTTGTCGGTTTATCTGTGTTCTAATACAGGCACTGACTCTCTCTACATTGCTCGCCTGTTTCTATGTGTCCTACTAACGGCACTGCCTCTCTCTACATGATTCGCCTGTTTCTCTGTGTGTTCTACTACAGGCACCGCCTCTCTCTACATTATTCACCTGTTTCTATGTGTTCTACTACAGACACTGCCTCTGTCTACAGGGTTCGCCTGTTTCTCTGTGTTCCACTACAGGCACTGCCTCACTCTACATGGTTTGCCTGTTTCTATGTGTTCTACTACAGACACTGCCACTGTCTACATGGTACGCCTGTTTCTCTGTGTTCCACTACAGGCACTGCCTCTCTGTACATGTTTCACTTGTTTCTCTGTGTTCTACTATAGGCACTGCCTCTCTCTACAAGGTTTACCTGTTTCTCTGTGTTCTACTACAGGCACAGCCTCTCTCTGCATGGTTCACATGTTTCTCTGTGTTCTACTAACGACACTGCCTCTCTCTGCATGGTCTGCCTGTTTTCTCTGTGTTTTACTACAGGCACTGTCTCTTTCTACGTTGTTCGCCTGTTTCTCTGTGTCCTACTTCAGGCACTGCCTCCCTCTACATGATTCGCCTGTTTCTCTGCGTGTTCTACTGCAGGCACTGCCTCTCTCTACATGGTTTGCCTGTTTCTCTGTGTTCTACTGCAGGCACGGCCTCGCTCTACATGGTTCGCCTGTTTCTCTGTGTTCTACTACAGGCACTGCTTCTCTCTGCATGTATCACCTGTTTCTGTGTGTTCTTCTATAGGCACTGCCTCTATTTGCATGGTTCACCTGTTTTTCTGTGTGTTGTACTACAGGCACTGCCTCTTTCTGCATGTGTCACCTGTTTCTCTGTGTTCTACTATAGGCGCTGCCTCTCTCTGCATGGTTCGCCTGTTTCTCTGTGTTCTACTACAGACTCTGCCTCCCTATACATTGTTTGCCTGATTCTCTGGTTCTACTACAGGCACTGCCTCTCTCTACATGGTTCACCTGTTTTTCTGTGTGTTGTACTACAGGCACTGCCTCTTTCTGCATGTGTCACCTGTTTCTCTGTGTTCTACTTCAGGCACTGCCTCTCTCTACATGTTTCACCTGTTTCTCTTTTTTCCACTACAGGCACTGCCTCTCTCTGCATTTTCGCCTGTTTCTCTGTGTTCTACGTCAGGCACTGCCTCTCTCTTAAGGTTCACCTGCTTTTCTGAGTGTTTTGCTACAGACACTGCCTCTCTCTGCATGGTTCACCTGTTTCTCTGAGTTCTACTTCAGGTACTGCCTCTCTCTACATGTTTCACCTGTTCCTCTGTGTTCCACTACAGGCACTGCCTCTCTCTACATTGTTTGCCTGATTCTCTGTTTCTACTACAGGCAATGCCTCTCTCTGCATGGTTCACCTGCTATTCTGAGTGTTATACTGCCGATACTGCCTCTCTCCACATGGTTCGCCTGTTTCTCTGTGTTCTACTACACACTCTGCCTCCCTCTACATTGTTAGCATGATTCTCTGTTTCTACTACAGGCAATGCCTCTCTCTGCATGGTTCACCTGCTATTCTGAGTGTTCTACTACAGGCACTGCCTCTCTCTGCATGGTTTGCCTGTTTCTCTGTGTTCTGCAACAGACACTGCCTCTCTCTATACAGTTTGCCCGTTTCTCTGTGTTCTACTACAGGCACTGCCTCTCTCTACATTGTTCACATGTTTCTCTGTGTTCTACTTCAGGCACTGCCTCTCTCTACATGTTTCACCAGTTTCTCTGTGTTCTACTGCAGACACTGCCTCCCTCTACATTGTTTGCCTGATTCTCTGGTTCTACTACAGGCACTGCCTCTCTCTTCATGTTCGCCTGTTTCTCTGTGTTCTGCTATAGGCACTGCCTCTCTCTACATTGTTCGCCTGTTTCTCTGAGTTCTAGTACAGGCACTGCCTCTCTCTGCATGGTTCATCTGTTTCTCTGAGTTCTAGTACAGGCACTGCGTTTGTGTACATGTTTCACCTGTTTCTCGGTGTTCTACTTCAGGCACTGCCTCTCTCCACATGGTTCGCATGTTTCTCTGTGTTCTAATATAGGCACTGCCTCTCTCTACATTGTTCGCCTTTTTCTCTGTGTTGTACTTCAGGCACTGCCTCTCTGCATGGTTCACCTGCTTTTCTGAGTGTTTTACTACAGGCACGGCCTCTCTCTGCATGGTTCGCCTGTTTCTCTCAGTTCTACCTCAGGCACTGCCTCTCTCTACATGTTTCACCAGTTTCTCGGTGTTCCACTACAGGCACTGCCTCTCTCTGCATTGTTCGCCTGTTTCTCTGTGTTCTACTTCAGGCACTGCCTCTCTCTGCATGGTTGACCTGTTTCTCTGAGTTCTCGTACAGGCACTGCCTCTCTCTACATGTTTCACCTGTTTCTCTGTGTGCTACTTCAGGCACTGCCTCTCTCTGCATGTTTCACCAGGTTCTCTGTGTACTACTGCAAATACTGCCTCTCTCTACATTGTTCGCCTGTTTCTCTGTGTTCTACTTCAGGCACTGCCTCTCTGCATGGTTCACCTGCTTGTCTGAGTGTTGTACTACAGGCACTGCCTCTCTGTGCATGGTTCGCCTGTTTCTCTGAGTTCTAGTACAGGCACTGCCTCTCTCTACATGTTTCACCAGTTTCTCGGTGTTCCACAACAGGCACTGCCTCTCTCTGCATTGTTGGCCTGTTTCTCTATGTTCTACTTCAGGCACTGCCTCTCTCTGCATGGTTCACCTGTTTCTCTGAGTTCTCGTACAGGCACTGCCTCTCTCTGCATGGTTCGCCTCTTTCTCTGTGTTCTACTACAGACCCTGCCTCCCTCTACATGGTTTGCCTGTTTCTATGTGTTCTGCTACAGACACTGCCACTGTCTACATGGTACGCCTGTTTCTCTGTGTTCTACTATAGGCACTGCCTCTCTCTACAAGGTTTACCTGTTTCTCTGTGTTCTACTACAGGCACAGCCTCTCTCTGTATGGTTCACCTGTTTCTCTGTGTTCTACTAACGACACTGCCTCTCTCTGCATGGTTGCCTGTTTCTCTGTGTTTTACTACAGGCACTGCCTCTTTCTACGTTGTTCGCCTGTTTCTCTGTGTCCTACTTCAGGCACTGCCTCCCTCTACATGATTCGCCTGTTTCTCTGCGTGTTCTACTACAGGCACTGCCTCTCTCTACATGGTTTGCCTGTTTCTCTGTGTTCTACTGCAGGCACGGCCTCGCTCTACATGGTTCGCCTGTTTCTCTGTGTTCTACTACAGGCACTGCCTCTTTCTGCATGTTTCACCTGTTTCTCTGTGTTCTACTATAGGCACTGCCCCTCTCTGCGTGGTTTGCCCGTTTCTCTGTGTTCTAATATAGGCAGTGCCTCTCTCTGCATGGTTTGCCTGTTTCTCTGAGTTCTACGACAGACTCTGCCTCCCTCTATATTGTTTGCCTGATTCTCTGGTACTACTACAGGCACTGCCTCTCTCTGCATGTTCGCCTGTTGTTCTGTGTTCTGCTATAGGCACTGCCTCTCTCTGCATGGTTCACCTGCTTTTCTGAGTGTTTTACTACAGGCAAAGCCTCTCTCTGCATGGTTCGCCTGTTTCTCTGAGTTCTAGTACAGGCACTGCCTCTCTCTACATGTTTCACCAGTTTCTCTGTGTTCCACTACAGGCACTGCCTCTCTCTGCATGGTTCGCCTGTTTCTCTGTGTTCTACTTCAGGCACTGCCTCTCTCTGCATGGTTCACCTGTTTCTCTGTGTTCTACTAACGACACTGCCTCTCTCTGCATGGTTTGCCTGTTTTCTCTGTGTTTTACTACAGGCACTGCCTCTTTCTACATAGTTCACATGTTACTCTGTGTTCTACTTCAGGCACTGCCTCTCTCTACGTGTTTCACCAGTTTCTCTGTGTTCTACTGCAGACACTGCCTCCCTCTACATTGTTTGCCTGATTCTCTGGTTCTACTACAGGCACTGCCTCTCTCTACATTGTTCGCCTGTTTCTCTGTGTTCTGCTATAGGCACTGTCTCTCTCTACATTGTTCGCCCGTTTCTCTGTGTTCTACTACAGGCACTGCCTCTCTCTACATGTTTCACCAGTTTCTCTGTGTTCCACTACAGGCACTGCCTCTCTCTACATAGTTCACATGTTTCTCTGTGTTCTACTTCAGGCACTGCCTCTCTCTGCATGGTTCGCCTGTTTCTCTGAGTTCTAGTACAGGCACTGCCTCTCTCTACATGGTTTGCCAGTTTCTCTGTGTTCTACTTCAGGCACTGCCTCTCTCTACATGTTTCACCAGTTTATCTGTGTTCTACTGCAGACACTGCCTCCCTCTACATTGTTTGCCTGATTCTCTGGTTCTACTACAGGCACTGCCTCTCTCTTCATGTTTGCCTGTTTCTCTGTGTTCTACTATAGGCACTGCCTCTCTCTACATTGTTTGCCTGTTTCTCTGTGTTCTACTTCAGGCACTGCCTCTCTCTGCATGTTTCACCTGTTTCTCTGAGTTCTACTACAGGCGCGGCCTCTCTCTGCATGGTTTGTCGGTTTATCTGTGTTCTACTACAGGCACTGACTCTCTCTACATTGCTCGCCTGTTTCTATGTGTCCTACTAACGGCACTGCCTCTCTCTACATGATTCGCCTGTTTCTCTGTGTGTTCTACTACGGGCACCGCCTCTCTCTACATTATTCACCTGTTTCTATGTGTTCTACTACAGACACTGCCTCTGTCTGCAGGGTTTGCCTGTTTCTCTGTGTTCCACTACAGGCACTGCCTCACTCTACATGGTTTGCCTGTTTCTATGTGTTCTACTACAGACACTGCCACTGTCTACATGGTACGCCTGTTTCTCTGTGTTCCACTACAGGCACTGCCTCTCTGTACATGTTTCACTTGTTTCTCTGTGTTCTACTATAGGCACTGCCTCTCTCTACAAGGTTTACCTGTTTCTCTGTGTTCTACTACAGGCACAGCCTCTCTCTGTATGGTTCACCTGTTTCTCTGTGTTCTACTCACGACACTGCCTCTCTCTGCATGGTTTCCCTGTTTTCTCTGTGTTTTACTACAGGCACTGCCTCTTTCTACGTTGTTCGCCTGTTTCTCTGTGTCCTACTTCAGGCACTGCCTCCCTCTACATGATTCGCCTGTTTCTCTGCGTGTTCTACTACAGGCACTGCCTCTCTCTACATGGTTTGCCTGTTTCTCTGTGTTCTACTGCAGGCACGGCCTCGCTCTACATGGTTCGCCTGTTTCTCTGTGTTCTACTACAGGCACTGCTTCTCTCTGCATGTATCACCTGTTTCTGTGTTTTCTTCTATAGGCACTGCCTCTATTTGCATGGTTCACCTGTTTTTCTGTGTGTTGTACTACAGGCACTGCCTCTTTCTGCATGTGTCACCTGTTTCTCTGTGTTCTACTATAGGCGCTGCCTCTCTCTGCATGGTTCGCCTGTTTCTCTGTGTTCTACTACAGACTCTGCCTCCCTCTACATTGTTTGCCTGATTCTCTGGTTCTGCTACAGGCACTGCCTCTCTCTGCATGGTTCGCCTGCTTTCCTGAGTGTTTTACTACAGGCACTGCCTCTCTCTGCATTGATCACCTGTTTCTATGTGTTCTACTTCAAGCATTGCCTCTCTCTACATGTTTCACCTGTTTCTCTGTGTTCCACTACAGGCACTGCCTCTCTCTGCATTTTCGCCTGTTTCTCTGTGTTCTACGTCAGGCACTGCCTCTCTCTTAAGGTTCACCTGCTTTTCTGAGTGTTCTACTACAGGCACTGCGTCTCTCTGCATGGTTCACCTGTTTCTCTGAGTTCTACTTCAGGTACTGCCTCTCTCTACATGTTTCACCTGTTTCTCTGTGTTCCACTACAGGCACTGCCTCTCTCTACATTGTTCGCCTGTTTCTCTGTTTTCTACCTCAGGCACTGCCTCTCTCTGCATGTTTCACCAGTTTCTCTGTGTTCCACTACAGGCACTGCCTCTCTCTACATTGTTCTGCTGTTTCTCAGTGTGCTACTTCAGGCACTGCCTCTCTCCACATGGTTCGCATGTTTCTCTGTGTTCTAATATAGGCACTGCCTCTCTCTACATTGTTCGCCTGTTTCTCTGTGTTCTACTTCAGGCACTGCCTCTCTCTGCATGGTTCACCTGCTTTTCTGAGTGTTTTACTACAGGCAAAGCCTCTCTCTGCATGGTTCGCCTGTTTCTCTGAGTTCTAGTACAGGCACTGCCTCTCTCTACATGTTTCACCAGTTTCTCTGTGTTCCACTACAGGCACTGCCTCTCTCTGCATGGTTCGCCTGTTTCTCTGTGTTCTACTTCAGGCACTGCCTCTCTCTGCATGGTTCACCTGTTTCTCTGTGTTCTACTAACGACACTGCCTCTCTCTGCATGGTTTGCCTGTTTTCTCTGTGTTTTACTACAGGCACTGCCTCTTTCTACATAGTTCACATGTTTCTCTGTGTTCTACTTCAGGCACTGCCTCTCTCTACATGTTTCACCAGTTTCTCTGTGTTCTACTGCAGACACTGCCTCCCTCTACATTGTTTGCCTGATTCTCTGGTTCTACTACAGGCACTGCCTTTCTCTACATTGTTCGCCTGTTTCTCTGTGTTCTGCTATAGGCACTGCCTCTCTCTACATTGTTCGCCCGTTTCTCTGTGTTCTACTACAGGCACTGCCTCTCTCTACATGTTTCACCAGTTTCTCTGTGTTCCACTACAGGCACTGCCTCTCTCTACATAGTTCACATGTTTCTCTGTGTTCTACTACAGGCAAAGCCTCTCTCTGCATGGTTCGCCTGTTTCTCTGAGTTCTAGTACAGGCACTGCCTCTCTCTACATGGTTTGCCTGTTTCTATGTGTTCTACTACAGACGCTGCCTCTCTCTGCATGGTTTGCCTGTTTCTCTGTGTTCTACTTCAGGCACTGCCTCTCTCTACATGTTTCACCAGTTTCTCTGTGTTCTACTGCAGACACTGCCTCCCTCTACATTGTTTGCCTGATTCTCTGGTTCTACTACAGGCACTGCCTCTCTCTTCATGTTTGCCTGTTTCTCTGTGTTCTGCTATAGGCACTGCCTCTCTCTACATTGTTCGCCTGTTTCTCTGTGTTCTACTTCAGGCACTGCCTCTCTCTGCATGTTTCACCTGTTTCTCTGAGTTCTAGTACAGGCACTGCCTCTCTCTACATGGTTTGCCTGTTTCTATGTGTTCTACTACAGGCGCGGCCTCTCTCTGCATGGTTTGTCGGTTTATCTGTGTTCTACTACAGGCACTGACTCTCTCTACATTGCTCGCCTGTTTCTATGTGTCCTACTAACGGCACTGCCTCTCTCTACATGATTCGCCTGTTTCTCTGTGTGTTCTACTACGGGCACCGCCTCTCTCTACATTATTCACCTGTTTCTATGTGTTCTACTACAGACACTGCCTCTGTCTACAGGGTTTGCCTGTTTCTCTGTGTTCCACTCCAGGCACTGCCTCACTCTACATGGTTTGCCTGTTTCTATGTGTTCTACTACAGACACTGCCACTGTCTACATGGTACGCCTGTTTCTCTGTGTTCCACTACAGGCACTGCCTCTCTGTACATGTTTCACTTGTTTCTCTGTGTTCTACTATAGGCACTGCCTCTCTCTACAAGGTTGACCTGTTTCTCTGTGTTCTACTACAGGCACAGCCTCTCTCTGCATGGTTCACATGTTTCTCTGTGTTCTACTAACGACACTGCCTCTCTCTGCATGGTCTTCCTGTTTTCTCTGTGTTTTACTACAGGCACTGCCTCTTTCTACGTTGTTCGCCTGTTTCTCTGTGTCCTACTTCAGGCACTGCCTCCCTCTACATGATTCGCCTGTTTCTCTGCGTGTTCTACTACAGGCACTGCCTCTCTCTACATGGTTTGCCTGTTTCTCTGTGTTCTACTGCAGGCACGGCCTCGCTCTACATGGTTCGCCTGTTTCTCTGTGTTCTACTACAGGCACTGCTTCTCTCTGCATGTATCACCTGTTTCTGTGTGTTCTTCTATAGGCACTGCCTCTATTTGCATGGTTCACCTGTTTTTCTGTGTGTTGTACTACAGGCACTGCCTCTTTCTGCATGTGTCACCTGTTTCTCTGTGTTCTACTATAGGCGCTGCCTCTCTCTGCATGGTTCGCCTGTTTCTCTGTGTTCTACTACAGACTCTGCCTCCCTATACATTGTTTGCCTGATTCTCTGGTTCTACTACAGGCACTGCCTCTCTCTACATGGTTCACCTGTTTTTCTGTGTGTTGTACTACAGGCACTGCCTCTTTCTGCATGTGTCACCTGTTTCTCTGTGTTCTACTTCAGGCACTGCCTCTCTCTACATGTTTCACCTGTTTCTCTGTGTTCCACTACAGGCACTGCCTCTCTCTGCATTTTCGCCTGTTTCTCTGTGTTCTACGTCAGGCACTGCCTCTCTCTTAAGGTTCACCTGCTTTTCTGAGTGTTTTGCTACAGACACTGCCTCTCTCTGCATGGTTCACCTGTTTCTCTGAGTTCTACTTCAGGTACTGCCTCTCTCTACATGTTTCACCTGTTTCTCTGTGTTCCACTACAGGCACTGCCTCTCTCTACATTGTTTGCCTGATTCTCTGTTTCTACTACAGGCAATGCCTCTCTCTGCATGGTTCACCTGCTATTCTGAGTGTTATACTGCCGATACTGCCTCTCTCCACATGGGTCGCCTGTTTCTCTGTGTTCTACTACACACTCTGCCTCCCTCTACATTGTTAGCCTGATTCTCTGTTTCTACTACAGGCAATGCCTCTCTCTGCATGGTTCACCTGCTATTCTGAGTGTTCTACTACAGGCACTGCCTCTCTCTGCATGGTTTGCCTGTTTCTCTGTGTTCTGCAACAGACACTGCCTCTCTCTATACAGTTTGCCCGTTTCTCTGTGTTCTACTACAGGCACTGCCTCTCTCTACATTGTTCACATGTTTCTCTGTGTTCTACTTCAGGCACTGCCTCTCTCTACATGTTTCACCAGTTTCTCTGTGTTCTACTGCAGACACTGCCTCCCTCTACATTGTTTGCCTGATTCTCTGGTTCTACTACAGGCACTGCCTCTCTCTTCATGTTCGCCTGTTTCTCTGTGTTCTGCTATAGGCACTGCCTCTCTCTGCATTGTTCGCCTGTTTCTCTGAGTTCTAGTACAGGCACTGCCTCTCTCTGCATGGTTCATCTGTTTCTCTGAGTTCTAGTACAGGCACTGCGTTTGTGTACATGTTTCACCTGTTTCTCGGTGTTCTACTTCAGGCACTGCCTCTCTCCACATGGTTCGCATGTTTCTCTGTGTTCTAATATAGGCACTGCCTCTCTCTACATTGTTCGCCTTTTTCTCTGTGTTGTACTTCAGGCACTGCCTCTCTGCATGGTTCACCTGCTTTTCTGAGTGTTTTACTACAGGCACGGCCTCTCTCTGCATGGTTCGCCTGTTTCTCTCAGTTCTACCTCAGGCACTGCCTCTCTCTACATGTTTCACCAGTTTCTCGGTGTTCCACTACAGGCACTGCCTCTCTCTGCATTGTTCGCCTGTTTCTCTGTGTTCTACTTCAGGCACTGCCTCTCTCTGCATGGTTGACCTGTTTCTCTGAGTTCTCGTACAGGCACTGCCTCTCTCTACATGTTTCACCTGTTTCTCTGTGTGCTACTTCAGGCACTGCCTCTCTCTGCATGTTTCACCAGGTTCTCTGTGTACTACTGCAAATACTGCCTCTCTCTACATTGTTCGCCTGTTTCTCTGTGTTCTACTTCAGGCACTGCCTCTCTGCATGGTTCACCTGCTTGTCTGAGTGTTGTACTACAGGCACTGCCTCTCTGTGCATGGTTCGCCTGTTTCTCTGAGTTCTAGTACAGGCACTGCCTCTCTCTACATGTTTCACCAGTTTCTCGGTGTTCCACAACAGGCACTGCCTCTCTCTGCATTGTTGGCCTGTTTCTCTATGTTCTACTTCAGGCACTGCCTCTCTCTGCATGGTTCACCTGTTTCTCTGAGTTCTCGTACAGGCACTGCCTCTCTCTACATGTTTCACCTGTTTCTCTGTGTTCCACTTCAGGCACTGCCTCCCTCTACATTGTTTGCCTGTTTCTCTGTGTTCTACTCCAGGCACTGCCTCTCTCTGCATGGTTCGCCTCTTTCTCTGTGTTCTACTACAGACCCTGCCTCCCTCTACATTGTTTGCCTGTTTCTCTGATTCTACTACAGGCAATGCCTCTCTCTGCATGGTTCGCCTGTTTCTCTATGTTCTATGACAGGCACTGCCTCTCTCTGCATGGTTCGCCTGTTTCTCTGTGTTCTGCAACAGACACTGCCTCTCTCTACACAGTTTGCCCGTTTCTCTGTGTTCTCCTACAGGCACTGCCTCTCTCTGCATGCTTTGCCTGTTTCTCTGTGTTCTACTACAGGCAATGCCTCTCTCTACATTGTTCACATGTTTCTCTGTGTTCTACTTCAGGCACTGCCTCTCTCTGCATGTTTCACCTGTTTCTCTGAGTTCTAGTACAGGCACTGCCTCTCTCTACATGGTTTGCCTGTTTCTATGTGTTCTACTACAGGCGCGGCCTCTCTCTGCATGGTTTGTCGGTTTATCTGTGTTCTACTACAGGCACTGACTCTCTCTACATTGCTCGCCTGTTTCTATGTGTCCTACTAACGGCACTGCCTCTCTCTACATGATTCGCCTGTTTCTCTGTGTGTTCTACTACGGGCACCGCCTCTCTCTACATTATTCACCTGTTTCTATGTGTTCTACTACAGACACTGCCTCTGTCTACAGGGTTTGCCTGTTTCTCTGTGTTCCACTCCAGGCACTGCCTCACTCTACATGGTTTGCCTGTTTCTATGTGTTCTACTACAGACACTGCCACTGTCTACATGGTACGCCTGTTTCTCTGTGTTCCACTACAGGCACTGCCTCTCTGTACATGTTTCACTTGTTTCTCTGTGTTCTACTATAGGCACTGCCTCTCTCTACAAGGTTGACCTGTTTCTCTGTGTTCTACTACAGGCACAGCCTCTCTCTGCATGGTTCACATGTTTCTCTGTGTTCTACTAACGACACTGCCTCTCTCTGCATGGTCTTCCTGTTTTCTCTGTGTTTTACTACAGGCACTGCCTCTTTCTACGTTGTTCGCCTGTTTCTCTGTGTCCTACTTCAGGCACTGCCTCCCTCTACATGATTCGCCTGTTTCTCTGCGTGTTCTACTACAGGCACTGCCTCTCTCTACATGGTTTGCCTGTTTCTCTGTGTTCTACTGCAGGCACGGCCTCGCTCTACATGGTTCGCCTGTTTCTCTGTGTTCTACTACAGGCACTGCTTCTCTCTGCATGTATCACCTGTTTCTGTGTGTTCTTCTATAGGCACTGCCTCTATTTGCATGGTTCACCTGTTTTTCTGTGTGTTGTACTACAGGCACTGCCTCTTTCTGCATGTGTCACCTGTTTCTCTGTGTTCTACTATAGGCGCTGCCTCTCTCTGCATGGTTCGCCTGTTTCTCTGTGTTCTACTACAGACTCTGCCTCCCTATACATTGTTTGCCTGATTCTCTGGTTCTACTACAGGCACTGCCTCTCTCTACATGGTTCACCTGTTTTTCTGTGTGTTGTACTACAGGCACTGCCTCTTTCTGCATGTGTCACCTGTTTCTCTGTGTTCTACTTCAGGCACTGCCTCTCTCTACATGTTTCACCTGTTTCTCTGTGTTCCACTACAGGCACTGCCTCTCTCTGCATTTTCGCCTGTTTCTCTGTGTTCTACGTCAGGCACTGCCTCTCTCTTAAGGTTCACCTGCTTTTCTGAGTGTTTTGCTACAGACACTGCCTCTCTCTGCATGGTTCACCTGTTTCTCTGAGTTCTACTTCAGGTACTGCCTCTCTCTACATGTTTCACCTGTTTCTCTGTGTTCCACTACAGGCACTGCCTCTCTCTACATTGTTTGCCTGATTCTCTGTTTCTACTACAGGCAATGCCTCTCTCTGCATGGTTCACCTGCTATTCTGAGTGTTATACTGCCGATACTGCCTCTCTCCACATGGTTCGCCTGTTTCTCTGTGTTCTACTACACACTCTGCCTCCCTCTACATTGTTAGCCTGATTCTCTGTTTCTACTACAGGCAATGCCTCTCTCTGCATGGTTCACCTGCTATTCTGAGTGTTCTACTACAGGCACTGCCTCTCTCTGCATGGTTTGCCTGTTTCTCTGTGTTCTGCAACAGACACTGCCTCTCTCTATACAGTTTGCCCGTTTCTCTGTGTTCTACTACAGGCACTGCCTCTCTCTACATTGTTCACATGTTTCTCTGTGTTCTACTTCAGGCACTGCCTCTCTCTACATGTTTCACCAGTTTCTCTGTGTTCTACTGCAGACACTGCCTCCCTCTACATTGTTTGCCTGATTCTCTGGTTCTACTACAGGCACTGCCTCTCTCTTCATGTTCGCCTGTTTCTCTGTGTTCTGCTATAGGCACTGCCTCTCTCTGCATTGTTCGCCTGTTTCTCTGAGTTCTAGTACAGGCACTGCCTCTCTCTGCATGGTTCATCTGTTTCTCTGAGTTCTAGTACAGGCACTGCGTTTGTGTACATGTTTCACCTGTTTCTCGGTGTTCTACTTCAGGCACTGCCTCTCTCCACATGGTTCGCATGTTTCTCTGTGTTCTAATATAGGCACTGCCTCTCTCTACATTGTTCGCCTTTTTCTCTGTGTTGTACTTCAGGCACTGCCTCTCTGCATGGTTCACCTGCTTTTCTGAGTGTTTTACTACAGGCACGGCCTCTCTCTGCATGGTTCGCCTGTTTCTCTCAGTTCTACCTCAGGCACTGCCTCTCTCTACATGTTTCACCAGTTTCTCGGTGTTCCACTACAGGCACTGCCTCTCTCTGCATTGTTCGCCTGTTTCTCTGTGTTCTACTTCAGGCACTGCCTCTCTCTGCATGGTTGACCTGTTTCTCTGAGTTCTCGTACAGGCACTGCCTCTCTCTACATGTTTCACCTGTTTCTCTGTGTGCTACTTCAGGCACTGCCTCTCTCTGCATGTTTCACCAGGTTCTCTGTGTACTACTGCAAATACTGCCTCTCTCTACATTGTTCGCCTGTTTCTCTGTGTTCTACCTCAGGCACTGCCTCTCTGCATGGTTCACCTGCTTGTCTGAGTGTTGTACTACAGGCACTGCCTCTCTGTGCATGGTTCGCCTGTTTCTCTGAGTTCTAGTACAGGCACTGCCTCTCTCTACATGTTTCACCAGTTTCTCGGTGTTCCACAACAGGCACTGCCTCTCTCTGCATTGTTGGCCTGTTTCTCTATGTTCTACTTCAGGCACTGCCTCTCTCTGCATGGTTCACCTGTTTCTCTGAGTTCTCGTACAGGCACTGCCTCTCTCTACATGTTTCACCTGTTTCTCTGTGTTCCACTTCAGGCACTGCCTCCCTCTACATTGTTTGCCTGTTTCTCTGTGTTCTACTCCAGGCACTGCCTCTCTCTGCATGGTTCGCCTCTTTCTCTGTGTTCTACTACAGACCCTGCCTCCCTCTACATTGTTTGCCTGTTTCTCTGATTCTACTACAGGCAATGCCTCTCTCTGCATGGTTCGCCTGTTTCTCTATGTTCTATGACAGGCACTGCCTCTCTCTGCATGGTTCGCCTGTTTCTCTGTGTTCTGCAACAGACACTGCCTCTCTCTACACAGTTTGCCCGTTTCTCTGTGTTCTCCTACAGGCACTGCCTCTCTCTGCATGCTTTGCCTGTTTCTCTGTGTTCTACTACAGGCAATGCCTCTCTCTACATTGTTCACATGTTTCTCTGTGTTCTACTTCAGGCACTGCCTCTCTCTACATGTTTCACCAGTTTCTCTGTGTTCTACTGCAGACACTGCCTCCCTCTACATTGTTTGCCTCATTCTCTGGTTCTACTACAGGCACTGCCTCTCTCTTCATGTTCGCCTGTTTCTCTGTGTTCTGCTATAGGCACTGCCTCTCTCTACATTGTTCGCCTGTTTCTCTGAGTTCTAGTACAGGCACTGCCTCTCTCTGCATGGTTCATCTGTTTCTCTGAGTTCTAGTACAGGCACTGCGTTTGTGTACATGTTTCACCTGTTTCTCGGTGTTCTACTTCAGGCACTGCCTCTCTCCACATGGTTCGCATGTTTCTCTGTGTTCTAATATAGGCACTGCCTCTCTCTACAATGTTCGCCTTTTTCTCTGTGTTGTACTTCAGGCACTGCCTCTCTGCATGGTTCACCTGCTTTTCTGAGTGTTTTACTACAGGCACGGCCTCTCTCTGCATGGTTCGCCTGTTTCTCTCAGTTCTACCTCAGGCACTGCCTCTCTCTACATGTTTCACCAGTTTCTCGGTGTTCCACTACAGGCACTGCCTCTCTCTGCATTGTTCGCCTGTTTCTCTGTGTTCTACTTCAGGCACTGCCTCTCTCTGCATGGTTGACCTGTTTCTCTGAGTTCTCGTACAGGCACTGCCTCTCTCTACATGTTTCACCTGTTTCTCTGTGTGCTACTTCAGGCACTGCCTCTCTCTGCATGTTTCACCAGGTTCTCTGTGTACTACTGCAAATACTGCCTCTCTCTACATTGTTCGCCTGTTTCTCTGTGTTCTACTTCAGGCACTGCCTCTCTGCATGGTTCACCTGCTTGTCTGAGTGTTGTACTACAGGCACTGCCTCTCTGTGCATGGTTCGCCTGTTTCTCTGAGTTCTAGTACAGGCACTGCCTCTCTCTACATGTTTCACCAGTTTCTCGGTGTTCCACGACAGGCACTGCCTCTCTCTGCATTGTTGGCCTGTTTCTCTATGTTCTACTTCAGGCACTGCCTCTCTCTGCATGGTTCACCTGTTTCTCTGAGTTCTCGTACAGGCACTGCCTCTCTCTACATGTTTCACCTGTTTCTCTGTGTTCCACTACAGGCACTGCCTCCCTCTACATTGTTTGCCTGTTTCTCTGGTTCTACTCCAGGCACTGCCTCTCTCTGCATGGTTCGCCTCTTTCTCTGTGTTCTACTACAGACCCTGCCTCCCTCTACATTGTTTGCCTGTTTCTCTGATTCTACTACAGGCAATGCCTCTCTCTGCATGGTTCGCCTGTTTCTCTATGTTCTATGACAGGCACTGCCTCTCTCTGCATGGTTCGCCTGTTTCTCTGTGTTCTGCAACAGACACTGCCTCTCTCTACACAGTTTGCCCGTTTCTCTGTGTTCTCCTACAGGCACTGCCTCTCTCTGCATGCTTTGCCTGTTTCTCTGTGTTCTACTACAGGCAATGCCTCTCTCTACATTGTTCACCTGTTTCTACGTGTCCTACTACAGGCACTGCCTCTCTCTACATGATTCGCCTGTTTCTCTGTGTGTTCTACCACAGGCACCACCTCTCTCTACATTGATCACCTGTTTCTATGTGTTCTACTACAGACACTGCCTCTCTCTACATTGTTCGCCTGTTTCTCTGTGTTCCACTACAGGCACTGCCTCTCTCTACAGGGTTCGCCTGTTTCTCTGTGTTCCAATACAGGCACTGCCTCACTCTACATGGTTTGCCTGTTTCTATGTGTTCTACTACAGACACTGCCTCTGACTACATGGTCCGCCTGTTTCTCTGTCTTCCACTACAGGCACTGCCTCTCTCTACATGTTTCACTTGTTTCTCTGTGTTCTACTGTAGGCACTGCCTCTCTCTACAAGGTTTGCCTGTTTCTCTGTGTTCTACTACAGGGACTGCCTCTCTCTGCATGGTTCACCTGTTTCTCTGTGTTCTACTAAAGGCACTGCCTCTCTCTACATGGTTTGCCTGTTTCGCTGTGTTCTACTACAGGCACGGCCTCTCTCTACATGGTTTGCCCGTTTCTCTGTGTTCCACTACAGGCACTGCCTGTATTTGCATGGTTCACCTGTTTTTCTGCGTGTTGTACGACCGTCACTGCCTCTTTCTGCATGGTTCACCTGTTTCTCTGTGTTCTACTACAGACTCTGCCTCCCTGTACATTGTTTGCCTGATTCTCTGGTTCTACTACAGGCACTGCCTCTCTCTGCATGTTCGCCTGTTTCTCTGTGTTCTGCGATAGGCACTGCCTCTCTCTGCATGGTTCATCTGCTTTCCTTCGTGTTTTACTACAGGCACTGCCTCTCTCTGCATTGATTACCTGTTTCTATGTTTTCTACTTCAGGCACTGCCTCTCTCTACATGTTTCACCTGTTTCTCTGTGTTCCACTACAGGCACTGCCTCTCTCTACATTGTTTGCCTGATTCTCTTGTTCTACCTCAGTCAATGCATCTCTCTGCATGGTTCGACTGTTTCTCTGAGTTCTACTTCAGGCACTGCCTCTCTCTACATTGTTCGCCTGTTTCTCTGTGTTCTAATATAGGCAGTGCCTCTCTCTGCATGGTTTGCCTGTTTCTCTGTGTTCTACTGCAGACTCTGCCTCCCTCTACATTGTTTGCCTGATTCCCTGGTTCTACTACAGGCACTGCCTCTCTCTTCATGTCCGACTTTTCCTCTGTGTTCTGCTATAGGCACTGCCTCTCTCTGCAATGTTCGCCTGTTTCTCTGAGTTCTAGTACAGGCACTGCCTCTCTCTACATGTTTCACCAGTTTCTCGGCGTTCCACTACAGGCACTGCCTCTCTCTGCATGGTTCGCCTGTTTCTCTGTGTTCTACTTCAGGCACTGCCTCTTTCTACATGTTTCACCAGTTTCTCTGTGTTCCACTACAGGCACTGCCTCTCTCTACATTGTTTGCCTGATTCTCTGGTTCTACTACAGGCAATGCCTCTCTCAGCATGGTTCACCTGATATTCTGAGTGTTCTACTCCAGGCACTGCCTCTCTCTGCATGGTTTGCCTGTTTCTCTGTGTTCTACACAGACACTGCCTCTCTCTACACAGTTTGCCCATTTCTCTGTGTTCTACTGCAGGCACTGACCCTCTCTACATTGTTCACCTGTTTCTATGTGTCCTACTACAGGCACTGCCTCTCTCTACATAATTCGCCTGTTTCTCTGTGTGTTCTACTACAGGCACCGCCTCTCTCTACATTGTTCACCTGTTTCCATGTGTTCTACTACAGACACCGCCTCTCTCTACAGGGTTCGCCTGTTTCTCTGTGTTCCACTACAGGCGCTGCCTCACTCTGCATGGTTTGCCTGTTTCTATGTGTTCTACTACAGACACTGCCTCTCTCTACATGGTCCGCCTGTTTCCCTGGGTTCCACTACAGGCACTGCCTCTCTCTACATGTTTCACTTGTTTCTCCGTGTTCTACTATAGGCACTGCCTCTCTCTGCATGGTTCACCTGTTTCTCTGTGTTCTACTAACGATACTGCCTCTCTCGACATAGTTTGCCCGTTTCTCTGTGTGCTACTACAGTCACTGCCTCTCCCTGCATGGTTTGCCTGTTTTCTCTGTGTTCTACTACATGCACTGCCTCTTTCTACAATGTTCGCCTGTTTCTATGTGTTCTACTACGGACACTGCCTCCCTCTACATGATTAGCCTGTTTCTCTGTGTGTTCTACTACAGGCACCACCTCTCTCTACATGGTTTGCCTGTTTCGCTGTGTTCTACTACAGGCACTGCCTCTCTCTACATGGTTCGTCTGTTTCTCTGTGTTCTACTACAGGCACTGCTTCTCTCTGCATGTATCACCTGTTTCTATGTGTTCTACTATAGGCACTGCCTCTATTTGCATGGTTCACCTGTTTTTCTGTGTGTTGTACTACAGGCACTGCCTCTTTCTGCATGTTTCACTTGTTTCTCTGTGTTCTACTATAGGCACTGCCTCTCTCTGCATGCTTTGCCCAATTCTCTGTGTTCTAATACAGGCAGTGCCTCTCTCTGCATGGTTCACCTGTTTCTCTGTGTTATACTATAGACTCTGCCTCCCTCTACATTGTTTGCCTGATTCACTGGTTCTACCACAGGCACTGCCTCTCTCTGCATGGTTTGCCTGTTTTCTCTGTGTTCTACTACAGGCACGGCCTCTCTCTACATGGTTTGCCTGTTTCTCTGTGTTCTGCTACAGGCACGGCCTCTCTCTACATGGTTCGCCTGTTTCTCTGTGTTCTACTACAGGCACTGCCTCTCTCTACATGGTTTGCCTGTTTCTCTGTGTTCTACTACAGGCACGGCCTCTCTCTACATGGTTCACCTGTTTCTCTGTGTTCCACTACAGGCACTGCCTCTCTCTACGTGTTTCACTTGTTTCTCTGTGTTCTACTACAGGCACTGCCTCTCTCTACATAATTCGCCTGTTTCTCTGTGTGTTCGACTACAGGCACCGCCTCTCTCTACATTGTTCACCTGTTTCTATGTGTTCTACTACAGGCACTGCCTACCTCTACATGATTGTCCTGTTTCTCTGTGTGTTCCACTACAGGCACTGCCTCTCTCTACATGGTTTGCCTGTTTCTCTGTGTTCTACCACAGGCACTGCCTCTCTCTGCATGGTTTGCCTGTTTTCTCTGTGTTCTACTACAGGCACGGCCTCTCTCTACATGGTTTGCCTGTTTCTCTGTGTTCTGCTACAGGCACGGCCTCTCTCTACATGTTTCGCCTGTTTCTCTGTGTTCTACTACAGGCACTGCCTCTCTCTACATGGTTTGCCTGTTTCTCTGTGGTCTACTACAGGCACGGCCTCTCTCTACATGGTTCACCTGTTTCTCTGTGTTCCACTACAGGCACTGCCTCTCTCTACGTGTTTCACTTGTTTCTCTGTGTTCTAGTACAGGCACTGCCTCTCTCTACATAATTCGCCTGTTTCTCTGTGTGTTCTACTACAGGCACCGCCTCTCTCTACATTGTTCACCTGTTTCTATGTTTCTACTACAGGCACTGCCTACCCCTACATGATTCTCCTGTTTCTCTGTGTGTTCTACTACAGGCACTGCCTACCTCTACATGATTCTCCTGTTTCTCTGTGTGTTCTACTACAGGCACTACCTCTCTCTACATGGTTTGCTTGTTTCTCTGTGTTCTACTACAGGCACTGCCTCTCTCTGCATGGTTTGCCTGTTTTCTCTGTGTTCTGCTACAGGCACGGCCTCTCTCTACATGGTTTGCCTGTTTCTCTGTGTTCTGCTACAGGCACGGCCTCTCTCTACATGGTTCGCCTGTTTCTCTGTGTTGTACTACAGGCACGGCCTCTCTCTACATGGTTTGCCTGTTTCTCTGTGTTCTACTACCGGCACTGCCTCTCTCTACATGGGTTGCCTGTTTCTCTGTGTTCCACTACAGGCACTGCCTCTCTCTACATGTTTCACTTGTTTCTCTGTGTTCTACTACAGGCACTGTCTCTCTCTACATTGTTCGCCTGTTTCTATGTGTCCTACTAAAGGCACTGCCTCTCTCTACATAATTCGCCTGTTTCTCTGTGTGTTCTACTGCAGGCACCGCCTCTCTCTACATTGTTCACCTGTTTCTATGTGTTCTACTACAGGCACTGCCTACCTCTACATGATTCTCCTGTTTCTCTGTGTGTTCCACTACAGGCACTGCCTACCTCTACATGATTCTCCTGTTTCTCTGTGTGTTCTACTACAGGCGCTGCCTCTCTCTACATGGTTTGCCTGTTTCTCTGTGTTCTACTACAGGCACTGCCTCTCTCTGCATGGTTTGCCTGTTTTCTCTGTGCTCTACTACAGGCACGGCCTCTCTCTACATGGTTTGCCTGTTTCTCTGTGTTCTGCTACTGGCACGGCCTCTCTCTACATGGTTCGTCTGTTTCTCTGTGTTCTACTACAGGCACTGCCTCTCTCTACATT
Source organism: Chiloscyllium punctatum (assembly GCF_047496795.1). Lineage (NCBI taxonomy): Eukaryota > Metazoa > Chordata > Chondrichthyes > Orectolobiformes > Hemiscylliidae > Chiloscyllium > Chiloscyllium punctatum. The sequence goes on from NC_092788.1 coordinate 34,661,502, forward strand.
GTTTGCCCGTTTCTCTGTGTTCTACTGCAGGCACTGCCTCTCTCTGCATGGTTTGCCTGTTTTCTCTGTGTTCAACTACAGGCACTGCCTCTCTCTGCATGGTTTGCCTGTTTCTCTGTGTTCTACACAGACACTGCCTCGCTCTACACAGTTTGCCCATTTCTCTGTGTTCTTCTACAGGCACTGCCTCTCTGCGCATGTTTTGCCTGTTTCTATGTGTCCTACGAAAGGCACTGCCTCTCTATACATAATTCGCCTGTTTCTCTGTGTGTTCCACTACAGGCACCGCCTCTCTCTACATTGTTCACCTGTTTCTATGTGTTCTACTACAGGCACTGCCTCCCTCTACATCATTCGCCTGTTTCTCTGTGTGTTCTACTACAGGCACAGCCTCTCTCTACATGGTTTGCCTGTTTCGCTGTGTTCTACTACAGGCACGGCCTCCCTCTACATGGTTCGCCTGTTTCTCTGTGTTCTACTACAGGCACTGCTTCTCTCTGCATGTATCACCTGTTTCTATATGTTCTACTACAGGGACTGCCTCTATTTGCATGGTTCACCTGTTTTTCTGTGTTCTACTATAGGCACTGCCACTCTCTGCATGGCTTGCCCGTTTCTCTGTGTTCTAATATAGGCAGTGCCTCTCTCTGCATGGTTCGCCTGTTTACTGTGTTCTACGACAGACTCTGCCTCCCTCTACATTGTTTGTCTGATTCTCTGGTTCTACTACAGGCACTGCCTCTCTCTACATGTTTCACCAGTTTCTCTGTGTTCCACTACAGGCATTGCCTCTCTCTGCATGGTTTGTATGTTTCTCTATGTTCTACTTCAGGCATTACCTCTTTCTACATTGTTCACCTGTTTCTCTGTGTTCTACTAACGACTCTGCCTCTCTCTACATAGTATGCCCGTTTCTCTGTGTTCTCCTAACGACACTGCCTCTCTCTACATAGTTTGCCCGTTTCTCTGTGTTCTACTACAGGCACTGCCTCTCTCTGCATGGTTTCCCTATTTTCTCTGTGTTCTACTAGAGGCACTGCCTCTTTCTACATTGTTCGCCTGTTTCTATGTGTTCTACTACAGGCACTGCCTCTCTCTACATGGTTTGCCTGTTTCTCTGTGTTCTGCTACAGGCACGGCCTCTCTCTACATGGTTCGCCTGTTTCTCTGTGTTCTACTACAGGCACTGACTCGTTCTACATTGTTCGCCTGTTTCTATGCGTTCTACTACAGGCACTGCCTCCCTCTACATGATTCGTCTGTTTCTCTGCGTGTTCTACTACAGACACTGCCTCTCTCTACATGGTTCTCCTGTATCTCTGTGTTCCACTACAGGCACTGCCTCACTCTACATGGTTTGCCTGTTTCGATGTGTTCTACTACAGACACTGCCTCACTCTACATGGTTCACCTGTTTCTCTGTGTTCCACTACAGGCACTGCCTCTCTCTACATGTTTCACTTGTTTCTCTGTGTTCTACTATACGCACTGCCTCTCTCTTCAAGGTTTGCCTGTTTCTCTGTGTTCTACCACAGACACTGCTTCTCTCTGCATGTATCACCTGTTTCTATGTGTTCTACTACAGGGACTGCCTCTATTTGCATGGTTCACCTGTTTTTCTGTGTGTTGTACGACATGCAATGCCTCTTTCTGCATGTTTCACCTGTTTCTCTGTGTTCTACTATAGGCACTGCCCCTCTCTGCATGGTTTTCCCGTTTCTCTGTGATCTAATAAAGGCAATGCCTCTCTCTGCATGGTTTGCCTGTTTTCTCTGTGTTCTACTACAGGCACGGCCTCGCTCTACATGGTTCGCCTGTTTCTCTGTGTTCTACTACAGGCACTGCCTCTCTCTGCATGGTTTGACTGTTTTCTCTGTGTTCTACTACAGGCACTGACTCGTTCTACATTGTTAACCTGTTTCTATGTGTTCTACTACAGGCACTGACTCTCTCTACATGGTTTGCCTGTTTCTCTGTGTTCTGCAACAGGCACGGCCTCTCTCTACATGTTTCACCTGTTTCTCTGGTTCTACTACAGGCAATGCCTCTCTCTGCATGGTTCGCCTGTTTCTCTATGTTCTATGACAGGCACTGCCTCTCTCTGCATGGTTTGCCTGTTTTCTCTGTGTTCTACTACAGGCACGGCCTCTCTCTACATGGCTTGCCTGTTTCTCTGTGTTCTGCTACAGGCACGGCCTCTCTCTACATGGTTCGCCTGTTTCTCTGTGTTCTACTACAGGCACTGCCTCTCTCTACATGGTTTGCCTGTTTCTCTGTGTTCTACCACAGACACTGCCTCTCTCTGCATGGTTCACCTGTTTCTCTGTGTTCTACTAATGACACTGCCTCTCTCTACATAGTTTGCCCGTTTCTCTGTGTTCTACTGCAGGCACTGCCTCTCTCTGCATGGTTTGCCTGTTTTCTCTGTGTTCTACTACAGGCACTGCCTCTCTCTACATGGTTTGCCTGTTTCTCTGTGTTCTGCTACAGGCACGGACTCTCTCTACATGGTTTGCCTGTTTCTCTGTGTTCTACTACAGGCACTACATCTCTCTGCATGGTTTGCCTGTTTCTCTGTGTTCTACACAGACACTGCCTCGCTCTACACAGTTTGCCCATTTCTCTGTGTTCTACTACAGGCACTGCCTCTCTGCGCATGGTTTGCCTGTTTCTATGTGTCCTACGAAAGGCACTGCCTCTCTATACATAATTCGCCTGTTTCTCTGTGTGTTCCACTACAGGCACCGCCTCTCTCTACATTGTTCACCTGTTTCTATGTGTTCTACTACAGGCACTGCCTCCCTCTACATGATTCGCCTGTTTCTCTGTGTGTTCTACTACAGGCACTGCCTCTCTCTACATGGTTTGCCTGTTTCGCTGTGTTCTACTACAGGCACGGCCTCCCTCTACATGGTTCGCCTGTTTCTCTGTGTTCTACTACAGGGACTGCTTCTCTCTGCATGTATCACCTGTTTCTATGTGTTCTACTACAGGGACTGCCTCTATTTGCATGGTTCACCTGTTTTTCTGTGTGTTGTATAAAAGGCACTGCCTCTTTCTACATAGTTTGCCCGTTTCTCTGTGTTCTACTACAGGCACTGCCTCTCTCTGCATGGTTTGACTGTTTTCTCTGTGTTCTACTACAGGCACTGACTCGTTCTACATTGTTAACCTGTTTCTATGTGTTCTACTACAGGCACTGCCTCTCTCTACATGGTTTGCCTGTTTCTCTGTGTTCTGCAACAGGCACGGCCTCTCTCTACATGTTTCACCTGTTTCTCTGGTTCTACTACAGGCAATGCCTCTCTCTGCATGGTTCGCCTGTTTCTCTATGTTCTATGACAGGTACTGCCTCTCTCTGCATGGTTTGCCTGTTTTCTCTGTGTTCTACTACAGGCACGGCCTCTCTCTACATGGCTTGCCTGTTTCTCTGTGTTCTACTAATGACACTGCCTCTCTCTACATAGTTTGCCCGTTTCTCTGTGTTCTACTGCAGGCACTGCCTCTCTCTGCATGGTTTGCCTGTTTTCTCTGTGTTCTACTACAGGCACTGCCTCTCTCTACATGGTTTGCCTGTTTCTCTGTGTTCTGCTACAGGCACGGACTCTCTCTACATGGTTTGCCTGTTTCTCTGTGTTCTACTACAGGCACTACCTCTCTCTGCATGGTTTGCCTGTTTCTCTGTGTTCTACACAGACACTGCCTCGCTCTACACAGTTTGCCCATTTCTCTGTGTTCTACTACAGGCACTGCCTCTCTGCGCATGGTTTGCCTGTTTCTATGTGTCCTACGAAAGGCACTGCCTCTCTATACATAATTCGCCTGTTTCTCTGTGTGTTCCACTGCAGGCACCGCCTCTCTCTACATTGTTCACCTGTTTCTATGTGTTCTACTACAGGCACTGCCTCCCTCTACATGATTCGCCTGTTTCTCTGTGTGTTCTACTACAGGCACTGCCTCTCTCTACATGGTTTGCCTGTTTCGCTGTGTTCTACTACAGGCACGGCCTCCCTCTACATGGTTCGCCTGTTTCTATGTGTTCTACTACAGGGACTGCCTCTATTTGCATGGTTCACCTGTTTTTCTGTGTGTTGTACTAAAGGCACTGCCTCTTTCTGCATGTTTCACCTGTTTCTCTGTGTTCTACTATAGGCACTGCCTCTCTCTGCATGGTTTGCCCGTTTCTCTGTGTTCTAATATAGGCAGTGCCTCTCTCTGCATGGTTCGCCTGTTTACTGTGTTCTACGACAGACTCTGCCTCCCTCTACATTGTTTGTCTGATTCTCTGGTTCTACTACAGGCACTGCCTCTCTCTACATGTATCACCAGTTTCTCTGTGTTCCACTACAGGCACTGCCTCTCTCTGCATGGTTCGCCTGTTTCTCTGTGTTCTACTTCAGGCATTACCTCTCTCTACATGTTTCACCTGTTTCTCTGTGTTCGACTACAGGCACTGCCTCTCTCTACATGGTTCACCTGTTTCTCTGTGTTCTACTAACGACTCTGCCTCTCTCTACATAGTTTGCCCGTTTCTCTGTGTTCTCCTAACGACACTGCCTCTCTCTACATAGTTTGCCCGTTTCTCTGTGTTCTACTACAGGCACTGCCTCACTCTGCATGGTTTCCCTGTTTTCCCTGTTTTCTACTAGAGGCACTGTCTCTCTCTACATGGTTTGCCTGTTTCTCTGTGTTCTGCTACAGGCACGGCCTCTCTCTACATGGTTCGCCTGTTTCTCTGTGTTCTACTACAGGCACTGACTCGTTCTACATTGTTCGCCTGTTTCTATGCGTTCTACTACAGGCACTGCCTCCCTCTACATGATTCGTCTGTTTCTCTGCGTGTTCTACTACAGGCACTGCCTCTCTCTACATGGTTCTCCTGTATCTCTGTGTTCTACTACAGACACTGCCTCTCTCTACATGGTTCACCTGTTTCTCTGTGTTCCACTACAGGCACTGCCTCTCTCTACATGTTTCACTTGTTTCTCTGTGTTCTACTATACGCACTGCCTCTCTCTTCAAGGTTTGCCTGTTTCTCTGTGTTCTACCACAGACACTGCCTCTCTCTGCATGGTTCACCTGTTTCTCTGTGTTCTACTACAGGCGCTGTCTCTCTCTGCATGGTTCACCTGTTTTTCCTGTGGTTTACTACAGTCACTGCCTCACTCTGCATGGTGTGCCAGTTTTCTCTGTTTTATACTGCATGCACCGTCTCTCTCTATAATGTTCGCCTGTTCCTCTGTGTTCTACTATAGGCGCTGCCTCGCTCTGCGTGGTTCGCCTGTTTTCTCTGTGTTCTGCTACAGGCACTGCATCGCTCTGCACGGTTCAGCTGTTTTCTCTGTGTTCTACTACAGGCACTGCCTCTGTCTGCACAGTTTGACCGTTTCTCTGTGTTCTACTACAGGCACTGCCTCTCTGCGCATGGTTTGACTGTTTCCTCTGTGTTCTACTACAGGCACTGACTCGTTCTGCATTGTTCACCTGCATGCACCGTCTCTCTCTATAATGTTCGCCTGTTCCTCTGTGTTCTACTATAGGCGCTGCCTCGCTCTGCGTGGTTCGCCTGTTTTCTCTGTGTTCTGCTACAGGCACTGCCTCTCTCTGCATGGTTCGCCTGTTTCTCTATGTTCTATGACAGGCACTGCCTCTCTTTGCATGGTTTGCCTGTTTTCTCTGTGTTCTACTAATGACACTGCCTCTCTCTACATAGTTTGCCCGTTTCTCTGTGTTCTACTGCAGGCACTGCCTCTCTCTGCATGGTTTGCCTGTTTTCTCTGTGTTCTACTACAGGCACTGCCTCTCTCTACATGGTTTGCCTGTTTCTCTGTGTTCTGCTACAGGCACGGACTCTCTCTACATGGTTTGCCTGTTTCTCTGTGTTCTACTACAGGCACTACCTCTCTCTGCATGGTTTGCCTGTTTCTCTGTGTTCTACACAGACACTGCCTCGCTCTACACAGTTTGCCCATTTCTCTGTGTTCTACTGCAGGCACTGCCTCTCTGCGCATGGTTTTCCTGTTTCTATGTGTTCTACTACAGGCACTACCTCTCTCTGCATGGTTTGCCTGTTTCTCTGTGTTCTACACAGACACTGCCTCGCTCTACACAGTTTGCCCATTTCTCTGTGTTCTACTACAGGCACTGCCTCTCTGCGCATGGTTTGCCTGTTTCTATGTGTCCTACGAAAGGCACTGCCTCTCTATACATAATTCGCCTGTTTCTCTGTGTGTTCCACTACAGGCACCGCCTCTCTCTACATTGTTCACCTGTTTCTATGTGTTCTACTACAGGCACTGCCTCCCTCTACATGATTCGCCTGTTTCTCTGTGTGTTCTACTACAGGCACTGCCTCTCTCTACATGGTTTGCCTGTTTCGCTGTGTTCTACTACAGGCACGGCCTCCCTCTACATGGTTCGCCTGTTTCTCTGTGTTCTACTACAGGGACTGCTTCTCTCTGCATGTATCACCTGTTTCTATGTGTTCTACTACAGGGACTGCCTCTATTTGCATGGTTCACCTGTTTTTCTGTGTGTTGTACGACAGGCAATGCCTCTTTCTGCATGTTTCACCTGTTTCTCTGTGTTCTACTGTAGGCACTGCCCCTCTCTGCATGGTTTGCCCGTTTCTCTGTGATCTAATAAAGGCAATGCCTCTCTCTGCATGGTTTGCCTGTTTTCTCTGTGTTCTACTACAGGCACGGCCTCGCTCTACATGGTTCGCCTGTTTCTCTGTGTTCTACTACAGGCACTGCCTCTCTCTGCATGGTTTGACTGTTTTCTCTGTGTTCTACTACAGGCACTGACTCGTTCTACATTGTTAACCTGTTTCTATGTGTTCTACTACAGGCACTGCCTCTCTCTACATGGTTTGCCTGTTTCTCTGTTTTCTGCAACAGGCACGGCCTCTCTCTACATGTTTCACCTGTTTCTCTGGTTCTACTACAGGCAATGCCTCTCTCTGCATGGTTCGCCTGTTTCTCTATGTTCTATGACAGGCACTGCCTCTCTCTGCATGGTTTGCCTGTTTTCTCTGTGTTCTACTACAGGCACGGCCTCTCTCTACATGGCTTGCCTGTTTCTCTGTGTTCTGCTACAGGCACGGCCTCTCTCTACATGGTTCGCCTGTTTCTCTGTGTTCTACTACAGGCACTGCCTCTCTCTACATGGTTTGCCTGTTTCTCTGTGTTCTACCACAGACACTGCCTCTCTCTGCATGGTTCACCTGTTTCTCTGTGTTCTACTAATGACACTGCCTTTCTCTACATAGTTTGCCCGTTTCTCTGTGTTCTACTGCAGGCACTGCCTCTCTCTGCATGGTTTGCCTGTTTTCTCTGTGTTCTACTACAGGCACTGACTCTCTCTACATGGTTTGCCTGTTTCTCTGTGTTCTACTACAGGCACTGACTCTCTCTACATGGTTTGCCTGTTTCTCTGTGTTCTGCTACAGGCACGGACTCTCTCTACATGGTTTGCCTGTTTCTCTGTGTTCTACTACAGGCACTACCTCTCTCTGCATGGTTTGCCTGTTTCTCTGTGTTCTACACAGACACTGCCTCGCTCTACACAGTTTGCCCATTTCTCTGAGTTCTACTACAGGCACTGCCTCTCTGCGCATGGTTTGCCTGTTTCTATGTGTCCTACGAAAGGCACTGCCTCTCTATACATAATTCGCCTGTTTCCCTGTGTGTTCCACTGCAGGCACCGCCTCTCTCTACATTGTTCACCTGTTTCTATGTGTTCTACTACAGGCACTGCCTCCCTCTACATGATTCGCCTGTTTCTCTGTGTGTTCTACTCCAGGCACTGCCTCTCTCTACATGGTTTGCCTGTTTCGCTGTGTTCTACTACAGGCACGGCCTCCCTCTACATGGTTCGCCTGTTTCTCTGTGTTCTACTACAGGGACTGCTTCTCTCTGCATGTATCACCTGTTTCTATGTGTTCTACTACAGGGACTGCCTCTATTTGCATGGTTCACCTGTTTTTCTGTGTGTTGTACTAAAGGCACTGCCTCTTTCTACATAGTTTGCCCGTTTCTCTGTGTTCTACTACAGGCACTGCCTCTCTCTGCATGGTTTGACTGTTTTCTCTGTGTTCTACTACAGGCACTGACTCGTTCTACATTGTTAACCTGTTTCTATGTGTTCTACTACAGGCACTGCCTCTCTCTACATGGTTTGCCTGTTTCTCTGTGTTCTGCAACAGGCACGGCCTCTCTCTACATGTTTCACCTGTTTCTCTGGTTCTACTACAGGCAATGCCTCTCTCTGCATGGTTCGCCTGTTTCTCTATGTTCTATGACAGGCACTGCCTCTCTCTGCATGGTTTGCCTGTTTTCTCTGTGTTCTACTACAGGCACGGCCTCTCTCTACATGGCTTGCCTGTTTCTCTGTGTTCTACTAATGACACTGCCTCTCTCTACATAGTTTGCCCGTTTCTCTGTGTTCTACTGCAGGCACTGCCTCTCTCTGCATGGTTTGCCTGTTTTCTCTGTGTTCTACTACAGGCACTGCCTCTCTCTACATGGTTTGCCTGTTTCTCTGTGTTCTGCTACAGGCACGGACTCTCTCTACATGGTTTGCCTGTTTCTCTGTGTTCTACTACAGGCACTACCTCTCTCTGCATGGTTTGCCTGTTTCTCTGTGTTCTACACAGACACTGCCTCGCTCTACACAGTTTGCCCATTTCTCTGTGTTCTACTACAGGCACTGCCTCTCTGCGCATGGTTTGCCTGTTTCTATGTGTTCTACTACAGGCACTACCTCTCTCTGCATGGTTTGCCTGTTTCTCTGTGTTCTACACAGACACTGCCTCGCTCTACACAGTTTGCCCATTTCTCTGTGTTCTACTACAGGCACTGCCTCTCTGCGCATGGTTTGCCTGTTTCTATGTGTCCTACGAAAGGCACTGCCTCTCTATACATAATTCGCCTGTTTCTCTGTGTGTTCCACTACAGGCACCGCCTCTCTCTACATTGTTCACCTGTTTCTATGTGTTCTACTACAGGCAATGCCTCCCTCTACATGATTCGCCTGTTTCTCTGTGTGTTCTACTACAGGCACTGCCTCTCTCTACATGGTTTGCCTGTTTCGCTGTGTTCTACTACAGGCACGGCCTCCCTCTACATGGTTCGCCTGTTTCTCTGTGTTCTACTACAGGGACTGCTTCTCTCTGCATGTATTACCTGTTTCTATGTGTTCTACTACAGGGACTGCCTCTATTTGCATGGTTCACCTGTTTTTCTGTGTGTTGTACTAAAGGCACTGCCTCTTTCTACATAGTTTGCCCGTTTCTCTGTGTTCTACTACAGGCACTGCCTCTCTCTACATGGTTTGCCTGTTTCTCTGTTTTCTGCAACAGGCACGGCCTCTCTCTACATGTTTCACCTGTTTCTCTGGTTCTACTACAGGCAATGCCTCTCTCTGCATGGTTCGCCTGTTTCTCTATGTTCTATGACAGGCACTGCCTCTCTCTGCATGGTTTGCCTGTTTTCTCTGTGTTCTACTACAGGCACGGCCTCTCTCTACATGGCTTGCCTGTTTCTCTGTGTTCTGCTACAGGCACGGCCTCTCTCTACATGGTTCGCCTGTTTCTCTGTGTTCTACTACAGGCACTGCCTCTCTCTACATGGTTTGCCTGTTTCTCTGTGTTCTACCACAGACACTGCCTCTCTCTGCATGGTTCACCTGTTTCTCTGTGTTCTACTAATGACACTGCCTTTCTCTACATAGTTTGCCCGTTTCTCTGTGTTCTACTGCAGGCACTGCCTCTCTCTGCATGGTTTGCCTGTTTTCTCTGTGTTCTACTACAGGCACTGACTCTCTCTACATGGTTTGCCTGTTTCTCTGTGTTCTACTACAGGCACTGACTCTCTCTACATGGTTTGCCTGTTTCTCTGTGTTCTGCTACAGGCACGGACTCTCTCTACATGGTTTGCCTGTTTCTCTGTGTTCTACTACAGGCACTACCTCTCTCTGCATGGTTTGCCTGTTTCTCTGTGTTCTACACAGACACTGCCTCGCTCTACACAGTTTGCCCATTTCTCTGAGTTCTACTACAGGCACTGCCTCTCTGCGCATGGTTTGCCTGTTTCTATGTGTCCTACGAAAGGCACTGCCTCTCTATACATAATTCGCCTGTTTCCCTGTGTGTTCCACTGCAGGCACCGCCTCTCTCTACATTGTTCACCTGTTTCTATGTGTTCTACTACAGGCACTGCCTCCCTCTACATGATTCGCCTGTTTCTCTGTGTGTTCTACTCCAGGCACTGCCTCTCTCTACATGGTTTGCCTGTTTCGCTGTGTTCTACTACAGGCACGGCCTCCCTCTACATGGTTCGCCTGTTTCTCTGTGTTCTACTACAGGGACTGCTTCTCTCTGCATGTATCACCTGTTTCTATGTGTTCTACTACAGGGACTGCCTCTATTTGCATGGTTCACCTGTTTTTCTGTGTGTTGTACTAAAGGCACTGCCTCTTTCTACATAGTTTGCCCGTTTCTCTGTGTTCTACTACAGGCACTGCCTCTCTCTGCATGGTTTGACTGTTTTCTCTGTGTTCTACTACAGGCACTGACTCGTTCTACATTGTTAACCTGTTTCTATGTGTTCTACTACAGGCACTGCCTCTCTCTACATGGTTTGCCTGTTTCTCTGTGTTCTGCAACAGGCACGGCCTCTCTCTACATGTTTCACCTGTTTCTCTGGTTCTACTACAGGCAATGCCTCTCTCTGCATGGTTCGCCTGTTTCTCTATGTTCTATGACAGGCACTGCCTCTCTCTGCATGGTTTGCCTGTTTTCTCTGTGTTCTACTACAGGCACGGCCTCTCTCTACATGGCTTGCCTGTTTCTCTGTGTTCTACTAATGACACTGCCTCTCTCTACATAGTTTGCCCGTTTCTCTGTGTTCTACTGCAGGCACTGCCTCTCTCTGCATGGTTTGCCTGTTTTCTCTGTGTTCTACTACAGGCACTGCCTCTCTCTACATGGTTTGCCTGTTTCTCTGTGTTCTGCTACAGGCACGGACTCTCTCTACATGGTTTGCCTGTTTCTCTGTGTTCTACTACAGGCACTACCTCTCTCTGCATGGTTTGCCTGTTTCTCTGTGTTCTACACAGACACTGCCTCGCTCTACACAGTTTGCCCATTTCTCTGTGTTCTACTACAGGCACTGCCTCTCTGCGCATGGTTTGCCTGTTTCTATGTGTTCTACTACAGGCACTACCTCTCTCTGCATGGTTTGCCTGTTTCTCTGTGTTCTACACAGACACTGCCTCGCTCTACACAGTTTGCCCATTTCTCTGTGTTCTACTACAGGCACTGCCTCTCTGCGCATGGTTTGCCTGTTTCTATGTGTCCTACGAAAGGCACTGCCTCTCTATACATAATTCGCCTGTTTCTCTGTGTGTTCCACTACAGGCACCGCCTCTCTCTACATTGTTCACCTGTTTCTATGTGTTCTACTACAGGCAATGCCTCCCTCTACATGATTCGCCTGTTTCTCTGTGTGTTCTACTACAGGCACTGCCTCTCTCTACATGGTTTGCCTGTTTCGCTGTGTTCTACTACAGGCACGGCCTCCCTCTACATGGTTCGCCTGTTTCTCTGTGTTCTACTACAGGGACTGCTTCTCTCTGCATGTATCACCTGTTTCTATGTGTTCTACTACAGGGACTGCCTCTATTTGCATGGTTCACCTGTTTTTCTGTGTGTTGTACGAAAGGCACTGCCTCTTTCTACATAGTTTGCCCGTTTCTCTGTGTTCTACTACAGGCACTGCCTCTCTCTGCATGGTTTGACTGTTTTCTCTGTGTTCTACTACAGGCACTGACTCGTTCTACATTGTTAACCTGTTTCTATGTGTTCTACTACAGGCACTGCCTCTCTCTACATGGTTTGCCTGTTTCTCTGTTTTCTGCAACAGGCACGGCCTCTCTCTACGTGTTTCACCTGTTTCTCTGGTTCTACTACAGGCAATGCCTCTCTCTGCATGGTTCGCCTGTTTCTCTATGTTCTATGACAGGCACTGCCTCTCTCTGCATGGTTTGCCTGTTTTCTCTGTGTTCTACTACAGGCACGGCCTCTCTCTACATGGCTTGCCTGTTTCTCTGTGTTCTGCTACAGGCACGGCCTCTCTCTACATGGTTCGCCTGTTTCTCTGTGTTCTACTACAGGCACTGCCTCTCTCTACATGGTTTGCCTGTTTCTCTGTGTTCTACCACAGACACTGCCTCTCTCTACATGGTTCGCCTGTTTCTCTGTGTTCTACTACAGGCACTGCCTCTCTCTACATGGTTTGCCTGTTTCTCTGTGTTCTACCACAGACACTGCCTCTCTCTGCATGGTTCACCTGTTTCTCTGTGTTCTACTAATGACACTGCCTCTCTCTACATAGTTTGCCCGTTTCTCTGTGTTCTACTGCAGGCACTGCCTCTCTCTGCATGGTTTGCCTGTTTTCTCTGTGTTCTACTACAGGCACTGACTCTCTCTACATGGTTTGCCTGTTTCTCTGTGTTCTGCTACAGGCACGGACTCTCTCTACATGGTTTGCCTGTTTCTCTGTGTTCTACACAGACACTGCCTCGCTCTACACAGTTTGCCCATTTCTCTGTGTTCTACGACAGGCACTGCCTCTCTGCGCATGGTTTGCCTGTTTCTATGTGTCCTACGAAAGGCACTGCCTCTCTATACATAATTCGCCTGTTTCTCTGTGTGTTCCACTACAGGCACCGCCTCTCTCTACATTGTTCACCTGTTTCTATGTGTTCTACTACAGTCACGGCCTCCCTCTACATGGTTCGCCTGTTTCTCTGTGTTCTACTACAGGCACTGCTTCTCTCTGCATGTATCACCTGTTTCTATGTGTTCTACTACAGGGACTGCCTCTATTTGCATGGTTCACCTGTTTTTCTGTGTGTTGTACTAAAGGCACTGCCTCTTTCTGCATGTTTCACCTGTTTCTCTGTGTTCTACTATAGGCACTGCCACTCTCTGCATGGTTTGCCCGTTTCTCTGTGTTCTAATATAGGCAGTGCCTCTCTCTGCATGGTTCGCCTGTTTACTGTGTTCTACGACAGACTCTGCCTCCCTCTACATTGTTTGTCTGATTCTCTGGTTCCACTACAGGCACTGCCTCTCTCTACATGTTTCACCAGTTTCTCTGTGTTCCACTACAGGCACTGCCTCTCTCTGCATGGTTCGCCTGTTTCTCTGTGTTCTACTTCAGGCATTACCTCTCTCTACATGTTTCACCTGTTTCTCTGTGTTCGACTACAGGCACTGCCTCTCTCTACATGGTTCACCTGTTTCTCTGTGTTCTACTAACGACTCTGCCTCTCTCTACATAGTTTGCCCGTTTCTCTGTGTTCTCCTAACGACACTGCCTCTCTCTACATAGTTTGCCCGTTTCTCTGTGTTCTACTACAGGCACTGCCTCACTCTGCATGGTTTGCCTGTTTTCTCTGTGTTCTACTACAGGCACGGCCTCTCTCTACATGGCTTGCCTGTTTCTCTGTGTTCTGCTACAGGCACGGCCTCTCTCTACATGGTTCGCCTGTTTCTCTGTGTTCTACTACAGGCACTGCCTCTCTCTACATGGTTTGCCTGTTTATCTGTGTTCTACCACAGACACTGCCTCTCTCTGCATGGTTCACCTGTTTCTCTGTGTTCTACTAATGACACTGCCTCTCTCTACATAGTTTGCCCGTTTCTCTGTGTTCTACTGCAGGCACTGCCTCTCTCTGCATGGTTTGCCTGTTTTCTCTGTGTTCTACTACAGGCACTGCCTCTCTCTACATGGTTTGCCTGTTTCTCTGTGTTCTGCTACAGGCACGGACTCTCTCTACATGGTTTGCCTGTTTCTCTGTGTTCTACTACAGGCACTACCTCTCTCTGCATGGTTTGCCTGTTTCTCTGTGTTCTACACAGACACTGCCTCGCTCTACACAGTTTGCCCATTTCTCTGTGTTCTACTACAGGCACTGCCTCTCTGCGCATGGTTTGCCTGTTTCTATGTGTCCTACGAAAGGCACTGCCTCTCTATACATAATTCGCCTGTTTCTCTGTGTGTTCCACTACAGGCACCGCCTCTCTCTACATTGTTCACCTGTTTCTATGTGTTCTACTACAGGCACTGCCTCCCTCTACATGATTCGCCTGTTTCTCTGTGTGTTCTACTACAGGCACTGCCTCTCTCTACATGGTTTGCCTGTTTCGCTGTGTTCTACTACAGGCACGGCCTCCCTCTACATGGTTCGCCTGTTTCTCTGTGTTCTACTACAGGCACTGCTTCTCTCTGCATGTATCACCTGTTTCTATGTGTTCTACTACAGGGACTGCCTCTATTTGCATGGTTCACCTGTTTTTCTGTGTGTTGTACTAAAGGCACTGCCTCTTTCTACATAGTTTGCCCGTTTCTCTGTGTTCTACTACAGGCACTGCCTCTCTCTGCATGGTTTGACTGTTTTCTCTGTGTTCTACTACAGGCACTGACTCGTTCTACATTGTTAACCTGTTTCTATGTGTTCTACTACAGGCACTGCCTCTCTCTACATGGTTTGCCTGTTTCTCTGTGTTCTGCAACAGGCACGGCCTCTCTCTACATGTTTCACCTGTTTCTCTGGTTCTACTACAGGCAATGCCTCTCTCTGCATGGTTCGCCTGTTTCTCTATGTTCTATGACAGGCACTGCCTCTCTCTGCATGGTTTGCCTGTTTTCTCTGTGTTCTACTACAGGCACGGCCTCTCTCTACATGGCTTGCCTGTTTCTCTGTGTTCTACTAATGACACTGCCTCTCTCTACATAGTTTGCCCGTTTCTCTGTGTTCTACTGCAGGCACTGCCTCTCTCTGCATGGTTTGCCTGTTTTCTCTGTGTTCTACTACAGGCACTGCCTCTCTCTACATGGTTCGCCTGTTTCTCTGTGTTCTACTACTGGCACTGCTTCTCTCTGCATGTATCACCTGTTTCTATGTGTTCTACTACAGGGACTGCCTCTATTTGCATGGTTCACCTGTTTTTCTGTGTGTTGTACTAAAGGCACTGCCTCTTTCTGCATGTTTCACCTGTTTCTCTGTGTTCTACTATAGGCACTGCCTCTCTCTGCATGGTTTGCCCGTTTCTCTGTGTTCTAATATAGGCAGTGCCTCTCTCTGCATGGTTCACCTGTTTACTGTGTTCTACGACAGACTCTGCCTCCCTCTACATTGTTTGTCTGATTCTCTGGTTCTACTACAGGCACTGCCTCTCTCTACATGTTTCACCAGTTTCTCTGTGTTCCACTACAGGCACTGCCTCTCTCTGCATGGTTCGCCTGTTTCTCTGTGTTCTACTTCAGGCATTACCTCTCTCTACATGTTTCACCTGTTTCTCTGTGTTCGACTACAGGCACTGCCTCTCTCTACATGGTTCACCTGTTTCTCTGTTTTCTACTAACGACTCTGCCTCTCTCTACATAGTTTGCCCGTTTCTCTGTGTTCTCCTAACGACACTGCCTCTCTCTACATAGTTTGCCCGTTTCTCTGTGTTCTACTACAGGCACTGCCTCACTCTGCATGGTTTCCCTGTTTTCCCTGTGTTCTACTAGAGGCACTGCCTCTCTCTACATGGTTTGCCTGTTTCTCTGTGTTCTGCTACAGGCACGGCCTCTCTCTACATGGTTCGCCTGTTTCTCTGTGTTCTACTACAGGCACTGACTCGTTCTACATTGTTCGCCTGTTTCTATGCGTTCTACGACAGGCACTGCCTCCCTCTACATGATTCGTCTGTTTCTCTGCGTGTTCTACTACAGGCACTGCCTCTCTCTACATGGTTCTCCTGTATCTCTGTGTTCTACTACAGACACTGCCTCTCTCTACATGGTTCACCTGTTTCTCTGTGTTCCACTACAGGCACTGCCTCTCTCTACATGTTTCACTTGTTTCTCTGTGTTCTACTATACGCACTGCCTCTCTCTTCAAGGTTTGCCTGTTTCTCTGTGTTCTACCACAGACACTGCCTCTCTCTGCATGGTTCACCTGTTTCTCTGTGTTCTACTACAGGCGCTGTCTCTCTCTGCATGGTTCACCTGTTTTTCCTGTGGTTTACTACAGGCACTGCCTCACTCTGCATGGTGTGCCTGTTTTCTCTGTTTTATACTGCATGCACCGTCTCTCTCTATAATGTTCGCCTGTTCCTCTGTGTTCTACTATAGGCGCTGCCTCGCTCTGCGTGGTTCGCCTGTTTTCTCTGTGTTCTGCTACAGGCACTGCATCTCTCTGCATGGTTCACCTGTTTTCTCTGTGTTCTACTACAGGCACTGCCTCTGTCTGCACAGTTTGCCCGTTTCTCTGTGTTCTACTACAGGCACTGCCTCTCTGCGCATGGTTTGACTGTTTCCTCTGTGTTCTACTACAGGCACTGACTCGTTCTACATTGTTCACCTGTTTCTATGTGTTCTACTACAGGCACTGCCTCCCTCTACATGATTCGCCTGTTTCTCTGTGTGTTCTACTGCAGGCACTGCCTCTCTCTACATGGTTTGCCTGTTTTGCTGTGTTCTACTACAGGCACGGCCTCGCTCTACATGGTTCGCCTGTTTCTCTGTGTTCTACTACAGGCACTGCTTCTCTCTGCATGTATCACCTGTTTCTATGTGTTCTACTACAGGGACTGCCTCTATTTGCATGGTTCACCTGTTTTTCTGTGTGTTGTACGACAGGCAATGCCTCTTTCTGCATGTTTCACCTGTTTCTATGTGTTCTACTACAGGCACTGCCTCTCTCTACATGGTTTGCCTGTTTCTCTGTGTTCTGCAACAGGCACGGCCTCTCTCTACATGTTTCACCTGTTTCTCTGGTTCTACTACAGGCAATGCCTCTCTCTGCATGGTTCGCCTGTTTCTCTATGTTCTATGACAGGCACTGCCTCTCTCTGCATGGTTTGCCTGTTTTCTCTGTGTTCTACTACAGGCACGGCCTCTCTCTACATGGCTTGCCTGTTTCTCTGTGTTCTACTAATGACACGGCCTCTCTCTACATGGTTTGCCTGTTTCTCTGTGTTCTACTGCAGGCACTGCCTCTCTCTGCATGGTTTGCCTGTTTTCTCTGTGTTCTACTACAGGCACTGCCTCTCTCTACATGGTTTGCCTGTTTCTCTGTGTTCTGCTACAGGCACGGACTCTCTCTACATGGTTTGCCTGTTTCTCTGTGTTCTACTACAGGCACTACCTCTCTCTGCATGGTTTGCCTGTTTCTCTGTGTTCTACACAGACACTGCCTCGCTCTACACAGTTTGCCCATTTCTCTGTGTTCTACTGCAGGCACTGCCTCTCTGCGCATGGTTTGCCTGTTTCTATGTGTTCTACTACAGGCACTACCTCTCTCTGCATGGTTTGCCTGTTTCTCTGTGTTCTACACAGACACTGCCTCGCTCTACACAGTTTGCCCATTTCTCTGTGTTCTACTACAGGCACTGCCTCTCTGCGCATGGTTTGCCTGTTTCTATGTGTCCTACGAAAGGCACTGCCTCTCTATACATAATTCGCCTGTTTCTCTGTGTGTTCCACTACAGGCACCGCCTCTCTCTACATTGTTCACCTGTTTCTATGTGTTCTACTACAGGCACTGCCTCCCTCTACATGATTCGCCTGTTTCTCTGTGTGTTCTACTACAGGCACTGCCTCTCTCTACATGGTTTGCCTGTTTCGCTGTGTTCTACTACAGGCACGGCCTCCCTCTACATGGTTCGCCTGTTTCTCTGTGTTCTACTACAGGGACTGCTTCTCTCTGCATGTATCACCTGTTTCTATGTGTTCTACTACAGGGACTGCCTCTATTTGCATGGTTCACCTGTTTTTCTGTGTGTTGTACTAAAGGCACTGCCTCTTTCTACATAGTTTGCCCGTTTCTCTGTGTTCTACTACAGGCACTGCCTCTCTCTGCATGGTTTGACTGTTTTCTCTGTGTTCTACTACAGGCACTGACTCGTTCTACATTGTTAACCTGTTTCTATGTGTTCTACTACAGGCACTGCCTCTCTCTACATGGTTTGCCTGTTTCTCTGTTTTCTGCAACAGGCACGGCCTCTCTCTACATGTTTCACCTGTTTCTCTGGTTCTACTACAGGCAATGCCTCTCTCTGCATGGTTCGCCTGTTTCTCTATGTTCTATGACAGGCACTGCCTCTCTCTGCATGGTTTGCCTGTTTTCTCTGTGTTCTACTACAGGCACGGCCTCTCTCTACATGGCTTGCCTGTTTCTCTGTGTTCTGCTACAGGCACGGCCTCTCTCTACATGGTTCGCCTGTTTCTCTGTGTTCTACTACAGGCACTGCCTCTCTCTACATGGTTTGCCTGTTTCTCTGTGTTCTACCACAGACACTGCCTCTCTCTGCATGGTTCACCTGTTTCTCTGTGTTCTACTAATGACACTGCCTTTCTCTACATAGTTTGCCCGTTTCTCTGTGTTCTACTGCAGGCACTGCCTCTCTCTGCATGGTTTGCCTGTTTTCTCTGTGTTCTACTACAGGCACTGACTCTCTCTACATGGTTTGCCTGTTTCTCTGTGTTCTGCTACAGGCACGGACTCTCTCTGCATGGTTTGCCTGTTTCTCTGTGTTCTACTACAGGCACTGACTCTCTCTACATGGTTTGCCTGTTTCTCTGTGTTCTGCTACAGGCACGGACTCTCTCTACATGGTTTGCCTGTTTCTCTGTGTTCTACTACAGGCACTACATCTCTCTGCATGGTTTGCCTGTTTCTCTGTGTTCTACACAGACACTGCCTCGCTCTACACAGTTTGCCCATTTCTCTGTGTTCTACTACAGGCACTGCCTCTCTGCGCATGGTTTGCCTGTTTCTATGTGTCCTACGAAAGGCACTGCCTCTCTATACATAATTCGCCTGTTTCCCTGTGTGTTCCACTGCAGGCACCGCCTCTCTCTACATTGTTCACCTGTTTCTATGTGTTCTACTACAGGCACTGCCTCCCTCTACATGATTCGCCTGTTTCTCTGTGTGTTCTACTCCAGGCACTGCCTCTCTCTACATGGTTTGCCTGTTTCGCTGTGTTCTACTACAGGCACGGCCTCCCTCTACATGGTTCGCCTGTTTCTCTGTGTTCTACTACAGGCACTGCTTCTCTCTGCATGTATCACCTGTTTCTATGTGTTCTACTACAGGGACTGCCTCTATTTGCATGGTTCACCTGTTTTTCTGTGTGTTGTACTAAAGGCACTGCCTCTTTCTACATAGTTTGCCCGTTTCTCTGTGTTCTACTACAGGCACTGCCTCTCTCTGCATGGTTTGACTGTTTTCTCTGTGTTCTACTACAGGCACTGACTCGTTCTACATTGTTAACCTGTTTCTATGTGTTCTACTACAGGCACTGCCTCTCTCTACATGGTTTGCCTGTTTCTCTGTGTTCTGCAACAGGCACGGCCTCTCTCTACATGTTTCACCTGTTTCTCTGGTTCTACTACAGGCAATGCCTCTCTCTGCATGGTTCGCCTGTTTCTCTATGTTCTATGACAGGCACTGCCTCTCTCTGCATGGTTTGCCTGTTTTCTCTGTGTTCTACTACAGGCACGGCCTCTCTCTACATGGCTTGCCTGTTTCTCTGTGTTCTGCTAATGACACTGCCGCTCTCTACATAGTTTGCCCGTTTCTCTGTGTTCTACTGCAGGCACTGCCTCTCTCTGCATGGTTTGCCTGTTTTCTCTGTGTTCTACTACAGGCACTGCCTCTCTCTACATGGTTTGCCTGTTTCTCTGTGTTCTGCTACAGGCACGGACTCTCTCTACATGGTTTGCCTGTTTCTCTGTGTTCTACTACAGGCACTACCTCTCTCTGCATGGTTTGCCTGTTTCTCTGTGTTCTACACAGACACTGCCTCGCTCTACACAGTTTGCCCATTTCTCTGTGTTCTACTACAGGCACTGCCTCTCTGCGCATGGTTTGCCTGTTTCTATGTGTTCTACTACAGGCACTACCTCTCTCTGCATGGTTTGCCTGTTTCTCTGTGTTCTACACAGACACTGCCTCGCTCTACACAGTTTGCCCATTTCTCTGTGTTCTACTACAGGCACTGCCTCTCTGCGCATGGTTTGCCTGTTTCTATGTGTCCTACGAAAGGCACTGCCTCTCTATACATAATTCGCCTGTTTCTCTGTGTGTTCCACTACAGGCACCGCCTCTCTCTACATTGTTCACCTGTTTCTATGTGTTCTACTACAGGCACTGCCTCCCTCTACATGATTCGCCTGTTTCTCTGTGTGTTCTACTACAGGCACTGCCTCTCTCTACATGGTTTGCCTGTTTCGCTGTGTTCTACTACAGGCACGGCCTCCCTCTACATGGTTCGCCTGTTTCTCTGTGTTCTACTACAGGCACTGCTTCTCTCTGCATGTATCACCTGTTTCTATGTGTTCTACTACAGGGACTGCCTCTATTTGCATGGTTCACCTGTTTTTCTGTGTGTTGTACTAAAGGCACTGCCTCTTTCTACATAGTTTGCCCGTTTCTCTGTGTTCTACTACAGGCACTGCCTCTCTCTGCATGGTTTGACTGTTTTCTCTGTGTTCTACTACAGGCACTGACTCGTTCTACATTGTTAACCTGTTTCTATGTGTTCTACTACAGGCACTGCCTCTCTCTACATGGTTTGCCTGTTTCTCTGTGTTCTGCAACAGGCACGGCCTCTCTCTACATGTTTCACCTGTTTCTCTGGTTCTACTACAGGCAATGCCTCTCTCTGCATGGTTCGCCTGTTTCTCTATGTTCTATGACAGGCACTGCCTCTCTCTGCATGGTTTGCCTGTTTTCTCTGTGTTCTACTACAGGCACGGCCTCTCTCTACATGGCTTGCCTGTTTCTCTGTGTTCTACTAATGACACTGCCGCTCTCTACATAGTTTGCCCGTTTCTCTGTGTTCTACTGCAGGCACTGCCTCTCTCTGCATGGTTTGCCTGTTTTCTCTGTGTTCTACTACAGGCACTGCCTCTCTCTACATGGTTTGCCTGTTTCTCTGTGTTCTGCTACAGGCACGGACTCTCTCTACATGGTTTGCCTGTTTCTCTGTGTTCTACTACAGGCACTACCTCTCTCTGCATGGTTTGCCTGTTTCTCTGTGTTCTACACAGACACTGCCTCGCTCTACACAGTTTGCCCATTTCTCTGTGTTCTACTACAGGCACTGCCTCTCTGCGCATGGTTTGCCTGTTTCTATGTGTTCTACTACAGGCACTACCTCTCTCTGCATGGTTTGCCTGTTTCTCTGTGTTCTACACAGACACTGCCTCGCTCTACACAGTTTGCCCATTTCTCTGTGTTCTACTACAGGCACTGCCTCTCTGCGCATGGTTTGCCTGTTTCTATGTGTCCTACGAAAGGCACTGCCTCTCTATACATAATTCGCCTGTTTCTCTGTGTGTTCCACTACAGGCACCGCCTCTCTCTACATTGTTCACCTGTTTCTATGTGTTCTACTACAGGCACTGCCTCCCTCTACATGATTCGCCTGTTTCTCTGTGTGTTCTACTACAGGCACTGCCTCTCTCTACATGGTTTGCCTGTTTCGCTGTGTTCTACTACAGGCACGGCCTCCCTCTACATGGTTCGCCTGTTTCTCTGTGTTCTACTACAGGCACTGCTTCTCTCTGCATGTATCACCTGTTTCTATGTGTTCTACTACAGGGACTGCCTCTATTTGCATGGTTCACCTGTTTTTCTGTGTGTTGTACTAAAGGCACTGCCTCTTTCTACATAGTTTGCCCGTTTCTCTGTGTTCTACTACAGGCACTGCCTCTCTCTGCATGGTTTGACTGTTTTCTCTGTGTTCTACTACAGGCACTGACTCGTTCTACATTGTTAACCTGTTTCTATGTGTTCTACTACAGGCACTGCCTCTCTCTACATGGTTTGCCTGTTTCTCTGTTTTCTGCAACAGGCACGGCCTCTCTCTACGTGTTTCACCTGTTTCTCTGGTTCTACTACAGGCAATGCCTCTCTCTGCATGGTTCGCCTGTTTCTCTATGTTCTATGACAGGCACTGCCTCTCTCTACATGGCTTGCCTGTTTCTCTGTGTTCTGCTACAGGCACGGCCTCTCTCTACATGGTTCGCCTGTTTCTCTGTGTTCTACTACAGACACTGCCTCTCTCTACATGGTTTGCCTGTTTCTCTGTGTTCTACCACAGACACTGCCTCTCTCTACATGGTTCGCCTGTTTCTCTGTGTTCTACTACAGGCACTGCCTCTCTCTACATGGTTTGCCTGTTTCTCTTTTTTCTACCACAGACACTGCCTCTCTCTGCATGGTTCACCTGTTTCTCTGTGTTCTACTAATGACACTGCCTCTCTCTACATAGTTTGCCCGTTTCTCTGTGTTCTACTGCAGGCACTGCCTCTCTCTGCATGGTTTGCCTGTTTTCTCTGTGTTCTACTACAGGCACTGACTCTCTCTACATGGTTTGCCTGTTTCTCTGTGTTCTGCTACAGGCACGGACTCTCTCTACATGGTTTGCCTGTTTCTCTGTGTTCTACACAGACACTGCCTCGCTCTACACAGTTTGCCCATTTCTCTGTGTTCTACACAGACACTGCCTCTCTGCGCATGGTTTGCCTGTTTCTATGTGTCCTACGAAAGACACTGCCTCTCTATACATAATTCGCCTGTTTCTCTGTGTGTTCCACTACAGGCACCGCCTCTCTCTACATTGTTCACCTGTTTCTATGTGTTCTACTACAGTCACGGCCTCCCTCTACATGGTTCGCCTGTTTCTCTGTGTTCTACTACAGGCACTGCTTCTCTCTGCATGTATCACCTGTTTCTATGTGTTCTACTACAGGGACTGCCTCTATTTGCATGGTTCACCTGTTTTTCTGTGTGTTGTACTAAAGGCACTGCCTCTTTCTGCATGTTTCACCTGTTTCTCTGTGTTCTACTATAGGCACTGCCACTCTCTGCATGGTTTGCCCGTTTCTCTGTGTTCTAATATAGGCAGTGCCTCTCTCTGCATGGTTCGCCTGTTTACTGTGTTCTACGACAGACTCTGCCTCCCTCTACATTGTTTGTCTGATTCTCTGGTTCCACTACAGGCACTGCCTCTCTCTACATGTTTCACCAGTTTCTCTGTGTTCCACTACAGGCACTGCCTCTCTCTGCATGGTTCGCCTGTTTCTCTGTGTTCTACTTCAGGCATTACCTCTCTCTACATATTTCACCTGTTTCTCTGTGTTCGACTACAGGCACTGCCTCTCTCTACATGGTTCACCTGTTTCTCTGTGTTCTACTAACGACTCTGCCTCTCTCTACATAGTTTGCCCGTTTCTCTGTGTTCTCCTAACGACACTGCCTCTCTCTACATAGTTTGCCCGTTTCTCTGTGTTCTACTACAGGCGCTGCCTCACTCTGCATGGTTTCCCTGTTTTCTCTGTGTTCTACTAGAGGCACTGCCTCTTTCTACATTGTTCGCCTGTTTCTATGTGTTCTACTACAGGCGCTGCCTCTCTCTACATGGTTTGCCTGTTTCTCTGTGTTCTGCTACAGGCACGGCCTCTCTCTACATGGTTCGCCTGTTTCTCTGTGTTTTACTACAGGCACTGACTCGTTCTACATTGTTCGCCTGTTTCTATGCTTTCTACTACAGGCACTGCCTCCCTCTACATGATTCGTCTGTTTCTCTGCGTGTTCTACTACAGGCACTGCCTCTCTCTACATGGTTCTCCTGTATCTCTGTGTTCCACTACAGGCACTGCCTCACTCTACATGGTTTGCCTGTTTCGATGTGTTCTACTACAGACACTGCCACTCTCTACATGGTTCACCTGTTTCTCT
This sequence comes from Chiloscyllium punctatum, assembly GCF_047496795.1. Taxonomy (NCBI): domain Eukaryota; kingdom Metazoa; phylum Chordata; class Chondrichthyes; order Orectolobiformes; family Hemiscylliidae; genus Chiloscyllium; species Chiloscyllium punctatum. The sequence goes on from NC_092788.1 coordinate 34,685,313, forward strand.
GTGTTCCACTACAGGCACTGCCTCTCTCTGCATGGTTCACCTGTTTCTCTGTGTTCTACTACAGGCGCTGTCTCTCTCTGCATGGTTCACCTGTTTTTCCTGTGGTTTACTACAGGCACTGCCTCACTCTGCATGGTGTGCCTGTTTTCTCTGTTTTATACTGCATGCACCGTCTCTCTCTATAATGTTCGCCTGTTCCTCTGTGTTCTACTATAGGCGCTGCCTCGCTCTGCGTGGTTCGCCTGTTTTCTCTGTGTTCTGCTACAGGCACTGCATCTCTCTGCACGGTTCACCTGTTTTCTCTGTGTTCTACTACAGGCACTGCCTCTGTCTGCACAGTTTGCCCGTTTCTCTGTGTTCTACTACAGGCACTGACTCGTTCTACATTGTTCACCTGTTTCTATGTGTTCTACTACAGGCACTGCCTCCCTCTACATGATTCGCCTGTTTCTCTGTGTGTTCTACTGCAGGCACTGCCTCTCTCTACATGGTTTGCCTGTTTTGCTGTGTTCTACTACAGGCACGGCCTCGCTCTACATTGTTCGCCTGTTTCTCTGTGTTCTACTACAGGCACTGCTTCTCTCTGCATGTATCACCTGTTTCTATGTGTTCTACTACAGGGACTGCCTCTATTTGAATGGTTCACCTGTTTTTCTGTGTGTTGTACGACAGGCAATGCCTCTTTCTGCATGTTTCACCTGTTTCTCTGTGTTCTACTATAGGCACTGCCCCTCTCTGCATGGTTTGTCCGTTTCTCTGTGATCTATTATAGGCAGTGCCTCTCTCTGCATGGTTTGCCTGTTTTCTCTGTGTTCTACTACAGGCACGGCCTCTCTCTACATGGTTCGCCTGTTTCTCTGTGTTCTACTACAGGCGCTGACTCGTTCTACATTGTTAACCTGTTTCTATGTGTTCTACTACAGGCACTGCCTCTCTCTACATGGTTTGCCTGTTTCTCTGTGTTCTGCAACAGGCACGGCCTCTCTCTACATGGTTCACCTGTTTCTCTGTGTTCCACTACAGGCACTGCCTCTCTCTACATGTTTCACTTGGTTCTCTGTGTTCTACTATGGGCACTGCCTCTCTCTACATGGTTTGCCTGTTTCTCTGTGTTCTACCACAGACACTGCCTCTCTCTGCATGGTTCACCTGTTTCTCTGTGTTCTACTAACGACACTGCCTCTCTCTACATAGTTTGCCCGTTTCTCTGAGTTCTACTTCAGGCAGTGCCTCTCTCTGCATGGTTTGCCTGTTTCTCTGTGTTCTGCTGCAGACTCTGCCTCCCTCTACATTGTTTGCCTGATTCCCTGGTTCTACTACAGACACTGCCTCTCTCTGCATGTCCGACTTTTTCTCTGTGTTCTGCTATAAGCACTGCCTCTCTCTGCAATGTTCGCCTGTTTCTCTGAGTTCTAGTACAGGCACTGTCTCTCTCTACATGTTTCACCAGTTTCTTGGCGTTCCACTACAGGCACTGCCTCTCTCTGCATGGTTCGCCTGTTTCTCTGTGTTCTACTTCAGGCACGGCCTCTTTCTACATGTTTCACCAGTTTCTCTGTGTTCCACTACAGGCACTGCCTCTCTCTACATTGTTTGCCTGATTCTCTGGTTCTACTACAGGCAATGCCTCTCTCAGCATGGTTCGCCTGATATTCTGAGTGTTCTACTCCAGGCACTGCCTCTCTCTGCATGGTTTGCCTGTTTCTCTGTGTTCTACACAGACACTGCCTCTCTCTACACAGTTTGCCCATTTCTCTGTGTTCTACTGCAGGCACTGACCCTCTCTACATTGTTCACCTGTTTCTATGTGTCCTACTACAGGCACTGCCTCTCTCTACATAATTCGCCTGTTTCTCTGTGTGTTCTACTACAGGCACCGCCTCTCTCTACATTGTTCACCTGTTTCCATGTGTTCTACTAAAGACACTGCCTCTCTCTACAGGGTTCGCCTGTTTCTCTGTGTTCCACTACAGGCGCTGCCTCACTCTGCATGGTTTGCCTGTTTCTATGTGTTCTACTACAGACACTGCCTCTCTCTACATGGTCCGCCTGTTTCTCTGGGTGCCACTACAGGCACTGCCTCTCTCTACATGTTTCACTTGTTTCTCCGTGTTCTACTATAGGCACTGCCTCTCTCTGCATGGTTCACCTGTTTCTCTGTGTTCTACTAACGATACTGCCTCTCTCGATATAGTTTGACCGTTTCTCTGTGTGCTACTACAGTCACTGCCTCTCCCTGCATGGTTTGCCTGTTTTCTCTGTGTTCTACTACATGCACTGCCTCTTTCTACAATGTTCGCCTGTTTCTATGTGTTCTACTACAGACACTGCCTCCCTCTACATGATTAGCCTGTTTCTCTGTGTGTTCTACTACAGGCACCACCTCTCTCTACATGGTTTGCCTGTTTCGCTGTGTTCTACTACAGGCACTGCCTCTCTCTACATGGTTCGTCTGTTTCTCTGTGTTCTACTACAGGCACTGCTTCTCTCTGCATGTATCACCTGTTTCTATGTGTTCTACTATAGGCACTGCCTCTATTTGCATGGTTCACCTGTTTTTCTGTGTGTTGTACTACAGGCACTGCCTCTTTCTGCATGTTTCACCTGTTTCTCTGTGTTCTACTATCGGCACTGCCTCTCTCTGCATGCTTTGCCCAATTCTCTGTCTTCTAATACAGGCAGTGCCTCTCTCTGCATGGTTCACCTGTTTCTCTGTGTTATACTATAGACTCTGCCTCCCTCGACATTGTTTGCCTGATTCTCTGGTTCTACTGCAGGCACTGCCTCTCCCTACATAATTCGCCTGTTTCTCTGTGTGTTCTACTACAGGCACCGCCTCTCTCTACATTGTTCACCTGTTTCTATGTGTTCTACTACAGGCACTGCCTACCTCTACACGATTCTCCTGTTTCTCTGTGTGTTCTACTACAGGCACTGCCTACCTCTACATGATTCTCCTGTTTCTCTGTGTGTTCCACTACAGGCACTGCCTCTCTCTACATGGTTTGCCTGTTTCTCTGTGTTCTACTACAGGCACTGCCTCTCTCTGCATGGTTTGCCTGTTTTCTCTGTGTTCTACTACAGGCACGGCCTCTCTCTACGTGGTTCGCCTGTTTCTCTGTGTTCTGCTACAGGCACGGCCTCTCTCTAACATGGTTCGCCTGTTTCTCTGTGTTCTACTCCAGGCACTGCCTCTCTCTACATGGTTTGCCTGTTTCTCTGTGTTCTACTACAGGCACGGCCTCTCTCTACATGGTTCACCTGTTTCTCTGTGTTCCACTACAGGCACTGCCTCTCTCTACATGTTTCACTTGTTTCTCTGTGTTCTACTACAGGCACTGCCTCTCTCTACATAATTCGCCTGTTTCTCTGTGTGTTCTACGACAGGCACCGCCTCTCTCTACATTGTTCACCTGTTTCTATGTTTCTACCACAGGCACTGCCTACCTCTACATGATTCTCCTGTTTCTCTGTGTGTTCTACTACAGGCACTGCCTACCTCTATATGATTCTCCTGTTTCTCTGTGTGTTCTACTACAGGCACTGCCTCTCTCTACATGGTTTGCCTGTTTCTCTGTGTTCTACTATAGGCACTGCCTCTCTCTGCATGGTTTGCCTGTTTTCTCTGTGTTCTACTACAGGCACGGCCTCTCTCTACATGGTTTGCCTGTTTCTCTGTGTTCTGCTACAGGCACGGCCTCTCTCTAACATGGTTCGCCTGTTTCTCTGTGTTCTACTACAGGCACTGCCTCTCTCTACATGGTTTGCCTGTTTCTCTGTGTTCTACTACAGGCACGGCCTCTCTCTACATGTTTCACCTTTTTCTCTGTGTTCGACTACAGGCACTGCCTCTCTCTACATGGTTCACCTGTTTCTCTGTGTTCTACTAACGACTCTGCCTCTCTCTACATGGTTTGCCTGTTTCTCTGTGTTCTGCTACAGGCACGGCCTCTCTACATGGTTCGCCTGTTTCTCTGTATTGTACTACAGGCACGGCCTCTCTCTACATGGTTCGCCTGTTTCTCTGTGTTCTCCTACAGGCACTGCCTCTCTCTACATGGGTTGCCTGTTTCTCTGTGTTCTACTACAGGCACGGCCTCTCTCTACATGGTTCACCTGTTTCTCTGTGTTCCACTACAGGCACTGCCTCTCTCTACATGTTTCACTTGGTTCTCTGTATTCTACTACAGGCACTGCCTCTCTCTACATAATTCGCCTGTTTCTCTGTGTGTTCTACTACAGGCACCGCCTCTCTCTACATTGTTCACCTGTTTCTATGTGTTCTACTACAGGCACTGCCTACCTCTACATGATTCTCCTGTTACTCTGTGTGTTCTACTACAGGCACTGCCTACCTCTACATGATTCTCCTGTTTCTCTCTGTGTTCTACTACAGGCACTGCCTCTCTCGACATGGTTTGCCTGTTTTTCTGTGTTCTACTACAGGCACTGCCTCTCTCTGCATGGTTTGCCTGTTTTCTCTGTGTTCTACTACAGGCACGGCCTCTCTCTACATGGTTTGCCTGTTTCTCGGTGTTCTGCTACAGGCACGGCCTCTCTCTACATGGTTCGCCTGTTTCTCTGTGTTCTACTACAGGCACTGCCTCTCTCTACATAGTTTGCCCGTTTCTCTGTGTTCTACTGCAGGCACTGCCTCTCTCTGCATGGTTTGCCTGTTTTCTCTGTGTTCTACTACAGGCACTGCCTCTCTCTGCATGGTTTGCCTGTTTCTCTGTGTTCTACACAGACACTGCCTCGCTCTACACAGTTTGCCCATTTCTCTGTGTTCTACTACAGGCACTGCCTCTCTGTGCATGGTTTGCCTGTTTGTATGTGTCCTATGAAAGGCACTGCCTCTCTATACATAATTCGCCTGTTTCTCTGTGTGTTCCACTACAGGCACCGCCTCTCTCTACATTGTTCACCTGTTTCCATGTGTTCTACTAAAGACACTGCCTCTCTCTACAGGGTTCGCCTGTTTCTCTGTGTTCCACTACAGGCGCTGCCTCACTCTGCATGGTTTGCCTGTTTCTATGTGTTCTACTACAGACACTGCCTCTCTCTACATGGTCCGCCTGTTTCTCTGGGTGCCACTACAGGCACTGCCTCTCTCTACATGTTTCACTTGTTTCTCCGTGTTCTACTATAGGCACTGCCTCTCTCTGCATGGTTCACCTGTTTCTCTGTGTTCTACTAACGATACTGCCTCTCTCGATATAGTTTGACCGTTTTTCTGTGTGCTACTACAGTCACTGCCTCTCCCTGCATGGTTTGCCTGTTTTCTCTGTGTTCTACTACATGCACTGCCTCTTTCTACAATGTTCGCCTGTTTCTATGTGTTCTACTACAGACACTGCCTCCCTCTACATGATTAGCCTGTTTCTCTGTGTGTTCTACTACAGGCACCACCTCTCTCTACATGGTTTGCCTGTTTCGCTGTGTTCTACTACAGGCACTGCCTCTCTCTACATGGTTCGTCTGTTTCTCTGTGTTCTACTACAGGCACTGCTTCTCTCTGCATGTATCACCTGTTTCTATGTGTTCTACTATAGGCACTGCCTCTATTTGCATGGTTCACCTGTTTTTCTGTGTGTTGTACTACAGGCACTGCCTCTTTCTGCATGTTTCACCTGTTTCTCTGTGTTCTACTATCGGCACTGCCTCTCTCTGCATGCTTTGCCCAATTCTCTGTCTTCTAATACAGGCAGTGCCTCTCTCTGCATGGTTCACCTGTTTCTCTGTGTTATACTATAGACTCTGCCTCCCTCGACATTGTTTGCCTGATTCTCTGGTTCTACTGCAGGCACTGCCTCTCCCTACATAATTCGCCTGTTTCTCTGTGTGTTCTACTACAGGCACCGCCTCTCTCTACATTGTTCACCTGTTTCTATGTGTTCTACTACAGGCACTGCCTACCTCTACACGATTCTCCTGTTTCTCTGTGTGTTCTACTACAGGCACTGCCTACCTCTACATGATTCTCCTGTTTCTCTGTGTGTTCCACTACAGGCACTGCCTCTCTCTACATGGTTTGCCTGTTTCTCTGTGTTCTACTACAGGCACTGCCTCTCTCTGCATGGTTTGCCTGTTTTCTCTGTGTTCTACTACAGGCACGGCCTCTCTCTACGTGGTTCGCCTGTTTCTCTGTGTTCTGCTACAGGCACGGCCTCTCTCTAACATGGTTCGCCTGTTTCTCTGTGTTCTACTCCAGGCACTGCCTCTCTCTACATGGTTTGCCTGTTTCTCTGTGTTCTACTACAGGCACGGCCTCTCTCTACATGGTTCACCTGTTTCTCTGTGTTCCACTACAGGCACTGCCTCTCTCTACATGTTTCACTTGTTTCTCTGTGTTCTACTACAGGCACTGCCTCTCTCTACATAATTCGCCTGTTTCTCTGTGTGTTCTACGACAGGCACCGCCTCTCTCTACATTGTTCACCTGTTTCTATGTTTCTACCACAGGCACTGCCTACCTCTACATGATTCTCCTGTTTCTCTGTGTGTTCTACTACAGGCACTGCCTACCTCTATATGATTCTCCTGTTTCTCTGTGTGTTCTACTACAGGCACTGCCTCTCTCTACATGGTTTGCCTGTTTCTCTGTGTTCTACTATAGGCACTGCCTCTCTCTGCATGGTTTGCCTGTTTTCTCTGTGTTCTACTACAGGCACGGCCTCTCTCTACATGGTTTGCCTGTTTCTCTGTGTTCTGCTACAGGCACGGCCTCTCTCTAACATGGTTCGCCTGTTTCTCTGTGTTCTACTACAGGCACTGCCTCTCTCTACATGGTTTGCCTGTTTCTCTGTGTTCTACTACAGGCACGGCCTCTCTCTACATGTTTCACCTTTTTCTCTGTGTTCGACTACAGGCACTGCCTCTCTCTACATGGTTCACCTGTTTCTCTGTGTTCTACTAACGACTCTGCCTCTCTCTACATGGTTTGCCTGTTTCTCTGTGTTCTGCTACAGGCACGGCCTCTCTACATGGTTCGCCTGTTTCTCTGTATTGTACTACAGGCACGGCCTCTCTCTACATGGTTCGCCTGTTTCTCTGTGTTCTCCTACAGGCACTGCCTCTCTCTACATGGGTTGCCTGTTTCTCTGTGTTCTACTACAGGCACGGCCTCTCTCTACATGGTTCACCTGTTTCTCTGTGTTCCACTACAGGCACTGCCTCTCTCTACATGTTTCACTTGGTTCTCTGTATTCTACTACAGGCACTGCCTCTCTCTACATAATTCGCCTGTTTCTCTGTGTGTTCTACTACAGGCACCGCCTCTCTCTACATTGTTCACCTGTTTCTATGTGTTCTACTACAGGCACTGCCTACCTCTACATGATTCTCCTGTTACTCTGTGTGTTCTACTACAGGCACTGCCTACCTCTACATGATTCTCCTGTTTCTCTCTGTGTTCTACTACAGGCACTGCCTCTCTCGACATGGTTTGCCTGTTTTTCTGTGTTCTACTACAGGCACTGCCTCTCTCTGCATGGTTTGCCTGTTTTCTCTGTGTTCTACTACAGGCACGGCCTCTCTCTACATGGTTTGCCTGTTTCTCGGTGTTCTGCTACAGGCACGGCCTCTCTCTACATGGTTCGCCTGTTTCTCTGTGTTCTACTACAGGCACTGCCTCTCTCTACATAGTTTGCCCGTTTCTCTGTGTTCTACTGCAGGCACTGCCTCTCTCTGCATGGTTTGCCTGTTTTCTCTGTGTTCTACTACAGGCACTGCCTCTCTCTGCATGGTTTGCCTGTTTCTCTGTGTTCTACACAGACACTGCCTCGCTCTACACAGTTTGCCCATTTCTCTGTGTTCTACTACAGGCACTGCCTCTCTGTGCATGGTTTGCCTGTTTGTATGTGTCCTATGAAAGGCACTGCCTCTCTATACATAATTCGCCTGTTTCTCTGTGTGTTCCACTACAGGCACCGCCTCTCTCTACATTGTTCACCTGTTTCTATGTGTTCTACTACAGGCACTGCCTCCCTCTACATGATTCGCCTGTTTCTCTGTGTGTTCTACTACAGGCACTGCCTCTCTCTACATGGTTTGCCTGTTTCGCTGTGTTCTACTACAGGCACGGCCTCCCTCTACATGGTTCGCCTGTTTCTCTGTGTTCTACTACAGGCACTGCTTCTCTCTGCATGTATCACCTGTTTCTATATGTTCTACTACAGGGACTGCCTCTATTTGCATGGTTCACCTGTTTTTCTGTGTGTTGTACTAAAGGCACTGCCTCTTTCTGCATGTTTCACCTATTTCTCTGTGTTCTACTATAGGCACTGCCACTCTCTGCATGGTTTGCCCGTTTCTCTGTGTTCTAATATAGGCAGTGCCTCTCTCTGCATGGTTCGCCTGTTTACTGTGTTCTACGACAGACTCTGCCTCCCTCTACATTGTTTGTCTGATTCCCTGGTTCTACTACAGGCACTGCCTCTCTCTACATGTTTCACCAGTTTCTCTGTGTTCCACTACAGGCACTGCCTCTCTCTGCATGGTTCGCCTGTTTCTCTGTGTTCTACTTCAGGCATTACCTCTCTCTACATGTTTCACCTGTTTCTCTGTGTTCGACTACAGGCACTGCCTCTTTCTACATGGTTCACCTGTTTCTCTGTGTTCTACTAACGACTCTGCCTCTCTCTACATAGTTTGCCCGTTTCTCTGTGTTCTCCAAACGACACTGCCTCTCTCTACATAGTTTGCCCGTTTCTCTGTGTTCTACTACAGGCACTGCCTCTCTCTGCATGGTTTCCCTGTTTTCTCTGTGTTCTACTAGAGGCACTGCCTCTTTCTACATTGTTCGCCTGTTTCTATGTGTTCTACTACAGGCACTGCCTCTCTCTACATGGTTTGCCTATTTCTCTGTGTTCTGCTACAGGCACGGCCTCTCTCTACATGGTTCGCCTGTTTCTCTGTGTTCTACTACAGGCACTGACTCGTTCTACATTGTTCGCCTGTTTCTATGCGTTCTACTACAGGCACTGCCTCCCTCTACATGATTCGTCTGTTTCTCTGCGTGTTCTACTACAGGCACTGCCTCTCTCTACATGGTTCTCCTGTATATCTGTGTTCCACTACAGGCACTGCCTCACTCTACATGGTTCACCTGTTTCTCTGTGTTCTACTACAGACACTGCCTCTCTCTACATGGTTCACCTCTTTCTCTGTGTTCCACTACAGGCACTGCCTCTCTCTACATGTTTCACTTGTTTCTCTGTGTTCTACTATACGCACTGCCTCTCTCTTCAAGGTTTGCCTGTTTCTCTGTGTTCTACCACAGACACTGCCTCTCTCTGCATGGTTCACCTGTTTCTCTGTGTTCTACTACAGGCGCTGTCTCTCTCTGCATGGTTCACCTGTTTTTCCTGTGGTTTACTACAGGCACTGCCTCAATCTGCATGGTGTGCCTGTTTTCTCTGTTTTATACTGCATGCATCGTCTCTCTCTATAATGTTCGCCTGTTCCTCTGTGTTCTACTATAGGCGCTGCCTCGCTCTGCGTGGTTCGCCTGTTTTCTCTGTGTTCTGCTACAGGCACTGCATCTCTCTGCACGTTCACCTGTTTTCTCTGTGTTCTACTACAGGCACTGCCTCTGTCTGCACAGTTTGCCCGTTTCTCTGTGTTCTACTACAGGCACTGCCTCTCCATGCATGGTTTGACTGTTTCCTCTGTGTTCTACTACAGGCACTGACTCGATCTACATTGTTCACCTGTTTCTATGTGTTCTACTACAGGCACTGCCTCCCTCTACATGATTCGCCTGTTTCTCTGTGTGTTCTACTGCAGGCACTGCCTCTCTCTACATGGTTTGCCTGTTTTGCTGTGTTCTACTACAGGCACGGCCTCGCTCTACATTTTTCGCCTGTTTCTCTGTGTTCTACTACAGGCACTGCTTCTCTCTACATGTATCACCTGTTTCTATGTGTTCTACTACAGGGACTGCCTCTATTTGCATGGTTCACCTGTTTTTCTGTGTGTTGTACGACAGGCAATGCCTCTTTCTGCATGTTTCACCTGTTTCTCTGTGTTCTACTATAGGCACTGCCCCTCTCTGCATGGTTTGCCCGTTTCTCTGTGATCTAATATAGGCAGTGCCTCTCTCTGCATGGTTTGCCTGTTTTCTCTGTGTTCTACTACAGGCACGGCCTCGCTCTACATGGTTCGCCTGTTTCTCTGTGTTCTACTACAGGCACTGCCTCTCTCTACATGGTTTGCCTGTTTCTCTGTGTTCCACTACAGGCACTGCCTCTCTCTGCATGGTTTGACTGTTTTCTCTGTGTTCTACTACAGGCACTGACTCGTTCTACATTGTTAACCTGTTTCTATGTGTTCTACTACAGGCACTGCCTCTATCTACATGGTTTGCCTGTTTCTCTGTGTTCTGCAACAGGCACGGCCTCTCTCTACATGTTTCACCTGTTTCTCTGGTTCTACTACAGGCAATGCCTCTCTCTGCATGGTTCGCCTGTTTCTCTATGTTCTATGACAGGCACTGCCTCTCTCTGCATGGTTTGCCTGTTTTCTCTATGTTCTACTACAGGCACGGCCTCTCTCTACATGGTTTGCCTGTTTCTCTGTGTTCTGCTACAGGCACGGCCTCTCTCTACATGGTTCGCCTGTTTCTCTGTGTTCTACTACAGGCACTGCCTCTCTCTACATGGTTTGCCTGTTTCTCTGTGTTCTACCACAGACACTGCCTCTCTCTGCATGGTTCACATGTTTCTCTGTGTTCTACTAATGACACTGCCTCTCTCTACATAGTTTGCCCGTTTCTCTGTGTTCTACTGCAGGCACTGCCTCTCTCTGCATGGTTTGCCTGTTTTCTCTGGGTTCTACTACAGGCACTGCCTCTCTCTACATGGTTTGCCTGTTTCTCTGTGTTCTGCTACAGGCACGGCCTCTCTCTACATGGTTTGCCTGTTTCTCTGTGTTCTACACAGACACTGCCTCGCTCTACACAGTTTGCCCATTTCTCTGTTTTCTACTACAGGCACTGCCTTTCTGCGCATGGTTTGCCTGTTTCTATGTGTCCTACGAAAGGCACTGCCTCTCTATACATAATTCGCCTGTTTCTCTGTGTGTTCTACTACAGGCACCGCCTCTCTCTCTACATTGTTCACCTGTTTCTATGTGTTCTACTACAGGCACTGCCTCCCTCTACATGATTCGCCTGTTTCTCTGTGTGTTCTACTACAGGCACTGCCTCTCTCTACATGGTTTGCCTGTTTCGCTGTGTTCTACTACAGGCACGGCCTCGCTCTACATGGTTCGCCTGTTTCTCTGTGTTCTACTACAGGCACTGCTTCTCTCTGCATGTATCACCTGTTTCTATGTGTTCTACTACAGGGACTGCCTCTATTTGCATGGTTCACCTGTTTTTCTGTGTGTTGTACTAAAGGCACTGCGTCTTTCTGCATGTTTCACCTGTTTCTCTGTGTTCTACTATAGGCACTGCCTCTCTCTACATGTTTCACTTGTTTCTCTGTGTTCTACTACAGACACTGCCTCTCTCTACATGGTTCACCTGTTTCTCTGTGTTCCACTACAGGCACTGCCTCTCTCTACATGTTTCACTTGTTTCTCTGTGTTCTACTATACGCACTGCCTCTCTCTTCAAGGTTTGCCTGTTTCTCTGTGTTCTACCACAGACACTGCCTCTCTCTGCATGGTTCACCTGTTTCTCTGTGTTCTACTACAGGTGCTGTCTCTCTCTGCATGGTTCACCTGTTTTTCCTGTGGTTTACTACAGGCACTGCCTCACTCTGCATGGTGTGCCTGTTTTCTCTGTTTTATACTGCATGCACCGTCTCTCTGTATAATGTTCGCCTGTTCCGCTGTGTTCTACTATAGGCGCTGCCTCGCTCTGCGTGGTTCGCCTGTTTTCTCTGTGTTCTGCTACAGGCATTGCATCTCTCTGCACGGTTCACCTGTTTTCTCTGTGTTCTACTACAGGCACTGCCTCTGTCTGCACAGTTTGCCCGTTTCTCTGTGTTCTACTACAGGCACTGCCTCTCCATGCATGGTTTGACTGTTTCCTCTGTGTTCTACTACAGGCACTGACTCGTTCTACATTGTTCCCCTGTTTCTATGTGTTCTACTACAGGCACTGCCTCTCTCTACATGGTTTGCCTGTTTCTCTGTGTTCTACTACAGGCACGGCCTCGCTCTACATTTTTCGCCTGTTTCTCTGTGTTCTACTACAGGCACTGCTTCTCTCTGCATGTATCACCTGTTTCTATGTGTTCTACTACAGGGACTGCCTCTATTTGCATGGTTCACCTGTTTTTCTGTGTGTTGTACGACAGGCAATGCCTCTTTCTGCATGTTTCACCTGTTTCTCTGTGTTCTACTATAGGCACTGCCCCTCTCTGCATGGTTTGCCCGTTTCTCTGTGATCTAATATCGGCAGTGCCTCTCTCTGCATGGTTTGCCTGTTTTCTCTGTGTTCTACTACGGGCACGGCCTCTCTCTACATGGTTCGCCTGTTTCTCTGTGTTCTACTACAGGCACTGCCTGTCTCTACATGGTTTGCCTGTTTCTCTGTGTTCCACTACAGGCACTGCCTCTCTCTGCATGGTTTGACTGTTTTCTCTGTGTTCTACTACAGGCGCTGACTCGTTCTACATTGTTAACCTGTTTCTATGTGTTCTACTACAGGCACTGCCTCTCTCTACATGGTTTGCCTGTTTCTCTGTGTTCTGCAACAGGCACGGCCTCTCTCTACATGTTTCACCTGTTTCTCTGGTTCTACTACAGGCAATGCCTCTCTCTGCATGGTTCGCCTGTTTCTCTATGTTCTATGACAGGCACTGCCTCTCTCTGCATGGTTTGCCTGTTTTCTCTGTGTTCTACTACAGGCACGGCCTCTCTCTACATGGCTTGCCTGTTTCTCTGTGTTCTGCTACAGGCACCGCCTCTCTCTACATTGTTCACCTGTTTCTATGTGTTCTACTACAGGCACTGCCTCTCTCTACATGTTTCACTTGTTTCTCTGTGTTCTACTATAGGCACTGCCTCTCTCTTCAAGGTTTGCCTGTTTCTCTGTGTTCTACCACAGACACTGCCTCTCTCTGCATGGTTCACCTGTTTCTCTGTGTTCTACTACAGGCACTGCCTCTCTTCGCATGGTTTGCCTGTTTCTATGTGTCCTACGAAAGGCACTGCCTCTCTATACATAATTCGCCTGTTTCTCTGTGTGTTCTACTACAGGCACTGACTCGTTCTACATTGTTCGCCTGTTTCTATGTGTTCTACTACAGGCACTGCCTCCCTCTACATGATTCGCCTGTTTCTCTGTGTGTTCTACTACAGGCACTGCCTCTCTCTACATGGTTTGCCTGTTTCGCTGTGTTCTACTACAGGCACGGCCTCCCTCTACATGGTTCGCCTGTTTCTCTGTGTTCTACTACAGGCACTGCTTCTCTCTGCATGTATCACCTGTTTCTATGTGTTCTACTCCAGGGACTGCCTCTATTTGCATGGTTCACCTGTATTTCTGTGTGTTGTACTAAAGACACTGCCTCTTTCTGCATGTTTCACCTGTTTCTCTGTGTTCTACTACAGGCACTGCCTCTCTCTGCATGGTTTGCCCGTTTCTCTGTGTTCTAATATAGGCAGTGCCTCTCTCTGCATGGTTCGCCTGTTTACTGTGTTCTACGACAGACTCTGCATCCCTCTACATTGTTTGCCTGATTCTCTGGTTCTACTACAGGCACTGCCTCTCACGTCGTATTCGCCTGTTGGTCTGTGTTCTGCTATAGGCGCTGCCTCTCTCTGCATGGTTCACCTGCTTTCCTGAGTGTTTTACTACTGGCACTGCCTCTCTCTACATGTTTCACCAGTTTCTCTGTGTTCCACTACAGGCACTGCATCTCTCTGCATGGTTCGCCTGTTTCTCTATGTTCTACTTCAGGCATTACCTCTCTCTACATGTTTCACCTGTTTCTCTGTGTTCGACTACAGACACTGCCTCTCTCTACATGGTTCACCTGTTTCTCTGTGTTCTACTAACGACTCTGCCTCTCTCTACATAGTTTGCCCGTTTCTCTGTGTTCTCCTAACGACACTGCCTCTCTCTACATAGTTTGCCCGTTTCTCTGTGTTCTACTACAGGCACTGCCTCTCTCTGCATGGTTTGCCTGTTTTCTCTGTGTTCTACTAGAGGCACTGCCTCTTTCTACATTGTTCCCTGTTTCTATGTGTTCTACTACAGGCGCTGCCTCTCTCTACATGGTTTGCCTGTTTCTCTGTGTTCCGCTACAGGCACTGCCTCTTTCTGCATGTTTCACCTGTTTCTCTGTGTTCTACTATAGGCACTGCCTCTCTCTGCATGGTTTGCCCGTTTCTCTGTGTTCTAATATAGGCAGAGCCTCTCTCTGCATGGTTCGCCTGTTTACTGTGTTCTACGACAGACTCTGCCTCCCTCTACATTGTTTGTCTGATTCTCTGGTTCTACTACAGGCACTGCCTCTCTCTACATGTTTCACCAGTTTCTCTGTGTTCCACTACAGGCACTGCCTCTCTCTGCATGGTTCGCCTGTTTCTCTATGTTCTACTTCAGGCATTACCTCTCTCTACATGTTTCACCTGTTTCTCTGTGTTCGACTACAGGCACTGCCTCTCTCTACATGGTTCACCTGTTTCTCTGTGTTCTACTAACGACTCTGCCTCTCTCTACATAGTTTGCCCGTTTCTCTGTGTTCTCCTAACGACACTGCCTCTCTCTACATAGTTTGCCCGTTTCTCTGTGTTCTACTACAGGCACTGCCTCTCTCTGCATGGTTTGCCTATTTTCTCTGTGTTCTACTAGAGGCACTGCCTCTTTCTACATTGTTCGTCTGTTTCTATGTGTTCTACTACAGGCGCTGCCTCTCTCTACATGGTTTGCCTGTTTCTCTGTGTTCTACTACAGGCACGGCCTCTCTCTACATGGTTCGCCTGTTTCTCTGTGTTCTACTACAGGCACTGCCTCCCTCTACATTGTTCGGCTGCTTCTCTGTGTGTTCTACTACAGGCACTGCCTCTCTCTACATGGTTCTCCTGTATCTCTGTGTTCCACTACAGGCACTGCCTCACTCTACATGGTTTGCCTATTTCTATGTGTTCTACTACAGACACTGCCTCTCTCTACATGGTTCACCTGTTTCTCTGTGTTCTACTAACGACTCTGCCTCTCTCTACATAGTTTGCCCGTTTCTCTGTGTTCTCCTAACGACACTGCCTCTCTCTACATAGTTTGCCCGTTTCTCTGTGTTCTACTACAGGCACTGCCTCTCTCTGCATGGTTTGCCTGTTTTCTCTGTGTTCTACTAGAGGCACTGCCTCTTTCTACATTGTTCGCCTGTTTCTATGTGTTCTACTACAGGCGCTGCCTCTCTCTACATGGTTTGCCTGTTTCTCTGTGTTCCGCTACAGGCACTGCCTCTTTCTGCATGTTTCACCTGTTTCTCTGTGTTCTACTATAGGCACTGCCTCTCTCTGCATGGTTTGCCCGTTTCTCTGTGTTCTAATATAGGCAGAGCCTCTCTCTGCATGGTTCGCCTGTTTACTGTGTTCTACGACAGACTCTGCCTCCCTCTACATTGTTTGTCTGATTCTCTGGTTCTACTACAGGCACTGCCTCTCTCTACATGTTTCACCAGTTTCTCTGTGTTCCACTACAGGCACTGCCTCTCTCTGCATGGTTCGCCTGTTTCTCTATGTTCTACTTCAGGCATTACCTCTCTCTACATGTTTCACCTGTTTCTCTGTGTTCGACTACAGGCACTGCCTCTCTCTACATGGTTCACCTGTTTCTCTGTGTTCTACTAACGACTCTGCCTCTCTCTACATAGTTTGCCCGTTTCTCTGTGTTCTCCTAACGACACTGCCTCTCTCTACATAGTTTGCCCGTTTCTCTGTGTTCTACTACAGGCACTGCCTCTCTCTGCATGGTTTGCCTATTTTCTCTGTGTTCTACTAGAGGCACTGCCTCTTTCTACATTGTTCGCCTGTTTCTATGTGTTCTACTACAGGCGCTGCCTCTCTCTACATGGTTTGCCTGTTTCTCTGTGTTCTGCTACAGGCACGGCCTCTCTCTACATGGTTCGCCTGTTTCTCTGTGTTCTACTACAGGCACTGCCTCCCTCTACATTGTTCGGCTGCTTCTCTGTGTGTTCTACTACAGGCACTGCCTCTCTCTACATGGTTCTCCTGTATCTCTGTGTTCCACTACAGGCACTGCCTCACTCTACATGGTTTGCCTGTTTCTATGTGTTCTACTACAGACACTGCCTCTCTCTACATGGTTCACCTGTTTCTCTGTGTTCCACTACAGGCACTGCCTCTCTCTACATGTTTCACTTGTTTCTCTGTGTTCTACTATAGGCACTGCCTCTCTCTGCATGGTTCACCTGTTTCTCTGTGTTCTACTACAGGTGCTGTCTCTCTCTGTATGGTTCGCCTGTTTTTCCTGTGGTTTACTACAGGCACTGCCTCACTCTGCATGGTGTGCCTGTTTTCTCTGTTTTATACTGCATGCACCGTCTCTCTCTATTATGTTCGCCTGTTCCTCTGTGTTCTACTATAGGCGCTGCCTCGCTCTGCGTGGTTCGCCTGTTTTCTCTGTCTTCTGCTACAGGCACTGCATCTCTCTGCACGGTTCACCTGTTTTCTCTGTGTTCTACTACAGGCACTGCCTCTGTCTGCACAGTTTGCCCGTTTCTCTGTGTTCTACTACAGGCACTGCCTCTCCATGCATGGTTTGACTGTTTCCTCTGTGTTCTACTACAGGCACTGACTCGTTCTACATTGTTCACCTGTTTCTATGTGTTCTACTACAGGCACTGCCTCCCTCGACATGATTCGCCTGTTTCTCTGTGTGTTCTACTGCAGGCACTGCCTCTGTCTCTACATGGTTTGCCTGTTTTGCTGTGTTCTACTACAGGCACGGCCTCGCTCTACATGGTTCGCCTGTTTCTCTGAGTTCTACTACAGGCACTGCTTCTCTCTGCATGTATCACCTGTTTCTATGTGTTCTACTACAGGGACTGCCTCTATTTGCATGGTTCACCTGTTTTTCTGTGTGTCGTACGACAGGCACTGCCTCTTTCTGCATGTTTCACCTGTTTCTCTGTGTTCTACTATAGGCACTGCCCCTCTCTGCATGGTTTGCCAGTTTCTCTGTGTTCTAATATAGGCAGTGCCTCTCTCTGCATGGTTTGCCTGTTTTCTCTGTGTTCTACTACAGGCACGGCCTCTCTCTACATGGTTCGCCTGTTTCTCTGTGTTCTACTACAGGCACTGCCTCTCTCTACATGGTTTGCCTGTTTCTCTGTGTTCCACTACAGGCACTGCCTCTCTCTGCATGGTTTGACTGTTTTCTCTGTGTTCTACTACAGGCACTGACTCGTTCTACATTGTTAACCTGTTTCTATGTGTTCTACTCCAGGCACTGCCTCTCTCTACATGGTTTGCCTGTTTCTCTGTGTTCTGCAACAGGCACGGCCTCTCTCTACATGGTTCGCCTGTTTCTCTGTGTTCTACTACAGGCACTGCCTCTCTCTACATGGTTTGCCTGTTTCTCTGTGTTCTACTACAGGCACGGCCTCTCTCTACATGGTTCACCTGTTTCTCTGTGTTCCACTACAGGCACTGCCTCTCTCTACATGTTTCACTTGGTTCGCTGTGTTCTACTCTGGGCACTGCCTCTCTCTTCAAGGTTTGCCTGTTTCTCTCTGTTCTACCACAGACACTGCCTCTCTCTGCATGGTTCACCTGTTTCTCTGTGTTCTACTAACGACACTGCCTCTCACTACATAGTTTGCCCGTTTCTCTCTGTTCTACTGCAGGCACTGTCTCTCTCTGCATAGTTTGCCTGTTTCTCTGTGTTCTACGAAAGGCACTGCCTCTCTATACATAATACGCCTGTTTCTCTGTGTGTTCTACTACAGGCACTGACTCGTTCTACATTGTTCGCCTGTTTCTATGTGTTCTACTACAGGCACTGCCTCCCTCTACATGATTCGCCTGTTTCTCTGTGTGTTCTACTACAGGCACTGCCTCTCTCTACATGGTTTGCCTGTTTCGCTGTGTTCTACTACAGGCACTGCCTCGCTCTACATGGTTCGCCTGTTTCTCTGTGTTCTACTACAGGCACTGCTTCTCTCTGCATGTATCACCTGTTTCTATGTGTTCTACTCCAGGGACTGCCTCTATTTGCATGGTTCACCTGTATTTCTGTGTGTTGTACTAAAGGCACTGCCTCTTTCTGCATGTTTCACCTGTTTCTCTGTGTTCTCCTACAGGCACTGCCACTCTCTGCATGGTTTGCCCGTTTCTCTGTGTTCTAATATAGGCAGTGCCTCTCTCTGCATGGTTCGCCTGTTTACTGTGTTCTACGACAGACTCTGCCGCCCTCTACATTGTTTGCCTGATTCTCTGGTTCTACTACAGGCACTGCCTCTCACGGCGTATTCGCCTGTTGGTCTGTGTTCTGCTATAGGCACTGCCTCTCTCTGCATGGTTCACCTGCTTTCCTGAGTGTTTTACTACAGGCACTGCCTCTCTCTACATGTTTCACCAGTTTCTCTGTGTTCCACTACAGGCACTGCCTCTCTCTGCATGGTTCGCCTGTTTCTCTATGTTCTACTTCAGGCATTACCTCTCTCTACATGTTTCACCTGTTTCTCTGTGTTCGACTACAGGCACTGCCTCTCTCGACATGGTTCACCTGTTTCTCTGTGTTCTACTAACGACTCTGCCTCTCTCTACATAGTTTGCCCGTTTCTCTGTGTTCTCCTAACGACACTGCCTCTCTCTACATAGTTTGCCCGTTTCTCTGTGTTCTACTACAGGCACTGCCTCTCTCTGCATGGTTTGCCTGTTTTCTCTGTGTTCTACTAGAGGCACTGCCTCTTTCTACATTGTTCGCCTGTTTCTATGTGTTCTACTACAGGCGCTGCCTCTCTCTACATGGTTTGCCTGTTTCTCTGTGTTCCGCTACAGGCACTGCCTCTTTCTGCATGTTTCACCTGTTTCTCTGTGTTCTACTATAGGCACTGCCTCTCTCTGCATGGTTTTCCCGTTTCTCTGTGTTCTAATATAGGCAGAGCCTCTCTCTGCATGGTTCGCCTGTTTACTGTGTTCTACGACAGACTCTGCCTCCCTCTACATTGTTTGTCTGATTCTCTGGTTCTACTACAGGCACTGCCTCTCTCTACATGTTTCACCAGTTTCTCTGTGTTCCACTACAGGCACTGCCTCTCTCTGCATGGTTCGCCTGTTTCTCTATGTTCTACTTCAGGCATTACCTCTCTCTACATGTTTCACCTGTTTCTCTGTGTTCGACTACAGGCACTGCCTCTCTCTATATGGTTCACCTGTTGCTCTGTGTTCTACTAACGACTCTGCCTCTCTCTACATAGTTTGCCCGTTTCTCTGTGTTCTCCTAACGACACTGCCTCTCTCTACATAGTTTGCCCGTTTCTCTGTGTTCTACTACAGGCACTGCCTCTCTCTGCATGGTTTGCCTATTTTCTCTGTGTTCTACTAGAGGCACTGCCTCTTTCTACATTGTTCGCCTGTTTCTATGTGTTCTACTACAGGCGCTGCCTCTCTCTACATGGTTTGCCTGTTTCTCTGTGTTCTGCAACAGGAACGGCCTCTCTCTACATGGTTCACCTGTTTCTTTGTGTTCTACTACAGGCACTGCCTCTCTCTACATGGTTTGCCTGTTTCTCTGTGTTCTACTACAGGCACGGCCTCTCTCTACATGGTTCACCTGTTTCTCTGTGTTCCACTACAGGCACTGCCTCTCTCTACATGTTTCACTTGTTTCTCTGTGTTCTACTATGGGCACTGCCTCTCTCTTCAAGGTTTGCCTGTTTCTCTGTGTTCTACCACAGACACTGCCTCTCCCTGCATGGTTCACCTGTTTCTCTGTGTTCTACTAACGACACTGCCTCTCACTACATAGTTTGCCCGTTTCTCTGTGTTCTACTAGAGGCACTGCCTCTTTCTACATTGTTCGCCTGTTTCTATGTGTTCTGCTACAGGCACGGCCTCTCTCTACATGGTTTGCCTGTTTCTCTGTGTTCTGCTACAGGCACGGCCTCTCTCTACATGGTTCGCCTGTTTCTCTGTGTTCTACTACAGGCACTGCCTCCCTCTACATTGTTCGGCTGCTTCTCTGTGTGTTCTACTACAGGCACTGCCTCTCTCTACATGGTTCTCCTGTATCTCTGTGTTCCTCTACAGACACTGCCTCACTCTACATGGTTTGCCTGTTTCTATGTGTTCTACTACAGACACTGCCTCTCTCTACATGGTTCACCTGTTTCTCTGTGTTCCACTACAGGCACTGCCTCTCTCTACATGTTTCACTTGTTTCTCTGTGTTCTACTATACGCACTGCCTCTCTCTTCAAGGTTTGCCTGTTTCTCTGTGTTCTACCACAGACACTGCCTCTCTCTGCATGGTTCACCTGTTTCTCTGTGTTCTACTACAGGTGCTGTCTCTCTCTGTATGGTTCGCCTGTTTTTCCTGTGGTTTACTACAGGCACTGCCTCACTCTGCATGGTGTGCCTGTTTTCTCTGTTTTATACTGCATGCACCGTCTCTCTCTATAATGTTCGCCTGTTCCTCTGTGTTCTACTATAGGCGCTGCCTCGCTCTGCGTGGTTCGCCTGTTTTCTCTGTCTTCTGCTACAGGCACTGCATCTCTCTGCACGGTTCACCTGTTTTCTCTGTGTTCTACTACAGGCACTGCCTCTGTCTGCACAGTTTGCCCGTTTCTCTGTGTTCTACTACAGGCACTGCCTCTCCATGCATGGTTTGACTGTTTCCTCTGTGTTCTACTACAGGCACTGACTCGATCTACATTGTTCACCTGTTTCTATGTGTTCTACTACAGGCACTGCCTCCCTCTACATGATTCGCCTGTTTCTCTGTGTGTTCTACTGCAGGCACTGCCTCTGTCTCTACATGGTTCGCCTGTTTCTCTGTGTTCTACTACAGGCACTGCTTCTCTCTGCATGTATCACCTGTTTCTATGTGTTCTACTACAGGGACTGCCTCTATTTGCATGGTTCACCTGTTTTTCTGTGTGTTGTACGACAGGCACTGCCTCTTTCTGCATGTTTCACCTGTTTCTCTGTGTTCTACTATAGGCACTGCCCCTCTCTGCATGGTTTGCCAGTTTCTCTGTGCTCTAATATAGGCAGTGCCTCTCTCTGCATGGTTTGCCTGTTTTCTCTGTGTTCTACTACAGGCACGGCCTCTCTCTACATGTATCGCCTGTTTCTCTGTGTTCTACTACAGGCACTGCCTCTCTCTACATGGTTTGCCTGTTTCTCTGTGTTCCACTACAGGCACTGCCTCTCTCTGCATGGTTTGACTGTTTTCTCTGTGTTCTACTACAGGCACTGACTCGTTCTATCTTGTTATCCTGTTTCTATGTGGTCTACTACAGGCACTGCCTCTCTCTACATGGTTTGCCTGTTTCTCTGTGTTCTGCAACAGGCACGGCCTCTCTCTACATGGTTCGCCTGTTTCTCTGTGTTCTACTACAGGCACTGCCTCTCTCTACATGGTTTGCCTGTTTCTCTGTGTTCTACTACAGGCACGGCCTCTCTCTACATGGTTCACCTGTTTCTCTGTGTTCCACTACAGGCACTGCCTCTCTCTACATGTTTCACTTGGTTCTCTGTGTTCTACTATGGGCACTGCCTCTCTCTTCAAGGTTTGCCTGTTTCTCTGTGTTCTACCACAGACACTGCCTCTCTCTGCATGGTTCACCTGTTTCTCTGTGTTCTACTAACGACACTGCCTCTCACTACATAGTTTGCCCGTTTCTCTCTGTTCTACTGCAGGCACTGTCTCTCTCTGCATAGTTTGCCTGTTTCTCTGTGTTCTACGAAAGGCACTGCCTCTCTATACATAATTCGCCTGTTTCTCGGTGTGTTCTACTACAGGCACTGACTCGTTCTACATTGTTCGCCTGTTTCTATGTGTTCTACTACAGGCACTGCCTCCCTCTACATGATTCGCCTGTTTCTCTGTGTGTTCTACTACAGGCACTGCCTCTCTCTACATGGTTTGCCTGTTTCGCTGTGTTCTACTACAGGCACGGCCTCGCTCTACATGGTTTGCCTGTTTCTCTGTGTTCTACTACAGGCACTGCTTCTCTCTGCATGTATCACCTGTTTCTATGTGTTCTACTCCAGGGACTGCCTCTATTTGCATGGTTCACCTGTATTTCTGTGTGTTGTACTAAAGGCACTGCCTCTTTCTGCATGTTTCACCTGTTTCTCTGTGTTCTCCTACAGGCACTGCCACTCTCTGCATGGTTTGCCCGTTTCTCTGTGTTCTAATATAGGCAGTGCCTCTCTCTGCATGGTTCGCCTGTTTACTGTGTTCTACGACAGACTCTGCCTCCCTCTACATTGTTTGCCTGATTCTCTGGTTCTACTACAGGCACTGCCTCTCTCGGCGTATTCGCCTGTTGGTCTGTGTTCTGCTATAGGCACTGCCTCTCTCTGCATGGTTCACCTGCTTTCCTGAGTGTTTTACTACAGGCACTGCCTCTCTCTACATGTTTCACCAGTTTCTCTGTGTTCCACTACAGGCACTGCCTCTCTCTGCATGGTTCGCCTGTTTCTCTATGTTCTACTTCAGGCATTACCTCTCTCTACATGTTTCACCTGTTTCTCTGTGTTCGACTACAGGCACTGCCTCTCTCTACATGGTTCACCTGTTTCTCTGTGTTCTACTAACGACTCTGCCTCTCTCTACATAGTTTGCCCGTTTCTCTGTGTTCTACTAACGACTCTGCCTCTCTCTACATAATTTGCCCGTTTCTCTGTGTTCTACTGCAGGCACTGCCTCTCTCTGCATGGTTTGCCTGTTTTCTCTGTGTTCTACTACAGGCAATGCCTCTCTCTACATGGTTTGCCTGTTTCTCTGTGTTCTGCTACAGGCACGGACTCTCTCTACATGGTTTGCCTGTTTCTCTGTGCTCTACTACAGGCACTACCTCTCTCTGCATGGTTTGCCTGTTTCTCTGTGTTCTACACAGACACTGCCTCGCTCTACACAGTTTGCCCATTTCTCTGTGTTCTACTGCAGGCACTGCCTCTCTGCGCATGGTTTGCCTGTTTCTATGTGTTCTACTACAGGCACTACCTCTCTCTGCATGGTTTGCCTGTTTCTCTGTGTTCTACACAGACACTGCCTCGCTCTACACAGTTTGCCCATTTCTCTGTGTTCTACTACAGGCACTGCCTCTCTGCGCATGGTTTGCCTGTTTCTATGTGTCCTACGAAAGGCACTGCCTCTCTATACATAATTCGCCTGTTTCTCTGTGTGTTCCACTACAGGCACCGCCTCTCTCTACATTGTTCACCTGTTTCTATGTGTTCTACTACAGGCACTGCCTCCCTCTACATGATTCGCCTGTTTCTCTGTGTGTTCTACTACAGGCACTGCCTCTCTCTACATGGTTTGCCTGTTTCGCTGTGTTCTACTACAGGCACGGCCTCCCTCTACATGGTTCGCCTGTTTCTCTGTGTTCTACTACAGGCACTGCTTCTCTCTGCATGTATCACCTGTTTCTATGTGTTCTACTACAGGGACTGCCTCTATTTGCATGGTTCACCTGTTTTTCTGTGTGTTGTACGACAGGCAATGCCTCTTTCTGCATGTTTCACCTGTTTCTCTGTGTTCTACTACAGGCACTGCCTCTCTCTGCATGGTTTGACTGTTTTCTCTGTGTTCTACTACAGGCACTGACTCGTTCTACATTGTTAACCTGTTTCTATGTGTTCTACTACAGGCACTGCCTCTCTCTACATGGTTTGCCTGTTTCTCTGTGTTCTGCAACAGGCACGGCCTCTCTCTACATGTTTCACCTGTTTCTCTGGTTCTACTACAGGCAATGCCTCTCTCTGCATGGTTCGCCTGTTTCTCTATGTTCTATGACAGGCACTGCCTCTCTCTGCATGGTTTGCCTGTTTTCTCTGTGTTCTACTACAGGCACGGCCTCTCTCTACATGGCTTTCCTGTTTCTCTGTGTTCTACTAATGACACTGCCTCTCTCTACATAGTTTGCCCGTTTCTCTGTGTTCTACTGCAGGCACTGCCTCTCTCTGCATGGTTTGCCTGTTTTCTCTGTGTTCTACTACAGGCACTGCCTCTCTCTACATGGTTTGCCTGTTTCTCTGTGTTCTGCTACAGGCACGGACTCTCTCTACATGGTTTGCCTGTTTCTCTGTGTTCTACTACAGGCACTACCTCTCTCTGCATGGTTTGCCTGTTTCTCTGTGTTCTACACAGACACTGCCTCGCTCTACACAGTTTGCCCATTTCTCTGTGTTCTACTGCAGGCACTGCCTCTCTGCGCATGGTTTGCCTGTTTCTATGTGTTCTACTACAGGCACTACCTCTCTCTGCATGGTTTGCCTGTTTCTCTGTGTTCTACACAGACACTGCCTCGCTCTACACAGTTTGCCCATTTCTCTGTGTTCTACTACAGGCACTGCCTCTCTGCGCATGGTTTGCCTGTTTCTATGTGTCCTACGAAAGGCACTGCCTCTCTATACATAATTCGCCTGTTTCTCTGTGTGTTCCACTACAGGCACCGCCTCTCTCTACATTGTTCACCTGTTTCTATGTGTTCTACTACAGGCACTGCCTCCCTCTACATGATTCGCCTGTTTCTCTGTGTGTTCTACTACAGGCACTGCCTCTCTCTACATGGTTTGCCTGTTTCGCTGTGTTCTACTACAGGCACGGCCTCCCTCGACATGGTTCGCCTGTTTCTCTGTGTTCTACTACAGGGACTGCTTCTCTCTGCATGTATCACCTGTTTCTATGTGTTCTACTACAGGGACTGCCTCTATTTGCATGGTTCACCTGTTTTTCTGTGTGTTGTACTAAAGGCACTGCCTCTTTCTACATAGTTTGCCCGTTTCTCTGTGTTCTACTACAGGCACTGCCTCTCTCTGCATGGTTTGACTGTTTTCTCTGTGTTCTACTACAGGCACTGACTCGTTCTACATTGTTAACCTGTTTCTATGTGTTCTACTACAGGCACTGCCTCTCTCTACATGGTTTGCCTGTTTCTCTGTGTTCTGCAACAGGCACGGCCTCTCTCTACATGTTTCACCTGTTTCTCTGGTTCTACTACAGGCAATGCCTCTCTCTGCATGGTTCGCCTGTTTCTCTATGTTCTATGACAGGCACTGCCTCTCTCTGCATGGTTTGCCTGTTTTCTCTGTGTTCTACTACAGGCACGGCCTCTCTCTACATGGCTTGCCTGTTTCTCTGTGTTCTACTAATGACACTGCCTCTCTCTACATAGTTTGCCCGTTTCTCTGTGTTCTACTGCAGGCACTGCCTCTCTCTGCATGGTTTGCCTGTTTTCTCTGTGTTCTACTACAGGCACTGCCTCTCTCTACATGGTTTGCCTGTTTCTCTGTGTTCTGCTACAGGCACGGACTCTCTCTACATGGTTTGCCTGTTTCTCTGTGTTCTACTACAGGCACTACCTCTCTCTGCATGGTTTGCCTGTTTCTCTGTGTTCTACACAGACACTGCCTCGCTCTACACAGTTTGCCCATTTCTCTGTGTTCTACTACAGGCACTGCCTCTCTGCGCATGGTTTGCCTGTTTCTATGTGTTCTACTACAGGCACTACCTCTCTCTGCATGGTTTGCCTGTTTCTCTGTGTTCTACACAGACACTGCCTCGCTCTACACAGTTTGCCCATTTCTCTGTGTTCTACTACAGGCACTGCCTCTCTGCGCATGGTTTGCCTGTTTCTATGTGTCCTACGAAAGGCACTGCCTCTCTATACATAATTCGCCTGTTTCTCTGTGTGTTCCACTACAGGCACCGCCTCTCTCTACATTGTTCACCTGTTTCTATGTGTTCTACTACAGGCAATGCCTCCCTCTACATGATTCGCCTGTTTCTCTGTGTGTTCTACTACAGGCACTGCCTCTCTCTACATGGTTTGCCTGTTTCGCTGTGTTCTACTACAGGCACGGCCTCCCTCTACATGGTTCGCCTGTTTCTCTGTGTTCTACTACAGGGACTGCTTCTCTCTGCATGTATTACCTGTTTCTATGTGTTCTACTACAGGGACTGCCTCTATTTGCATGGTTCACCTGTTTTTCTGTGTGTTGTACTAAAGGCACTGCCTCTTTCTACATAGTTTGCCCGTTTCTCTGTGTTCTACTACAGGCACTGCCTCTCTCTACATGGTTTGCCTGTTTCTCTGTTTTCTGCAACAGGCACGGCCTCTCTCTACATGTTTCACCTGTTTCTCTGGTTCTACTACAGGCAATGCCTCTCTCTGCATGGTTCGCCTGTTTCTCTATGTTCTATGACAGGCACTGCCTCTCTCTGCATGGTTTGCCTGTTTTCTCTGTGTTCTACTACAGGCACGGCCTCTCTCTACATGGCTTGCCTGTTTCTCTGTGTTCTGCTACAGGCACGGCCTCTCTCTACATGGTTCGCCTGTTTCTCTGTGTTCTACTACAGGCACTGCCTCTCTCTACATGGTTTGCCTGTTTCTCTGTGTTCTACCACAGACACTGCCTCTCTCTGCATGGTTCACCTGTTTCTCTGTGTTCTACTAATGACACTGCCTTTCTCTACATAGTTTGCCCGTTTCTCTGTGTTCTACTGCAGGCACTGCCTCTCTCTGCATGGTTTGCCTGTTTTCTCTGTGTTCTACTACAGGCACTGACTCTCTCTACATGGTTTGCCTGTTTCTCTGTGTTCTACTACAGGCACTGACTCTCTCTACATGGTTTGCCTGTTTCTCTGTGTTCTGCTACAGGCACGGACTCTCTCTACATGGTTTGCCTGTTTCTCTGTGTTCTACTACAGGCACTACCTCTCTCTGCATGGTTTGCCTGTTTCTCTGTGTTCTACACAGACACTGCCTCGCTCTACACAGTTTGCCCATTTCTCTGAGTTCTACTACAGGCACTGCCTCTCTGCGCATGGTTTGCCTGTTTCTATGTGTCCTACGAAAGGCACTGCCTCTCTATACATAATTCGCCTGTTTCCCTGTGTGTTCCACTGCAGGCACCGCCTCTCTCTACATTGTTCACCTGTTTCTATGTGTTCTACTACAGGCACTGCCTCCCTCTACATGATTCGCCTGTTTCTCTGTGTGTTCTACTCCAGGCACTGCCTCTCTCTACATGGTTTGCCTGTTTCGCTGTGTTCTACTACAGGCACGGCCTCCCTCTACATGGTTCGCCTGTTTCTCTGTGTTCTACTACAGGGACTGCTTCTCTCTGCATGTATCACCTGTTTCTATGTGTTCTACTACAGGGACTGCCTCTATTTGCATGGTTCACCTGTTTTTCTGTGTGTTGTACTAAAGGCACTGCCTCTTTCTACATAGTTTGCCCGTTTCTCTGTGTTCTACTACAGGCACTGCCTCTCTCTGCATGGTTTGACTGTTTTCTCTGTGTTCTACTACAGGCACTGACTCGTTCTACATTGTTAACCTGTTTCTATGTGTTCTACTACAGGCACTGCCTCTCTCTACATGGTTTGCCTGTTTCTCTGTGTTCTGCAACAGGCACGGCCTCTCTCTACATGTTTCACCTGTTTCTCTGGTTCTACTACAGGCAATGCCTCTCTCTGCATGGTTCGCCTGTTTCTCTATGTTCTATGACAGGCACTGCCTCTCTCTGCATGGTTTGCCTGTTTTCTCTGTGTTCTACTACAGGCACGGCCTCTCTCTACATGGCTTGCCTGTTTCTCTGTGTTCTACTAATGACACTGCCTCTCTCTACATAGTTTGCCCGTTTCTCTGTGTTCTACTGCAGGCACTGCCTCTCTCTGCATGGTTTGCCTGTTTTCTCTGTGTTCTACTACAGGCACTGCCTCTCTCTACATGGTTTGCCTGTTTCTCTGTGTTCTGCTACAGGCACGGACTCTCTCTACATGGTTTGCCTGTTTCTCTGTGTTCTACTACAGGCACTACCTCTCTCTGCATGGTTTGCCTGTTTCTCTGTGTTCTACACAGACACTGCCTCGCTCTACACAGTTTGCCCATTTCTCTGTGTTCTACTACAGGCACTGCCTCTCTGCGCATGGTTTGCCTGTTTCTATGTGTTCTACTACAGGCACTACCTCTCTCTGCATGGTTTGCCTGTTTCTCTGTGTTCTACACAGACACTGCCTCGCTCTACACAGTTTGCCCATTTCTCTGTGTTCTACTACAGGCACTGCCTCTCTGCGCATGGTTTGCCTGTTTCTATGTGTCCTACGAAAGGCACTGCCTCTCTATACATAATTCGCCTGTTTCTCTGTGTGTTCCACTACAGGCACCGCCTCTCTCTACATTGTTCACCTGTTTCTATGTGTTCTACTACAGGCAATGCCTCCCTCTACATGATTCGCCTGTTTCTCTGTGTGTTCTACTACAGGCACTGCCTCTCTCTACATGGTTTGCCTGTTTCGCTGTGTTCTACTACAGGCACGGCCTCCCTCTACATGGTTCGCCTGTTTCTCTGTGTTCTACTACAGGGACTGCTTCTCTCTGCATGTATCACCTGTTTCTATGTGTTCTACTACAGGGACTGCCTCTATTTGCATGGTTCACCTGTTTTTCTGTGTGTTGTACGAAAGGCACTGCCTCTTTCTACATAGTTTGCCCGTTTCTCTGTGTTCTACTACAGGCACTGCCTCTCTCTGCATGGTTTGACTGTTTTCTCTGTGTTCTACTACAGGCACTGACTCGTTCTACATTGTTAACCTGTTTCTATGTGTTCTACTATAGGCACTGCCACTCTCTGCATGGTTTGCCCGTTTCTCTGTGTTCTAATATAGGCAGTGCCTCTCTCTGCATGGTTCGCCTGTTTACTGTGTTCTACGACAGACTCTGCCTCCCTCTACATTGTTTGTCTGATTCTCTGGTTCCACTACAGGCACTGCCTCTCTCTACATGTTTCACCATTTTCTCTGTGTTCCACTACAGGCACTGCCTCTCTCTGCATGGTTCGCCTGTTTCTCTGTGTTCTACTTCAGGCATTACCTCTCTCTACATGTTTCACCTGTTTCTCTGTGTTCGACTACAGGCACTGCCTCTCTCTACATGGTTCACCTGTTTCTCTGTGTTCTACTAACGACTCTGCCTCTCTCTACATAGTTTGCCCGTTTCTCTGTGTTCTCCTAACGACACTGCCTCTCTCTACATAGTTTGCCCGTTTCTCTGTGTTCTACTACAGGCACTGCCTCACTCTGCATGGTTTGCCTGTTTTCTCTGTGTTCTACCACAGGCACGGCCTCTCTCTACATGGCTTGCCTGTTTCTCTGTGTTCTGCTACAGGCACGGCCTCTCTCTACATGGTTCGCCTGTTTCTCTGTGTTCTACTACAGGCACTGCCTCTCTCTACATGGTTTGCCTGTTTATCTGTGTTCTACCACAGACACTGCCTCTCTCTGCATGGTTCACCTGTTTCTCTGTGTTCTACTAATGACACTGCCTCTCTCTACATAGTTTGCCCGTTTCTCTGTGTTCTACTGCAGGCACTGCCTCTCTCTGCATGGTTTGCCTGTTTTCTCTGTGTTCTACTACAGGCACTGCCTCTCTCTACATGGTTTGCCTGTTTCTCTGTGTTCTGCTACAGGCACGGACTCTCTCTACATGGTTTGCCTGTTTCTCTGTGTTCTACTACAGGCACTACCTCTCTCTGCATGGTTTGCCTGTTTCTCTGTGTTCTACACAGACACTGCCTCGCTCTACACAGTTTGCCCATTTCTCTGTGTTCTACTACAGGCACTGCCTCTCTGCGCATGGTTTGCCTGTTTCTATGTGTCCTACGAAAGGCACTGCCTCTCTATACATAATTCGCCTGTTTCTCTGTGTGTTCCACTACAGGCACCGCCTCTCTCTACATTGTTCACCTGTTTCTATGTGTTCTACTACAGGCACTGCCTCCCTCTACATGATTCGCCTGTTTCTCTGTGTGTTCTACTACAGGCACTGCCTCTCTCTACATGGTTTGCCTGTTTCGCTGTGTTCTACTACAGGCACGGCCTCCCTCTACATGGTTCGCCTGTTTCTCTGTGTTCTACTACAGGCACTGCTTCTCTCTGCATGTATCACCTGTTTCTATGTGTTCTACTACAGGGACTGCCTCTATTTGCATGGTTCACCTGTTTTTCTGTGTGTTGTACTAAAGGCACTGCCTCTTTCTACATAGTTTGCCCGTTTCTCTGTGTTCTACTACAGGCACTGCCTCTCTCTGCATGGTTTGACTGTTTTCTCTGTGTTCTACTACAGGCACTGACTCGTTCTACATTGTTAACCTGTTTCTATGTGTTCTACTACAGGCACTGCCTCTCTCTACATGGTTTGCCTGTTTCTCTGTGTTCTGCAACAGGCACGGCCTCTCTCTACATGTTTCACCTGTTTCTCTGGTTCTACTACAGGCAATGCCTCTCTCTGCATGGTTCGCCTGTTTCTCTATGTTCTATGACAGGCACTGCCTCTCTCTGCATGGTTTGCCTGTTTTCTCTGTGTTCTACTACAGGCACGGCCTCTCTCTACATGGCTTGCCTGTTTCTCTGTGTTCTACTAATGACACTGCCTCTCTCTACATAGTTTGCCCGTTTCTCTGTGTTCTACTGCAGGCACTGCCTCTCTCTGCATGGTTTGCCTGTTTTCTCTGTGTTCTACTACAGGCACTGCCTCTCTCTACATGGTTCGCCTGTTTCTCTGTGTTCTACTACTGGCACTGCTTCTCTCTGCATGTATCACCTGTTTCTATGTGTTCTACTACAGGGACTGCCTCTATTTGCATGGTTCACCTGTTTTTCTGTGTGTTGTACTAAAGGCACTGCCTCTTTCTGCATGTTTCACCTGTTTCTCTGTGTTCTACTATAGGCACTGCCTCTCTCTGCATGGTTTGCCCGTTTCTCTGTGTTCTAATATAGGCAGTGCCTCTCTCTGCATGGTTCACCTGTTTACTGTGTTCTACGACAGACTCTGCCTCCCTCTACATTGTTTGTCTGATTCTCTGGTTCTACTACAGGC
Organism: Chiloscyllium punctatum; assembly: GCF_047496795.1. Classification (NCBI taxonomy): domain Eukaryota; kingdom Metazoa; phylum Chordata; class Chondrichthyes; order Orectolobiformes; family Hemiscylliidae; genus Chiloscyllium; species Chiloscyllium punctatum. The sequence goes on from NC_092788.1 coordinate 34,716,355, forward strand.
ACTGCCTCTCTCTACATGTTTCACCAGTTTCTCTGTGTTCCACTACAGGCACTGCCTCTCTCTGCATGGTTCGCCTGTTTCTCTGTGTTCTACTTCAGGCATTACCTCTCTCTACATGTTTCACCTGTTTCTCTGTGTTCGACTACAGGCACTGCCTCTCTCTACATGGTTCACCTGTTTCTCTGTTTTCTACTAACGACTCTGCCTCTCTCTACATAGTTTGCCCGTTTCTCTGTGTTCTCCTAACGACACTGCCTCTCTCTACATAGTTTGCCCGTTTCTCTGTGTTCTACTACAGGCACTGCCTCACTCTGCATGGTTTCCCTGTTTTCCCTGTGTTCTACTAGAGGCACTGCCTCTCTCTACATGGTTTGCCTGTTTCTCTGTGTTCTGCTACAGGCACGGCCTCTCTCTACATGGTTCGCCTGTTTCTCTGTGTTCTACTACAGGCACTGACTCGTTCTACATTGTTCGCCTGTTTCTATGCGTTCTACGACAGGCACTGCCTCCCTCTACATGATTCGTCTGTTTCTCTGCGTGTTCTACTACAGGCACTGCCTCTCTCTACATGGTTCTCCTGTATCTCTGTGTTCTACTACAGACACTGCCTCTCTCTACATGGTTCACCTGTTTCTCTGTGTTCCACTACAGGCACTGCCTCTCTCTACATGTTTCACTTGTTTCTCTGTGTTCTACTATACGCACTGCCTCTCTCTTCAAGGTTTGCCTGTTTCTCTGTGTTCTACCACAGACACTGCCTCTCTCTGCATGGTTCACCTGTTTCTCTGTGTTCTACTACAGGCGCTGTCTCTCTCTGCATGGTTCACCTGTTTTTCCTGTGGTTTACTACAGGCACTGCCTCACTCTGCATGGTGTGCCTGTTTTCTCTGTTTTATACTGCATGCACCGTCTCTCTCTATAATGTTCGCCTGTTCCTCTGTGTTCTACTATAGGCGCTGCCTCGCTCTGCGTGGTTCGCCTGTTTTCTCTGTGTTCTGCTACAGGCACTGCATCTCTCTGCATGGTTCACCTGTTTTCTCTGTGTTCTACTACAGGCACTGCCTCTGTCTGCACAGTTTGCCCGTTTCTCTGTGTTCTACTACAGGCACTGCCTCTCTGCGCATGGTTTGACTGTTTCCTCTGTGTTCTACTACAGGCACTGACTCGTTCTACATTGTTCACCTGTTTCTATGTGTTCTACTACAGGCACTGCCTCCCTCTACATGATTCGCCTGTTTCTCTGTGTGTTCTACTGCAGGCACTGCCTCTCTCTACATGGTTTGCCTGTTTTGCTGTGTTCTACTACAGGCACGGCCTCGCTCTACATGGTTCGCCTGTTTCTCTGTGTTCTACTACAGGCACTGCTTCTCTCTGCATGTATCACCTGTTTCTATGTGTTCTACTACAGGGACTGCCTCTATTTGCATGGTTCACCTGTTTTTCTGTGTGTTGTACGACAGGCAATGCCTCTTTCTGCATGTTTCACCTGTTTCTATGTGTTCTACTACAGGCACTGCCTCTCTCTACATGGTTTGCCTGTTTCTCTGTGTTCTGCAACAGGCACGGCCTCTCTCTACATGTTTCACCTGTTTCTCTGGTTCTACTACAGGCAATGCCTCTCTCTGCATGGTTCGCCTGTTTCTCTATGTTCTATGACAGGCACTGCCTCTCTCTGCATGGTTTGCCTGTTTTCTCTGTGTTCTACTACAGGCACGGCCTCTCTCTACATGGCTTGCCTGTTTCTCTGTGTTCTACTAATGACACGGCCTCTCTCTACATGGTTTGCCTGTTTCTCTGTGTTCTACTGCAGGCACTGCCTCTCTCTGCATGGTTTGCCTGTTTTCTCTGTGTTCTACTACAGGCACTGCCTCTCTCTACATGGTTTGCCTGTTTCTCTGTGTTCTGCTACAGGCACGGACTCTCTCTACATGGTTTGCCTGTTTCTCTGTGTTCTACTACAGGCACTACCTCTCTCTGCATGGTTTGCCTGTTTCTCTGTGTTCTACACAGACACTGCCTCGCTCTACACAGTTTGCCCATTTCTCTGTGTTCTACTGCAGGCACTGCCTCTCTGCGCATGGTTTGCCTGTTTCTATGTGTTCTACTACAGGCACTACCTCTCTCTGCATGGTTTGCCTGTTTCTCTGTGTTCTACACAGACACTGCCTCGCTCTACACAGTTTGCCCATTTCTCTGTGTTCTACTACAGGCACTGCCTCTCTGCGCATGGTTTGCCTGTTTCTATGTGTCCTACGAAAGGCACTGCCTCTCTATACATAATTCGCCTGTTTCTCTGTGTGTTCCACTACAGGCACCGCCTCTCTCTACATTGTTCACCTGTTTCTATGTGTTCTACTACAGGCACTGCCTCCCTCTACATGATTCGCCTGTTTCTCTGTGTGTTCTACTACAGGCACTGCCTCTCTCTACATGGTTTGCCTGTTTCGCTGTGTTCTACTACAGGCACGGCCTCCCTCTACATGGTTCGCCTGTTTCTCTGTGTTCTACTACAGGGACTGCTTCTCTCTACATGGTTTGCCTGTTTCTCTGGTTCTACTACAGGCAATGCCTCTCTCTGCATGGTTCGCCTGTTTCTCTATGTTCTATGACAGGCACTGCCTCTCTCTGCATGGTTTGCCTGTTTTCTCTGTGTTCTACTACAGGCACGGCCTCTCTCTACATGGCTTGCCTGTTTCTCTGTGTTCTGCTACAGGCACGGCCTCTCTCTACATGGTTCGCCTGTTTCTCTGTGTTCTACTACAGGCACTGCCTCTCTCTACATGGTTTGCCTGTTTCTCTGTGTTCTACCACAGACACTGCCTCTCTCTGCATGGTTCACCTGTTTCTCTGTGTTCTACTAATGACACTGCCTTTCTCTACATAGTTTGCCCGTTTCTCTGTGTTCTACTGCAGGCACTGCCTCTCTCTGCATGGTTTGCCTGTTTTCTCTGTGTTCTACTACAGGCACTGACTCTCTCTACATGGTTTGCCTGTTTCTCTGTGTTCTGCTACAGGCACGGACTCTCTCTGCATGGTTTGCCTGTTTCTCTGTGTTCTACTACAGCCACTGACTCTCTCTACATGGTTTGCCTGTTTCTCTGTGTTCTGCTACAGGCACGGACTCTCTCTACATGGTTTGCCTGTTTCTCTGTGTTCTACTACAGGCACTACCTCTCTCTGCATGGTTTGCCTGTTTCTCTGTGTTCTACACAGACACTGCCTCGCTCTACACAGTTTGCCCATTTCTCTGTGTTCTACTACAGGCACTGCCTCTCTGCGCATGGTTTGCCTGTTTCTATGTGTCCTACGAAAGGCACTGCCTCTCTATACATGGTTTGCCTGTTTCTCTGTTTTCTGCAACAGGCACGGCCTCTCTCTACATGTTTCACCTGTTTCTCTGGTTCTACTACAGGCAATGCCTCTCTCTGCATGGTTCGCCTGTTTCTCTATGTTCTATGACAGGCACTGCCTCTCTCTGCATGGTTTGCCTGTTTTCTCTGTGTTCTACTACAGGCACGGCCTCTCTCTACATGGCTTGCCTGTTTCTCTGTGTTCTGCTACAGGCACGGCCTCTCTCTACATGGTTCGCCTGTTTCTCTGTGTTCTACTACAGGCACTGCCTCTCTCTACATGGTTTGCCTGTTTCTCTGTGTTCTACCACAGACACTGCCTCTCTCTGCATGGTTCACCTGTTTCTCTGTGTTCTACTAATGACACTGCCTTTCTCTACATAGTTTGCCCGTTTCTCTGTGTTCTACTGCAGGCACTGCCTCTCTCTGCATGGTTTGCCTGTTTTCTCTGTGTTCTACTACAGGCACTGACTCTCTCTACATGGTTTGCCTGTTTCTCTGTGTTCTGCTACAGGCACGGACTCTCTCTGCATGGTTTGCCTGTTTCTCTGTGTTCTACTACAGGCACTGACTCTCTCTACATGGTTTGCCTGTTTCTCTGTGTTCTGCTACAGGCACGGACTCTCTCTACATGGTTTGCCTGTTTCTCTGTGTTCTACTACAGGCACTACCTCTCTCTGCATGGTTTGCCTGTTTCTCTGTGTTCTACACAGACACTGCCTCGCTCTACACAGTTTGCCCATTTCTCTGTGTTCTACTACAGGCACTGCCTCTCTGCGCATGGTTTGCCTGTTTCTATGTGTCCTACGAAAGGCACTGCCTCTCTATACATAATTCGCCTGTTTCCCTGTGTGTTCCACTGCAGGCACCGCCTCTCTCTACATTGTTCACCTGTTTCTATGTGTTCTACTACAGGCACTGCCTCCCTCTACATGATTCGCCTGTTTCTCTGTGTGTTCTACTCCAGGCACTGCCTCTCTCTGCATGGTTTGCCTGTTTCGCTGTGTTCTACTACAGGCACGGCCTCCCTCTACATGGTTCGCCTGTTTCTCTGTGTTCTACTACAGGCACTGCTTCTCTCTGCATGTATCACCTGTTTCTATGTGTTCTACTACAGGGACTGCCTCTATTTGCATGGTTCACCTGTTTTTCTGTGTGTTGTACTAAAGGCACTGCCTCTTTCTACATAGTTTGCCCGTTTCTCTGTGTTCTACTACAGGCACTGCCTCTCTCTGCATGGTTTGACTGTTTTCTCTGTGTTCTACTACAGGCACTGACTCGTTCTACATTGTTAACCTGTTTCTATGTGTTCTACTACAGGCACTGCCTCTCTCTACATGGTTTGCCTGTTTCTCTGTGTTCTGCAACAGGCACGGCCTCTCTCTACATGTTTCACCTGTTTCTCTGGTTCTACTACAGGCAATGCCTCTCTCTGCATGGTTCGCCTGTTTCTCTATGTTCTATGACAGGCACTGCCTCTCTCTGCATGGTTTGCCTGTTTTCTCTGTGTTCTACTACAGGCACGGCCTCTCTCTACATGGCTTGCCTGTTTCTCTGTGTTCTACTAATGACACTGCCGCTCTCTACATAGTTTGCCCGTTTCTCTGTGTTCTACTGCAGGCACTGCCTCTCTCTGCATGGTTTGCCTGTTTTCTCTGTGTTCTACTACAGGCACTGCCTCTCTCTACATGGTTTGCCTGTTTCTCTGTGTTCTGCTACAGGCACGGACTCTCTCTACATGGTTTGCCTGTTTCTCTGTGTTCTACTACAGGCACTACCTCTCTCTGCATGGTTTGCCTGTTTCTCTGTGTTCTACACAGACACTGCCTCGCTCTACACAGTTTGCCCATTTCTCTGTGTTCTACTACAGGCACTGCCTCTCTGCGCATGGTTTGCCTGTTTCTATGTGTTCTACTACAGGCACTACCTCTCTCTGCATGGTTTGCCTGTTTCTCTGTGTTCTACACAGACACTGCCTCGCTCTACACAGTTTGCCCATTTCTCTGTGTTCTACTACAGGCACTGCCTCTCTGCGCATGGTTTGCCTGTTTCTATGTGTCCTACGAAAGGCACTGCCTCTCTATACATAATTCGCCTGTTTCTCTGTGTGTTCCACTACAGGCACCGCCTCTCTCTACATTGTTCACCTGTTTCTATGTGTTCTACTACAGGCACTGCCTCCCTCTACATGATTCGCCTGTTTCTCTGTGTGTTCTACTACAGGCACTGCCTCTCTCTACATGGTTTGCCTGTTTCGCTGTGTTCTACTACAGGCACGGCCTCCCTCTACATGGTTCGCCTGTTTCTCTGTGTTCTACTACAGGCACTGCTTCTCTCTGCATGTATCACCTGTTTCTATGTGTTCTACTACAGGGACTGCCTCTATTTGCATGGTTCACCTGTTTTTCTGTGTGTTGTACTAAAGGCACTGCCTCTTTCTACATAGTTTGCCCGTTTCTCTGTGTTCTACTACAGGCACTGCCTCTCTCTGCATGGTTTGACTGTTTTCTCTGTGTTCTACTACAGGCACTGACTCGTTCTACATTGTTAACCTGTTTCTATGTGTTCTACTACAGGCACTGCCTCTCTCTACATGGTTCGCCTGTTTCTCTGTGTTTTACTACAGGCACTGACTCGTTCTACATTGTTCGCCTGTTTCTATGCTTTCTACTACAGGCACTGCCTCCCTCTACATGATTCGTCTGTTTCTCTGCGTGTTCTACTACAGGCACTGCCTCTCTCTACATGGTTCTCCTGTATCTCTGTGTTCCACTACAGGCACTGCCTCACTCTACATGGTTTGCCTGTTTCGATGTGTTCTACTACAGACACTGCCACTCTCTACATGGTTCACCTGTTTCTCTGTGTTCCACTACAGGCACTGCCTCTCTCTGCATGGTTCACCTGTTTCTCTGTGTTCTACTACAGGCGCTGTCTCTCTCTGCATGGTTCACCTGTTTTTCCTGTGGTTTACTACAGGCACTGCCTCACTCTGCATGGTGTGCCTGTTTTCTCTGTTTTATACTGCATGCACCGTCTCTCTCTATAATGTTCGCCTGTTCCTCTGTGTTCTACTATAGGCGCTGCCTCGCTCTGCGTGGTTCGCCTGTTTTCTCTGTGTTCTGCTACAGGCACTGCATCTCTCTGCACGGTTCACCTGTTTTCTCTGTGTTCTACTACAGGCACTGCCTCTGTCTGCACAGTTTGCCCGTTTCTCTGTGTTCTACTACAGGCACTGACTCGTTCTACATTGTTCACCTGTTTCTATGTGTTCTACTACAGGCACTGCCTCCCTCTACATGATTCGCCTGTTTCTCTGTGTGTTCTACTGCAGGCACTGCCTCTCTCTACATGGTTTGCCTGTTTTGCTGTGTTCTACTACAGGCACGGCCTCGCTCTACATTGTTCGCCTGTTTCTCTGTGTTCTACTACAGGCACTGCTTCTCTCTGCATGTATCACCTGTTTCTATGTGTTCTACTACAGGGACTGCCTCTATTTGCATGGTTCACCTGTTTTTCTGTGTGTTGTACGACAGGCAATGCCTCTTTCTGCATGTTTCACCTGTTTCTCTGTGTTCTACTATAGGCACTGCCCCTCTCTGCATGGTTTGTCCGTTTCTCTGTGATCTATTATAGGCAGTGCCTCTCTCTGCATGGTTTGCCTGTTTTCTCTGTGTTCTACTACAGGCACGGCCTCTCTCTACAGGGTTCGCCTGTTTCTCTGTGTTCTACTACAGGCACTGCCTCTCTCTACATGGTTTGCCTGTTTCTCTGTGTTCCACTACAGGCACTGCCTCTCTCTGCATGGTTTGACTGTTTTCTCTGTGTTCTACTACAGGCGCTGACTCGTTCTACATTGTTAACCTGTTTCTATGTGTTCTACTACAGGCACTGCCTCTCTCTACATGGTTTGCCTGTTTCTCTGTGTTCTGCAACAGGCACGGCCTCTCTCTACATGGTTCACCTGTTTCTCTGTGTTCCACTACAGGCACTGCCTCTCTCTACATGTTTCACTTGGTTCTCTGTGTTCTACTATGGGCACTGCCTCTCTCTACATGGTTTGCCTGTTTCTCTGTGTTCTACCACAGACACTGCCTCTCTCTGCATGGTTCACCTGTTTCTCTGTGTTCTACTAACGACACTGCCTCTCTCTACATAGTTTGCCCGTTTCTCTGAGTTCTACTTCAGGCAGTGCCTCTCTCTGCATGGTTTGCCTGTTTCTCTGTGTTCTGCTGCAGACTCTGCCTCCCTCTACATTGTTTGCCTGATTCCCTGGTTCTACTACAGACACTGCCTCTCTCTGCATGTCCGACTTTTTCTCTGTGTTCTGCTATAAGCACTGCCTCTCTCTGCAATGTTCGCCTGTTTCTCTGAGTTCTAGTACAGGCACTGTCTCTCTCTACATGTTTCACCAGTTTCTTGGCGTTCCACTACAGGCACTGCCTCTCTCTGCATGGTTCGCCTGTTTCTCTGTGTTCTACTTCAGGCACGGCCTCTTTCTACATGTTTCACCAGTTTCTCTGTGTTCCACTACAGGCACTGCCTCTCTCTACATTGTTTGCCTGATTCTCTGGTTCTACTACAGGCAATGCCTCTCTCAGCATGGTTCGCCTGATATTCTGAGTGTTCTACTCCAGGCACTGCCTCTCTCTGCATGGTTTGCCTGTTTCTCTGTGTTCTACACAGACACTGCCTCTCTCTACACAGTTTGCCCATTTCTCTGTGTTCTACTGCAGGCACTGACCCTCTCTACATTGTTCACCTGTTTCTATGTGTCCTACTACAGGCACTGCCTCTCTCTACATAATTCGCCTGTTTCTCTGTGTGTTCTACTACAGGCACCGCCTCTCTCTACATTGTTCACCTGTTTCCATGTGTTCTACTAAAGACACTGCCTCTCTCTACAGGGTTCGCCTGTTTCTCTGTGTTCCACTACAGGCGCTGCCTCACTCTGCATGGTTTGCCTGTTTCTATGTGTTCTACTACAGACACTGCCTCTCTCTACATGGTCCGCCTGTTTCTCTGGGTGCCACTACAGGCACTGCCTCTCTCTACATGTTTCACTTGTTTCTCCGTGTTCTACTATAGGCACTGCCTCTCTCTGCATGGTTCACCTGTTTCTCTGTGTTCTACTAACGATACTGCCTCTCTCGATATAGTTTGACCGTTTCTCTGTGTGCTACTACAGTCACTGCCTCTCCCTGCATGGTTTGCCTGTTTTCTCTGTGTTCTACTACATGCACTGCCTCTTTCTACAATGTTCGCCTGTTTCTATGTGTTCTACTACAGACACTGCCTCCCTCTACATGATTAGCCTGTTTCTCTGTGTGTTCTACTACAGGCACCACCTCTCTCTACATGGTTTGCCTGTTTCGCTGTGTTCTACTACAGGCACTGCCTCTCTCTACATGGTTCGTCTGTTTCTCTGTGTTCTACTACAGGCACTGCTTCTCTCTGCATGTATCACCTGTTTCTATGTGTTCTACTATAGGCACTGCCTCTATTTGCATGGTTCACCTGTTTTTCTGTGTGTTGTACTACAGGCACTGCCTCTTTCTGCATGTTTCACCTGTTTCTCTGTGTTCTACTATCGGCACTGCCTCTCTCTGCATGCTTTGCCCAATTCTCTGTCTTCTAATACAGGCAGTGCCTCTCTCTGCATGGTTCACCTGTTTCTCTGTGTTATACTATAGACTCTGCCTCCCTCGACATTGTTTGCCTGATTCTCTGGTTCTACTGCAGGCACTGCCTCTCCCTACATAATTCGCCTGTTTCTCTGTGTGTTCTACTACAGGCACCGCCTCTCTCTACATTGTTCACCTGTTTCTATGTGTTCTACTACAGGCACTGCCTACCTCTACACGATTCTCCTGTTTCTCTGTGTGTTCTACTACAGGCACTGCCTACCTCTACATGATTCTCCTGTTTCTCTGTGTGTTCCACTACAGGCACTGCCTCTCTCTACATGGTTTGCCTGTTTCTCTGTGTTCTACTACAGGCACTGCCTCTCTCTGCATGGTTTGCCTGTTTTCTCTGTGTTCTACTACAGGCACGGCCTCTCTCTACGTGGTTCGCCTGTTTCTCTGTGTTCTGCTACAGGCACGGCCTCTCTCTAACATGGTTCGCCTGTTTCTCTGTGTTCTACTCCAGGCACTGCCTCTCTCTACATGGTTTGCCTGTTTCTCTGTGTTCTACTACAGGCACGGCCTCTCTCTACATGGTTCACCTGTTTCTCTGTGTTCCACTACAGGCACTGCCTCTCTCTACATGTTTCACTTGTTTCTCTGTATTCTACTACAGGCACTGCCTCTCTCTACATAATTCGCCTGTTTCTCTGTGTGTTCTACGACAGGCACCGCCTCTCTCTACATTGTTCACCTGTTTCTATGTTTCTACCACAGGCACTGCCTACCTCTACATGATTCTCCTGTTTCTCTGTGTGTTCTACTACAGGCACTGCCTACCTCTATATGATTCTCCTGTTTCTCTGTGTGTTCTACTACAGGCACTGCCTCTCTCTACATGGTTTGCCTGTTTCTCTGTGTTCTACTATAGGCACTGCCTCTCTCTGCATGGTTTGCCTGTTTTCTCTGTGTTCTACTACAGGCACGGCCTCTCTCTACATGGTTTGCCTGTTTCTCTGTGTTCTGCTACAGGCACGGCCTCTCTCTAACATGGTTCGCCTGTTTCTCTGTGTTCTACTACAGGCACTGCCTCTCTCTACATGGTTTGCCTGTTTCTCTGTGTTCTACTACAGGCACGGCCTCTCTCTACATGTTTCACCTTTTTCTCTGTGTTCGACTACAGGCACTGCCTCTCTCTACATGGTTCACCTGTTTCTCTGTGTTCTACTAACGACTCTGCCTCTCTCTACATGGTTTGCCTGTTTCTCTGTGTTCTGCTACAGGCACGGCCTCTCTACATGGTTCGCCTGTTTCTCTGTATTGTACTACAGGCACGGCCTCTCTCTACATGGTTCGCCTGTTTCTCTGTGTTCTCCTACAGGCACTGCCTCTCTCTACATGGGTTGCCTGTTTCTCTGTGTTCTACTACAGGCACGGCCTCTCTCTACATGGTTCACCTGTTTCTCTGTGTTCCACTACAGGCACTGCCTCTCTCTACATGTTTCACTTGGTTCTCTGTATTCTACTACAGGCACTGCCTCTCTCTACATAATTCGCCTGTTTCTCTGTGTGTTCTACTACAGGCACCGCCTCTCTCTACATTGTTCACCTGTTTCTATGTGTTCTACTACAGGCACTGCCTACCTCTACATGATTCTCCTGTTACTCTGTGTGTTCTACTACAGGCACTGCCTACCTCTACATGATTCTCCTGTTTCTCTCTGTGTTCTACTACAGGCACTGCCTCTCTCGACATGGTTTGCCTGTTTTTCTGTGTTCTACTACAGGCACTGCCTCTCTCTGCATGGTTTGCCTGTTTTCTCTGTGTTCTACTACAGGCACGGCCTCTCTCTACATGGTTTGCCTGTTTCTCGGTGTTCTGCTACAGGCACGGCCTCTCTCTACATGGTTCGCCTGTTTCTCTGTGTTCTACTACAGGCACTGCCTCTCTCTACATAGTTTGCCCGTTTCTCTGTGTTCTACTGCAGGCACTGCCTCTCTCTGCATGGTTTGCCTGTTTTCTCTGTGTTCTACTACAGGCACTGCCTCTCTCTGCATGGTTTGCCTGTTTCTCTGTGTTCTACACAGACACTGCCTCGCTCTACACAGTTTGCCCATTTCTCTGTGTTCTACTACAGGCACTGCCTCTCTGTGCATGGTTTGCCTGTTTGTATGTGTCCTACGAAAGGCACTGCCTCTCTATACATAATTCGCCTGTTTCTCTGTGTGTTCCACTACAGGCACCGCCTCTCTCTACATTGTTCACCTGTTTCTATGTGTTCTACTACAGGCACTGCCTCCCTCTACATGATTCGCCTGTTTCTCTGTGTGTTCTACTACAGGCACTGCCTCTCTCTACATGGTTTGCCTGTTTCGCTGTGTTCTACTACAGGCACGGCCTCCCTCTACATGGTTCGCCTGTTTCTCTGTGTTCTACTACAGGCACTGCTTCTCTCTGCATGTATCACCTGTTTCTATATGTTCTACTACAGGGACTGCCTCTATTTGCATGGTTCACCTGTTTTTCTGTGTGTTGTACTAAAGGCACTGCCTCTTTCTGCATGTTTCACCTATTTCTCTGTGTTCTACTATAGGCACTGCCACTCTCTGCATGGTTTGCCCGTTTCTCTGTGTTCTAATATAGGCAGTGCCTCTCTCTGCATGGTTCGCCTGTTTACTGTGTTCTACGACAGACTCTGCCTCCCTCTACATTGTTTGTCTGATTCTCTGGTTCTACTACAGGCACTGCCTCTCTCTACATGTTTCACCAGTTTCTCTGTGTTCCACTACAGGCACTGCCTCTCTCTGCATGGTTCGCCTGTTTCTCTGTGTTCTACTTCAGGCATTACCTCTCTCTACATGTTTCACCTGTTTCTCTGTGTTCGACTACAGGCACTGCCTCTTTCTACATGGTTCACCTGTTTCTCTGTGTTCTACTAACGACTCTGCCTCTCTCTACATAGTTTGCCCGTTTCTCTGTGTTCTCCAAACGACACTGCCTCTCTCTACATAGTTTGCCCGTTTCTCTGTGTTCTACTACAGGCACTGCCTCTCTCTGCATGGTTTCCCTGTTTTCTCTGTGTTCTACTAGAGGCACTGCCTCTTTCTACATTGTTCGCCTGTTTCTATGTGTTCTACTACAGGCACTGCCTCTCTCTACATGGTTTGCCTATTTCTCTGTGTTCTGCTACAGGCACGGCCTCTCTCTACATGGTTCGCCTGTTTCTCTGTGTTCTACTACAGGCACTGACTCGTTCTACATTGTTCGCCTGTTTCTATGCGTTCTACTACAGGCACTGCCTCCCTCTACATGATTCGTCTGTTTCTCTGCGTGTTCTACTACAGGCACTGCCTCTCTCTACATGGTTCTCCTGTATATCTGTGTTCCACTACAGGCACTGCCTCACTCTACATGGTTTGCCTGTTTCTATGTGTTCTACTACAGACACTGCCTCTCTCTACATGGTTCACCTCTTTCTCTGTGTTCCACTACAGGCACTGCCTCTCTCTACATGTTTCACTTGTTTCTCTGTGTTCTACTATACGCACTGCCTCTCTCTTCAAGGTTTGCCTGTTTCTCTGTGTTCTACCACAGACACTGCCTCTCTCTGCATGGTTCACCTGTTTCTCTGTGTTCTACTACAGGCGCTGTCTCTCTCTGCATGGTTCACCTGTTTTTCCTGTGGTTTACTACAGGCACTGCCTCAATCTGCATGGTGTGCCTGTTTTCTCTGTTTTATACTGCATGCATCGTCTCTCTCTATAATGTTCGCCTGTTCCTCTGTGTTCTACTATAGGCGCTGCCTCGCTCTGCGTGGTTCGCCTGTTTTCTCTGTGTTCTGCTACAGGCACTGCATCTCTCTGCACGTTCACCTGTTTTCTCTGTGTTCTACTACAGGCACTGCCTCTGTCTGCACAGTTTGCCCGTTTCTCTGTGTTCTACTACAGGCACTGCCTCTCCATGCATGGTTTGACTGTTTCCTCTGTGTTCTACTACAGGCACTGACTCGATCTACATTGTTCACCTGTTTCTATGTGTTCTACTACAGGCACTGCCTCCCTCTACATGATTCGCCTGTTTCTCTGTGTGTTCTACTGCAGGCACTGCCTCTCTCTACATGGTTTGCCTGTTTTGCTGTGTTCTACTACAGGCACGGCCTCGCTCTACATTTTTCGCCTGTTTCTCTGTGTTCTACTACAGGCACTGCTTCTCTCTACATGTATCACCTGTTTCTATGTGTTCTACTACAGGGACTGCCTCTATTTGCATGGTTCACCTGTTTTTCTGTGTGTTGTACGACAGGCAATGCCTCTTTCTGCATGTTTCACCTGTTTCTCTGTGTTCTACTATAGGCACTGCCCCTCTCTGCATGGTTTGCCCGTTTCTCTGTGATCTAATATAGGCAGTGCCTCTCTCTGCATGGTTTGCCTGTTTTCTCTGTGTTCTACTACAGGCACGGCCTCGCTCTACATGGTTCGCCTGTTTCTCTGTGTTCTACTACAGGCACTGCCTCTCTCTACATGGTTTGCCTGTTTCTCTGTGTTCCACTACAGGCACTGCCTCTCTCTGCATGGTTTGACTGTTTTCTCTGTGTTCTACTACAGGCACTGACTCGTTCTACATTGTTAACCTGTTTCTATGTGTTCTACTACAGGCACTGCCTCTATCTACATGGTTTGCCTGTTTCTCTGTGTTCTGCAACAGGCACGGCCTCTCTCTACATGTTTCACCTGTTTCTCTGGTTCTACTACAGGCAATGCCTCTCTCTGCATGGTTCGCCTGTTTCTCTATGTTCTATGACAGGCACTGCCTCTCTCTGCATGGTTTGCCTGTTTTCTCTATGTTCTACTACAGGCACGGCCTCTCTCTACATGGTTTGCCTGTTTCTCTGTGTTCTGCTACAGGCACGGCCTCTCTCTACATGGTTCGCCTGTTTCTCTGTGTTCTACTACAGGCACTGCCTCTCTCTACATGGTTTGCCTGTTTCTCTGTGTTCTACCACAGACACTGCCTCTCTCTGCATGGTTCACATGTTTCTCTGTGTTCTACTAATGACACTGCCTCTCTCTACATAGTTTGCCCGTTTCTCTGTGTTCTACAGCAGGTACTGCCTCTCTCTGCATGGTTTGCCTGTTTTCTCTGGGTTCTACTACAGGCACTGCCTCTCTCTACATGGTTTGCCTGTTTCTCTGTGTTCTGCTACAGGCACGGCCTCTCTCTACATGGTTTGCCTGTTTCTCTGTGTTCTACACAGACACTGCCTCGCTCTACACAGTTTGCCCATTTCTCTGTTTTCTACTACAGGCACTGCCTTTCTGCGCATGGTTTGCCTGTTTCTATGTGTCCTACGAAAGGCACTGCCTCTCTATACATAATTCGCCTGTTTCTCTGTGTGTTCTACTACAGGCACCGCCTCTCTCTCTACATTGTTCACCTGTTTCTATGTGTTCTACTACAGGCACTGCCTCCCTCTACATGATTCGCCTGTTTCTCTGTGTGTTCTACTACAGGCACTGCCTCTCTCTACATGGTTTGCCTGTTTCGCTGTGTTCTACTACAGGCACGGCCTCGCTCTACATGGTTCGCCTGTTTCTCTGTGTTCTACTACAGGCACTGCTTCTCTCTGCATGTATCACCTGTTTCTATGTGTTCTACTACAGGGACTGCCTCTATTTGCATGGTTCACCTGTTTTTCTGTGTGTTGTACTAAAGGCACTGCGTCTTTCTGCATGTTTCACCTGTTTCTCTGTGTTCTACTATAGGCACTGCCTCTCTCTACATGTTTCACTTGTTTCTCTGTGTTCTACTACAGACACTGCCTCTCTCTACATGGTTCACCTGTTTCTCTGTGTTCCACTACAGGCACTGCCTCTCTCTACATGTTTCACTTGTTTCTCTGTGTTCTACTATACGCACTGCCTCTCTCTTCAAGGTTTGCCTGTTTCTCTGTGTTCTACCACAGACACTGCCTCTCTCTGCATGGTTCACCTGTTTCTCTGTGTTCTACTACAGGTGCTGTCTCTCTCTGCATGGTTCACCTGTTTTTCCTGTGGTTTACTACAGGCACTGCCTCACTCTGCATGGTGTGCCTGTTTTCTCTGTTTTATACTGCATGCACCGTCTCTCTGTATAATGTTCGCCTGTTCCGCTGTGTTCTACTGCAGGCGCTGCCTCGCTCTGCGTGGTTCGCCTGTTTTCTCTGTGTTCTGCTACAGGCATTGCATCTCTCTGCACGGTTCACCTGTTTTCTCTGTGTTCTACTACAGGCACTGCCTCTGTCTGCACAGTTTGCCCGTTTCTCTGTGTTCTACTACAGGCACTGCCTCTCCATGCATGGTTTGACTGTTTCCTCTGTGTTCTACTACAGGCACTGACTCGTTCTACATTGTTCCCCTGTTTCTATGTGTTCTACTACAGGCACTGCCTCCCTCTACATGATTCGCCTGTTTCTCTGTGTGTTCTACTGCAGGCACTGCCTCTCTCTACATGGTTTGCCTGTTTCTCTGTGTTCTACTACAGGCACGGCCTCGCTCTACATTTTTCGCCTGTTTCTCTGTGTTCTACTACAGGCACTGCTTCTCTCTGCATGTATCACCTGTTTCTATGTGTTCTACTACAGGGACTGCCTCTATTTGCATGGTTCACCTGTTTTTCTGTGTGTTGTACGACAGGCAATGCCTCTTTCTGCATGTTTCACCTGTTTCTCTGTGTTCTACTATAGGCACTGCCCCTCTCTGCATGGTTTGCCCGTTTCTCTGTGATCTAATATCGGCAGTGCCTCTCTCTGCATGGTTTGCCTGTTTTCTCTGTGTTCTACTACGGGCACGGCCTCTCTCTACATGGTTCGCCTGTTTCTCTGTGTTCTACTACAGGCACTGCCTGTCTCTACATGGTTTGCCTGTTTCTCTGTGTTCCACTACAGGCACTGCCTCTCTCTGCATGGTTTGACTGTTTTCTCTGTGTTCTACTACAGGCGCTGACTCGTTCTACATTGTTAACCTGTTTCTATGTGTTCTACTACAGGCACTGCCTCTCTCTACATGGTTTGCCTGTTTCTCTGTGTTCTGCAACAGGCACGGCCTCTCTCTACATGTTTCACCTGTTTCTCTGGTTCTACTACAGGCAATGCCTCTCTCTGCATGGTTCGCCTGTTTCTCTATGTTCTATGACAGGCACTGCCTCTCTCTGCATGGTTTGCCTGTTTTCTCTGTGTTCTACTACAGGCACGGCCTCTCTCTACATGGCTTGCCTGTTTCTCTGTGTTCTGCTACAGGCACCGCCTCTCTCTACATTGTTCACCTGTTTCTATGTGTTCTACTACAGGCACTGCCTCTCTCTACATGTTTCACTTGTTTCTCTGTGTTCTACTATAGGCACTGCCTCTCTCTTCAAGGTTTGCCTGTTTCTCTGTGTTCTACCACAGACACTGCCTCTCTCTGCATGGTTCACCTGTTTCTCTGTGTTCTACTACAGGCACTGCCTCTCTTCGCATGGTTTGCCTGTTTCTATGTGTCCTACGAAAGGCACTGCCTCTCTATACATAATTCGCCTGTTTCTCTGTGTGTTCTACTACAGGCACTGACTCGTTCTACATTGTTCGCCTGTTTCTATGTGTTCTACTACAGGCACTGCCTCCCTCTACATGATTCGCCTGTTTCTCTGTGTGTTCTACTACAGGCACTGCCTCTCTCTACATGGTTTGCCTGTTTCGCTGTGTTCTACTACAGGCACGGCCTCCCTCTACATGGTTCGCCTGTTTCTCTGTGTTCTACTACAGGCACTGCTTCTCTCTGCATGTATCACCTGTTTCTATGTGTTCTACTCCAGGGACTGCCTCTATTTGCATGGTTCACCTGTATTTCTGTGTGTTGTACTAAAGACACTGCCTCTTTCTGCATGTTTCACCTGTTTCTCTGTGTTCTACTACAGGCACTGCCTCTCTCTGCATGGTTTGCCCGTTTCTCTGTGTTCTAATATAGGCAGTGCCTCTCTCTGCATGGTTCGCCTGTTTACTGTGTTCTACGACAGACTCTGCATCCCTCTACATTGTTTGCCTGATTCTCTGGTTCTACTACAGGCACTGCCTCTCACGTCGTATTCGCCTGTTGGTCTGTGTTCTGCTATAGGCGCTGCCTCTCTCTGCATGGTTCACCTGCTTTCCTGAGTGTTTTACTACTGGCACTGCCTCTCTCTACATGTTTCACCAGTTTCTCTGTGTTCCACTACAGGCACTGCATCTCTCTGCATGGTTCGCCTGTTTCTCTATGTTCTACTTCAGGCATTACCTCTCTCTACATGTTTCACCTGTTTCTCTGTGTTCGACTACAGGCACTGCCTCTCTCTACATGGTTCACCTGTTTCTCTGTGTTCTACTAACGACTCTGCCTCTCTCTACATAGTTTGCCCGTTTCTCTGTGTTCTCCTAACGACACTGCCTCTCTCTACATAGTTTGCCCGTTTCTCTGTGTTCTACTACAGGCACTGCCTCTCTCTGCATGGTTTGCCTGTTTTCTCTGTGTTCTACTAGAGGCACTGCCTCTTTCTACATTGTTCCCTGTTTCTATGTGTTCTACTACAGGCGCTGCCTCTCTCTACATGGTTTGCCTGTTTCTCTGTGTTCCGCTACAGGCACTGCCTCTTTCTGCATGTTTCACCTGTTTCTCTGTGTTCTACTATAGGCACTGCCTCTCTCTGCATGGTTTGCCCGTTTCTCTGTGTTCTAATATAGGCAGAGCCTCTCTCTGCATGGTTCGCCTGTTTACTGTGTTCTACGACAGACTCTGCCTCCCTCTACATTGTTTGTCTGATTCTCTGGTTCTACTACAGGCACTGCCTCTCTCTACATGTTTCACCAGTTTCTCTGTGTTCCACTACAGGCACTGCCTCTCTCTGCATGGTTCGCCTGTTTCTCTATGTTCTACTTCAGGCATTACCTCTCTCTACATGTTTCACCTGTTTCTCTGTGTTCGACTACAGGCACTGCCTCTCTCTACATGGTTCACCTGTTTCTCTGTGTTCTACTAACGACTCTGCCTCTCTCTACATAGTTTGCCCGTTTCTCTGTGTTCTCCTAACGACACTGCCTCTCTCTACATAGTTTGCCCGTTTCTCTGTGTTCTACTACAGGCACTGCCTCTCTCTGCATGGTTTGCCTATTTTCTCTGTGTTCTACTAGAGGCACTGCCTCTTTCTACATTGTTCGTCTGTTTCTATGTGTTCTACTACAGGCGCTGCCTCTCTCTACATGGTTTGCCTGTTTCTCTGTGTTCTACTACAGGCACGGCCTCTCTCTACATGGTTCGCCTGTTTCTCTGTGTTCTACTACAGGCACTGCCTCCCTCTACATTGTTCGGCTGCTTCTCTGTGTGTTCTACTACAGGCACTGCCTCTCTCTACATGGTTCTCCTGTATCTCTGTGTTCCACTACAGGCACTGCCTCACTCTACATGGTTTGCCTATTTCTATGTGTTCTACTACAGACACTGCCTCTCTCTACATGGTTCACCTGTTTCTCTGTGTTCTACTAACGACTCTGCCTCTCTCTACATAGTTTGCCCGTTTCTCTGTGTTCTCCTAACGACACTGCCTCTCTCTACATAGTTTGCCCGTTTCTCTGTGTTCTACTACAGGCACTGCCTCTCTCTGCATGGTTTGCCTGTTTTCTCTGTGTTCTACTAGAGGCACTGCCTCTTTCTACATTGTTCGCCTGTTTCTATGTGTTCTACTACAGGCGCTGCCTCTCTCTACATGGTTTGCCTGTTTCTCTGTGTTCCGCTACAGGCACTGCCTCTTTCTGCATGTTTCACCTGTTTCTCTGTGTTCTACTATAGGCACTGCCTCTCTCTGCATGGTTTGCCCGTTTCTCTGTGTTCTAATATAGGCAGAGCCTCTCTCTGCATGGTTCGCCTGTTTACTGTGTTCTACGACAGACTCTGCCTCCCTCTACATTGTTTGTCTGATTCTCTGGTTCTACTACAGGCACTGCCTCTCTCTACATGTTTCACCAGTTTCTCTGTGTTCCACTACAGGCACTGCCTCTCTCTGCATGGTTCGCCTGTTTCTCTATGTTCTACTTCAGGCATTACCTCTCTCTACATGTTTCACCTGTTTCTCTGTGTTCGACTACAGGCACTGCCTCTCTCTACATGGTTCACCTGTTTCTCTGTGTTCTACTAACGACTCTGCCTCTCTCTACATAGTTTGCCCGTTTCTCTGTGTTCTCCTAACGACACTGCCTCTCTCTACATAGTTTGCCCGTTTCTCTGTGTTCTACTACAGGCACTGCCTCTCTCTGCATGGTTTGCCTATTTTCTCTGTGTTCTACTAGAGGCACTGCCTCTTTCTACATTGTTCGCCTGTTTCTATGTGTTCTACTACAGGCGCTGCCTCTCTCTACATGGTTTGCCTGTTTCTCTGTGTTCTGCTACAGGCACGGCCTCTCTCTACATGGTTCGCCTGTTTCTCTGTGTTCTACTACAGGCACTGCCTCCCTCTACATTGTTCGGCTGCTTCTCTGTGTGTTCTACTACAGGCACTGCCTCTCTCTACATGGTTCTCCTGTATCTCTGTGTTCCACTACAGGCACTGCCTCACTCTACATGGTTTGCCTGTTTCTATGTGTTCTACTACAGACACTGCCTCTCTCTACATGGTTCACCTGTTTCTCTGTGTTCCACTACAGGCACTGCCTCTCTCTACATGTTTCACTTGTTTCTCTGTGTTCTACTATAGGCACTGCCTCTCTCTGCATGGTTCACCTGTTTCTCTGTGTTCTACTACAGGTGCTGTCTCTCTCTGTATGGTTCGCCTGTTTTTCCTGTGGTTTACTACAGGCACTGCCTCACTCTGCATGGTGTGCCTGTTTTCTCTGTTTTATACTGCATGCACCGTCTCTCTCTATTATGTTCGCCTGTTCCTCTGTGTTCTACTATAGGCGCTGCCTCGCTCTGCGTGGTTCGCCTGTTTTCTCTGTCTTCTGCTACAGGCACTGCATCTCTCTGCACGGTTCACCT
Organism: Chiloscyllium punctatum; assembly: GCF_047496795.1. NCBI lineage: Eukaryota > Metazoa > Chordata > Chondrichthyes > Orectolobiformes > Hemiscylliidae > Chiloscyllium > Chiloscyllium punctatum. The sequence continues at coordinate 34,736,342 of NC_092788.1, forward strand.
GTTTTCTCTGTGTTCTACTACAGGCACTGCCTCTGTCTGCACAGTTTGCCCGTTTCTCTGTGTTCTACTACAGGCACTGCCTCTCCATGCATGGTTTGACTGTTTCCTCTGTGTTCTACTACAGGCACTGACTCGTTCTACATTGTTCACCTGTTTCTATGTGTTCTACTACAGGCACTGCCTCCCTCGACATGATTCGCCTGTTTCTCTGTGTGTTCTACTGCAGGCACTGCCTCTGTCTCTACATGGTTTGCCTGTTTTGCTGTGTTCTACTACAGGCACGGCCTCGCTCTACATGGTTCGCCTGTTTCTCTGAGTTCTACTACAGGCACTGCTTCTCTCTGCATGTATCACCTGTTTCTATGTGTTCTACTACAGGGACTGCCTCTATTTGCATGGTTCACCTGTTTTTCTGTGTGTCGTACGACAGGCACTGCCTCTTTCTGCATGTTTCACCTGTTTCTCTGTGTTCTACTATAGGCACTGCCCCTCTCTGCATGGTTTGCCAGTTTCTCTGTGTTCTAATATAGGCAGTGCCTCTCTCTGCATGGTTTGCCTGTTTTCTCTGTGTTCTACTACAGGCACGGCCTCTCTCTACATGGTTCGCCTGTTTCTCTGTGTTCTACTACAGGCACTGCCTCTCTCTACATGGTTTGCCTGTTTCTCTGTGTTCCACTACAGGCACTGCCTCTCTCTGCATGGTTTGACTGTTTTCTCTGTGTTCTACTACAGGCACTGACTCGTTCTACATTGTTAACCTGTTTCTATGTGTTCTACTCCAGGCACTGCCTCTCTCTACATGGTTTGCCTGTTTCTCTGTGTTCTGCAACAGGCACGGCCTCTCTCTACATGGTTCGCCTGTTCCTCTGTGTTCTACTACAGGCACTGCCTCTCTCTACATGGTTTGCCTGTTTCTCTGTGTTCTACTACAGGCACGGCCTCTCTCTACATGGTTCACCTGTTTCTCTGTGTTCCACTACAGGCACTGCCTCTCTCTACATGTTTCACTTGGTTCGCTGTGTTCTACTCTGGGCACTGCCTCTCTCTTCAAGGTTTGCCTGTTTCTCTCTGTTCTACCACAGACACTGCCTCTCTCTGCATGGTTCACCTGTTTCTCTGTGTTCTACTAACGACACTGCCTCTCACTACATAGTTTGCCCGTTTCTCTCTGTTCTACTGCAGGCACTGTCTCTCTCTGCATAGTTTGCCTGTTTCTCTGTGTTCTACGAAAGGCACTGCCTCTCTATACATAATTCGCCTGTTTCTCTGTGTGTTCTACTACAGGCACTGACTCGTTCTACATTGTTCGCCTGTTTCTATGTGTTCTACTACAGGCACTGCCTCCCTCTACATGATTCGCCTGTTTCTCTGTGTGTTCTACTACAGGCACTGCCTCTCTCTACATGGGTTGCCTGTTTCGCTGTGTTCTACTACAGGCACTGCCTCGCTCTACATGGTTCGCCTGTTTCTCTGTGTTCTACTACAGGCACTGCTTCTCTCTGCATGTATCACCTGTTTCTATGTGTTCTACTCCAGGGACTGCCTCTATTTGCATGGTTCACCTGTATTTCTGTGTGTTGTACTAAAGGCACTGCCTCTTTCTGCATGTTTCACCTGTTTCTCTGTGTTCTCCTACAGGCACTGCCACTCTCTGCATGGTTTGCCCGTTTCTCTGTGTTCTAATATAGGCAGTGCCTCTCTCTGCATGGTTCGCCTGTTTACTGTGTTCTACGAAAGACTCTGCCGCCCTCTACATTGTTTGCCTGATTCTCTGGTTCTACTACAGGCACTGCCTCTCACGGCGTATTCGCCTGTTGGTCTGTGTTCTGCTATAGGCACTGCCTCTCTCTGCATGGTTCACCTGCTTTCCTGAGTGTTTTACTACAGGCACTGCCTCTCTCTACATGTTTCACCAGTTTCTCTGTGTTCCACTACAGGCACTGCCTCTCTCTGCATGGTTCGCCTGTTTCTCTATGTTCTACTTCAGGCATTACCTCTCTCTACATGTTTCACCTGTTTCTCTGTGTTCGACTACAGGCACTGCCTCTCTCGACATGGTTCACCTGTTTCTCTGTGTTCTACTAACGACTCTGCCTCTCTCTACATAGTTTGCCCGTTTCTCTGTGTTCTCCTAACGACACTGCCTCTCTCTACATAGTTTGCCCGTTTCTCTGTGTTCTACTACAGGCACTGCCTCTCTCTGCATGGTTTGCCTGTTTTCTCTGTGTTCTACTAGAGGCACTGCCTCTTTCTACATTGTTCGCCTGTTTCTATGTGTTCTACTACAGGCGCTGCCTCTCTCTACATGGTTTGCCTGTTTCTCTGTGTTCCGCTACAGGCACTGCCTCTTTCTGCATGTTTCACCTGTTTCTCTGTGTTCTACTATAGGCACTGCCTCTCTCTGCATGGTTTTCCCGTTTCTCTGTGTTCTAATATAGGCAGAGCCTCTCTCTGCATGGTTCGCCTGTTTACTGTGTTCTACGACAGACTCTGCCTCCCTCTACATTGTTTGTCTGATTCTCTGGTTCTACTACAGGCACTGCCTCTCTCTACATGTTTCACCAGTTTCTCTGTGTTCCACTACAGGCACTGCCTCTCTCTGCATGGTTCGCCTGTTTCTCTATGTTCTACTTCAGGCATTACCTCTCTCTACATGTTTCACCTGTTTCTCTGTGTTCTACTACAGGCACTGCCTCTCTCTGCATGGTTTGCCTATTTTCTCTGTGTTCTACTAGAGGCACTGCCTCTTTCTACATTGTTCGCCTGTTTCTATGTGTTCTACTACAGGCGCTGCCTCTCTCTACATGGTTTGCCTGTTTCTCTGTGTTCTGCAACAGGAACGGCCTCTCTCTACATGGTTCACCTGTTTCTTTGTGTTCTACTACAGGCACTGCCTCTCTCTACATGGTTTGCCTGTTTCTCTGTGTTCTACTACAGGCACGGCCTCTCTCTACATGGTTCACCTGTTTCTCTGTGTTCCACTACAGGCACTGCCTCTCTCTACATGTTTCACTTGTTTCTCTGTGTTCTACTATGGGCACTGCCTCTCTCTTCAAGGTTTGCCTGTTTCTCTGTGTTCTACCACAGACACTGCCTCTCCCTGCATGGTTCACCTGTTTCTCTGTGTTCTACTAACGACACTGCCTCTCACTACATAGTTTGCCCGTTTCTCTGTGTTCTACTAGAGGCACTGCCTCTTTCTACATTGTTCGCCTGTTTCTATGTGTTCTGCTACAGGCACGGCCTCTCTCTACATGGTTTGCCTGTTTCTCTGTGTTCTGCTACAGGCACGGCCTCTCTCTACATGGTTCGCCTGTTTCTCTGTGTTCTACTACAGGCACTGCCTCCCTCTACATTGTTCGGCTGCTTCTCTGTGTGTTCTACTACAGGCACTGCCTCTCTCTACATGGTTCTCCTGTATCTCTGTGTTCCTCTACAGACACTGCCTCACTCTACATGGTTTGCCTGTTTCTATGTGTTCTACTACAGACACTGCCTCTCTCTACATGGTTCACCTGTTTCTCTGTGTTCCACTACAGGCACTGCCTCTCTCTACATGTTTCACTTGTTTCTCTGTGTTCTACTATACGCACTGCCTCTCTCTTCAAGGTTTGCCTGTTTCTCTGTGTTCTACCACAGACACTGCCTCTCTCTGCATGGTTCACCTGTTTCTCTGTGTTCTACTACAGGTGCTGTCTCTCTCTGTATGGTTCGCCTGTTTTTCCTGTGGTTTACTACAGGCACTGCCTCACTCTGCATGGTGTGCCTGTTTTCTCTGTTTTATACTGCATGCACCGTCTCTCTCTATAATGTTCGCCTGTTCCTCTGTGTTCTACTATAGGCGCTGCCTCGCTCTGCGTGGTTCGCCTGTTTTCTCTGTCTTCTGCTACAGGCACTGCATCTCTCTGCACGGTTCACCTGTTTTCTCTGTGTTCTACTACAGGCACTGCCTCTGTCTGCACAGTTTGCCCGTTTCTCTGTGTTCTACTACAGGCACTGCCTCTCCATGCATGGTTTGACTGTTTCCTCTGTGTTCTACTACAGGCACTGACTCGATCTACATTGTTCACCTGTTTCTATGTGTTCTACTACAGGCACTGCCTCCCTCTACATGATTCGCCTGTTTCTCTGTGTGTTCTACTGCAGGCACTGCCTCTGTCTCTACATGGTTCGCCTGTTTCTCTGTGTTCTACTACAGGCACTGCTTCTCTCTGCATGTATCACCTGTTTCTATGTGTTCTACTACAGGGACTGCCTCTATTTGCATGGTTCACCTGTTTTTCTGTGTGTTGTACGACAGGCACTGCCTCTTTCTGCATGTTTCACCTGTTTCTCTGTGTTCTACTATAGGCACTGCCCCTCTCTGCATGGTTTGCCAGTTTCTCTGTGCTCTAATATAGGCAGTGCCTCTCTCTGCATGGTTTGCCTGTTTTCTCTGTGTTCTACTACAGGCACGGCCTCTCTCTACATGTATCGCCTGTTTCTCTGTGTTCTACTACAGGCACTGCCTCTCTCTACATGGTTTGCCTGTTTCTCTGTGTTCCACTACAGGCACTGCCTCTCTCTGCATGGTTTGACTGTTTTCTCTGTGTTCTACTACAGGCACTGACTCGTTCTATCTTGTTATCCTGTTTCTATGTGGTCTACTACAGGCACTGCCTCTCTCTACATGGTTTGCCTGTTTCTCTGTGTTCTGCAACAGGCACGGCCTCTCTCTACATGGTTCGCCTGTTTCTCTGTGTTCTACTACAGGCACTGCCTCTCTCTACATGGTTTGCCTGTTTCTCTGTGTTCTACTACAGGCACGGCCTCTCTCTACATGGTTCACCTGTTTCTCTGTGTTCCACTACAGGCACTGCCTCTCTCTACATGTTTCACTTGGTTCTCTGTGTTCTACTATGGGCACTGCCTCTCTCTTCAAGGTTTGCCTGTTTCTCTGTGTTCTACCACAGACACTGCCTCTCTCTGCATGGTTCACCTGTTTCTCTGTGTTCTACTAACGACACTGCCTCTCACTACATAGTTTGCCCGTTTCTCTCTGTTCTACTGCAGGCACTGTCTCTCTCTGCATAGTTTGCCTGTTTCTCTGTGTTCTACGAAAGGCACTGCCTCTCTATACATAATTCGCCTGTTTCTCGGTGTGTTCTACTACAGGCACTGACTCGTTCTACATTGTTCGCCTGTTTCTATGTGTTCTACTACAGGCACTGCCTCCCTCTACATGATTCGCCTGTTTCTCTGTGTGTTCTACTACAGGCACTGCCTCTCTCTACATGGTTTGCCTGTTTCGCTGTGTTCTACTACAGGCACGGCCTCGCTCTACATGGTTTGCCTGTTTCTCTGTGTTCTACTACAGGCACTGCTTCTCTCTGCATGTATCACCTGTTTCTATGTGTTCTACTCCAGGGACTGCCTCTATTTGCATGGTTCACCTGTATTTCTGTGTGTTGTACTAAAGGCACTGCCTCTTTCTGCATGTTTCACCTGTTTCTCTGTGTTCTCCTACAGGCACTGCCACTCTCTGCATGGTTTGCCCGTTTCTCTGTGTTCTAATATAGGCAGTGCCTCTCTCTGCATGGTTCGCCTGTTTACTGTGTTCTACGACAGACTCTGCCTCCCTCTACATTGTTTGCCTGATTCTCTGGTTCTACTACAGGCACTGCCTCTCTCGGCGTATTCGCCTGTTGGTCTGTGTTCTGCTATAGGCACTGCCTCTCTCTGCATGGTTCACCTGCTTTCCTGAGTGTTTTACTACAGGCACTGCCTCTCTCTACATGTTTCACCAGTTTCTCTGTGTTCCACTACAGGCACTGCCTCTCTCTGCATGGTTCGCCTGTTTCTCTATGTTCTACTTCAGGCATTACCTCTCTCTACATGTTTCACCTGTTTCTCTGTGTTCGACTACAGGCACTGCCTCTCTCTACATGGTTCACCTGTTTCTCTGTGTTCTACTAACGACTCTGCCTCTCTCTACATAGTTTGCCCGTTTCTCTGTGTTCTACTAACGACTCTGCCTCTCTCTACATAATTTGCCCGTTTCTCTGTGTTCTACTGCAGGCACTGCCTCTCTCTGCATGGTTTGCCTGTTTTCTCTGTGTTCTACTACAGGCAATGCCTCTCTCTACATGGTTTGCCTGTTTCTCTGTGTTCTGCTACAGGCACGGACTCTCTCTACATGGTTTGCCTGTTTCTCTGTGCTCTACTACAGGCACTACCTCTCTCTGCATGGTTTGCCTGTTTCTCTGTGTTCTACACAGACACTGCCTCGCTCTACACAGTTTGCCCATTTCTCTGTGTTCTACTGCAGGCACTGCCTCTCTGCGCATGGTTTGCCTGTTTCTATGTGTTCTACTACAGGCACTACCTCTCTCTGCATGGTTTGCCTGTTTCTCTGTGTTCTACACAGACACTGCCTCGCTCTACACAGTTTGCCCATTTCTCTGTGTTCTACTACAGGCACTGCCTCTCTGCGCATGGTTTGCCTGTTTCTATGTGTCCTACGAAAGGCACTGCCTCTCTATACATAATTCGCCTGTTTCTCTGTGTGTTCCACTACAGGCACCGCCTCTCTCTACATTGTTCACCTGTTTCTATGTGTTCTACTACAGGCACTGCCTCCCTCTACATGATTCGCCTGTTTCTCTGTGTGTTCTACTACAGGCACTGCCTCTCTCTACATGGTTTGCCTGTTTCGCTGTGTTCTACTACAGGCACGGCCTCCCTCTACATGGTTCGCCTGTTTCTCTGTGTTCTACTACAGGCACTGCTTCTCTCTGCATGTATCACCTGTTTCTATGTGTTCTACTACAGGGACTGCCTCTATTTGCATGGTTCACCTGTTTTTCTGTGTGTTGTACGACAGGCAATGCCTCTTTCTGCATGTTTCACCTGTTTCTCTGTGTTCTACTACAGGCACTGCCTCTCTCTGCATGGTTTGACTGTTTTCTCTGTGTTCTACTACAGGCACTGACTCGTTCTACATTGTTAACCTGTTTCTATGTGTTCTACTACAGGCACTGCCTCTCTCTACATGGTTTGCCTGTTTCTCTGTGTTCTGCAACAGGCACGGCCTCTCTCTACATGTTTCACCTGTTTCTCTGGTTCTACTACAGGCAATGCCTCTCTCTGCATGGTTCGCCTGTTTCTCTATGTTCTATGACAGGCACTGCCTCTCTCTGCATGGTTTGCCTGTTTTCTCTGTGTTCTACTACAGGCACGGCCTCTCTCTACATGGCTTGCCTGTTTCTCTGTGTTCTACTAATGACACTGCCTCTCTCTACATAGTTTGCCCGTTTCTCTGTGTTCTACTGCAGGCACTGCCTCTCTCTGCATGGTTTGCCTGTTTTCTCTGTGTTCTACTACAGGCACTGCCTCTCTCTACATGGTTTGCCTGTTTCTCTGTGTTCTGCTACAGGCACGGACTCTCTCTACATGGTTTGCCTGTTTCTCTGTGCTCTACTACAGGCACTACCTCTCTCTGCATGGTTTGCCTGTTTCTCTGTGTTCTACACAGACACTGCCTCGCTCTACACAGTTTGCCCATTTCTCTGTGTTCTACTGCAGGCACTGCCTCTCTGCGCATGGTTTGCCTGTTTCTATGTGTTCTACTACAGGCACTACCTCTCTCTGCATGGTTTGCCTGTTTCTCTGTGTTCTACACAGACACTGCCTCGCTCTACACAGTTTGCCCATTTCTCTGTGTTCTACTACAGGCACTGCCTCTCTGCGCATGGTTTGCCTGTTTCTATGTGTCCTACGAAAGGCACTGCCTCTCTATACATAATTCGCCTGTTTCTCTGTGTGTTCCACTACAGGCACCGCCTCTCTCTACATTGTTCACCTGTTTCTATGTGTTCTACTACAGGCACTGCCTCCCTCTACATGATTCGCCTGTTTCTCTGTGTGTTCTACTACAGGCACTGCCTCTCTCTACATGGTTTGCCTGTTTCGCTGTGTTCTACTACAGGCACGGCCTCCCTCGACATGGTTCGCCTGTTTCTCTGTGTTCTACTACAGGGACTGCTTCTCTCTGCATGTATCACCTGTTTCTATGTGTTCTACTACAGGGACTGCCTCTATTTGCATGGTTCACCTGTTTTTCTGTGTGTTGTACGACAGGCAATGCCTCTTTCTGCATGTTTCACCTGTTTCTCTGTGTTCTACTACAGGCACTGCCTCTCTCTGCATGGTTTGACTGTTTTCTCTGTGTTCTACTACAGGCACTGACTCGTTCTACATTGTTAACCTGTTTCTATGTGTTCTACTACAGGCACTGCCTCTCTCTACATGGTTTGCCTGTTTCTCTGTTTTCTGCAACAGGCACGGCCTCTCTCTACATGTTTCACCTGTTTCTCTGGTTCTACTACAGGCAATGCCTCTCTCTGCATGGTTCGCCTGTTTCTCTATGTTCTATGACAGGCACTGCCTCTCTCTGCATGGTTTGCCTGTTTTCTCTGTGTTCTACTACAGGCACGGCCTCTCTCTACATGGCTTGCCTGTTTCTCTGTGTTCTGCTACAGGCACGGCCTCTCTCTACATGGTTCGCCTGTTTCTCTGTGTTCTACTACAGGCACTGCCTCTCTCTACATGGTTTGCCTGTTTCTCTGTGTTCTACCACAGACACTGCCTCTCTCTGCATGGTTCACCTGTTTCTCTGTGTTCTACTAATGACACTGCCTTTCTCTACATAGTTTGCCCGTTTCTCTGTGTTCTACTGCAGGCACTGCCTCTCTCTGCATGGTTTGCCTGTTTTCTCTGTGTTCTACTACAGGCACTGACTCTCTCTACATGGTTTGCCTGTTTCTCTGTGTTCTGCTACAGGCACGGACTCTCTCTACATGGTTTGCCTGTTTCTCTGTGTTCTACTACAGGCACTGACTCTCTCTACATGGTTTGCCTGTTTCTCTGTGTTCTGCTACAGGCACGGACTCTCTCTACATGGTTTGCCTGTTTCTCTGTGTTCTACTACAGGCACTACCTCTCTCTGCATGGTTTGCCTGTTTCTCTGTGTTCTACACAGACACTGCCTCGCTCTACACAGTTTGCCCATTTCTCTGTGTTCTACTACAGGCACTGCCTCTCTGCGCATGGTTTGCCTGTTTCTATGTGTCCTACGAAAGGCACTGCCTCTCTATACATAATTCGCCTGTTTCCCTGTGTGTTCCACTGCAGGCACCGCCTCTCTCTACATTGTTCACCTGTTTCTATGTGTTCTACTACAGGCACTGCCTCCCTCTACATGATTCGCCTGTTTCTCTGTGTGTTCTACTACAGGCACTGCCTCTCTCTACATGGTTTGCCTGTTTCGCTGTGTTCTACTACAGGCACGGCCTCCCTCTACATGGTTCGCCTGTTTCTCTGTGTTCTACTACAGGCACTGCTTCTCTCTGCATGTATCACCTGTTTCTATGTGTTCTACTACAGGGACTGCCTCTATTTGCATGGTTCACCTGTTTTTCTGTGTGTTGTACTAAAGGCACTGCCTCTTTCTACATAGTTTGCCCGTTTCTCTGTGTTCTACTACAGGCACTGCCTCTCTCTGCATGGTTTGACTGTTTTCTCTGTGTTCTACTACAGGCACTGACTCGTTCTACATTGTTAACCTGTTTCTATGTGTTCTACTACAGGCACTGCCTCTCTCTACATGGTTTGCCTGTTTCTCTGTGTTCTGCAACAGGCACGGCCTCTCTCTACATGTTTCACCTGTTTCTCTGGTTCTACTACAGGCAATGCCTCTCTCTGCATGGTTCGCCTGTTTCTCTATGTTCTATGACAGGCACTGCCTCTCTCTGCATGGTTTGCCTGTTTTCTCTGTGTTCTACTACAGGCACGGCCTCTCTCTACATGGCTTGCCTGTTTCTCTGTGTTCTACTAATGACACTGCCGCTCTCTACATAGTTTGCCCGTTTCTCTGTGTTCTACTACAGGCACTGCCTCTCTCTGCATGGTTTGACTGTTTTCTCTGTGTTCTACTACAGGCACTGACTCGTTCTACATTGTTAACCTGTTTCTATGTGTTCTACTACAGACACTGCCTCTCTCTACATGGTTTGCCTGTTTCTCTGTTTTCTGCAACAGGCACGGCCTCTCTCTACGTGTTTCACCTGTTTCTCTGGTTCTACTACAGGCAATGCCTCTCTCTACATGGTTCGCCTGTTTCTCTGTGTTCTACTACAGGCACTGCCTCTCTCTACATGGTTTGCCTGTTTCTCTGTGTTCTACCACAGACACTGCCTCTCTCTACATGGTTCGCCTGTTTCTCTGTGTTCTACTACAGGCACTGCCTCTCTCTACATGGTTTGCCTGTTTCTCTGTGTTCTACCACAGACACTGCCTCTCTCTGCATGGTTCACCTGTTTCTCTGTGTTCTACTAATGACACTGCCTCTCTCTACATAGTTTGCCCGTTTCTCTGTGTTCTACTGCAGGCACTGCCTCTCTCTGCATGGTTTGCCTGTTTTCTCTGTGTTCTACTACAGGCACTGACTCTCTCTACATGGTTTGCCTGTTTCTCTGTGTTCTGCTACAGGCACGGACTCTCTCTACATGGTTTGCCTGTTTCTCTGTGTTCTACACAGACACTGCCTCGCTGTACACAGTTTGCCCATTTCTCTGTGTTCTACACAGACACTGCCTCTCTGCGCATGGTTTGCCTGTTTCTATGTGTCCTACGAAAGGCACTGCCTCTCTATACATAATTCGCCTGTTTCTCTGTGTGTTCCACTACAGGCACCGCCTCTCTCTACATTGTTCACCTGTTTCTATGTGTTCTACTACAGTCACGGCCTCCCTCTACATGGTTCGCCTGTTTCTCTGTGTTCTACTACAGGCACTGCTTCTCTCTGCATGTATCACCTGTTTCTATGTGTTCTACTACAGGGACTGCCTCTATTTGCATGGTTCACCTGTTTTTCTGTGTGTTGTACTAAAGGCACTGCCTCTTTCTGCATGTTTCACCTGTTTCTCTGTGTTCTACTATAGGCACTGCCACTCTCTGCATGGTTTGCCCGTTTCTCTGTGTTCTAATATAGGCAGTGCCTCTCTCTGCATGGTTCGCCTGTTTACTGTGTTCTACGACAGACTCTGCCTCCCTCTACATTGTTTGTCTGATTCTCTGGTTCCACTACAGGCACTGCCTCTCTCTACATGTTTCACCAGTTTCTCTGTGTTCCACTACAGGCACTGCCTCTCTCTGCATGGTTCACCTGTTTCTCTGTGTTCTACTACAGGTGCTGTCTCTCTCTGTATGGTTCGCCTGTTTTTCCTGTGGTTTACTACAGGCACTGCCTCACTCTGCATGGTGTGCCTGTTTTCTCTGTTTTATACTGCATGCACCGTCTCTCTCTATAATGTTCGCCTGTTCCTCTGTGTTCTACTATAGGCGCTGCCTCGCTCTGCGTGGTTCGCCTGTTTTCTCTGTCTTCTGCTACAGGCACTGCATCTCTCTGCACGGTTCACCTGTTTTCTCTGTGTTCTACTACAGGCACTGCCTCTGTCTGCACAGTTTGCCCGTTTCTCTGTGTTCTACTACAGGCACTGCCTCTCCATGCATGGTTTGACTGTTTCCTCTGTGTTCTACTACAGGCACTGACTCGATCTACATTGTTCACCTGTTTCTATGTGTTCTACTACAGGCACTGCCTCCCTCTACATGATTCGCCTGTTTCTCTGTGTGTTCTACTGCAGGCACTGCCTCTGTCTCTACATGGTTCGCCTGTTTCTCTGTGTTCTACTACAGGCACTGCTTCTCTCTGCATGTATCACCTGTTTCTATGTGTTCTACTACAGGGACTGCCTCTATTTGCACGGTTCACCTGTTTTTCTGTGTGTTGTACGACAGGCACTGCCTCTTTCTGCATGTTTCACCTGTTTCTCTGTGTTCTACTATAGGCACTGCCCCTCTCTGCATGGTTTGCCAGTTTCTCTGTGCTCTAATATAGGCAGTGCCTCTCTCTGCATGGTTTGCCTGTTTTCTCTGTGTTCTACTACAGGCACGGCCTCTCTCTACATGTATCGCCTGTTTCTCTGTGTTCTACTACAGGCACTGCCTCTCTCTACATGGTTTGCCTGTTTCTCTGTGTTCCACTACAGGCACTGCCTCTCTCTGCATGGTTTGACTGTTTTCTCTGTGTTCTACTACAGGCACTGACTCGTTCTATCTTGTTATCCTGTTTCTATGTGGTCTACTACAGGCACTGCCTCTCTCTACATGGTTTGCCTGTTTCTCTGTGTTCTGCAACAGGCACGGCCTCTCTCTACATGGTTCGCCTGTTTCTCTGTGTTCTACTACAGGCACTGCCTCTCTCTACATGGTTTGCCTGTTTCTCTGTGTTCTACTACAGGCACGGCCTCTCTCTACATGGTTCACCTGTTTCTCTGTGTTCCACTACAGGCACTGCCTCTCTCTACATGTTTCACTTGGTTCTCTGTGTTCTACTATGGGCACTGCCTCTCTCTTCAAGGTTTGCCTGTTTCTCTGTGTTCTACCACAGACACTGCCTCTCTCTGCATGGTTCACCTGTTTCTCTGTGTTCTACTAACGACACTGCCTCTCACTACATAGTTTGCCCGTTTCTCTCTGTTCTACTGCAGGCACTGTCTCTCTCTGCATAGTTTGCCTGTTTCTCTGTGTTCTACGAAAGGCACTGCCTCTCTATACATAATTCGCCTGTTTCTCGGTGTGTTCTACTACAGGCACTGACTCGTTCTACATTGTTCGCCTGTTTCTATGTGTTCTACTACAGGCACTGCCTCCCTCTACATGATTCGCCTGTTTCTCTGTGTGTTCTACTACAGGCACTGCCTCTCTCTACATGGTTTGCCTGTTTCGCTGTGTTCTACTACAGGCACGGCCTCGCTCTACATGGTTTGCCTGTTTCTCTGTGTTCTACTACAGGCACTGCTTCTCTCTGCATGTATCACCTGTTTCTATGTGTTCTACTCCAGGGACTGCCTCTATTTGCATGGTTCACCTGTATTTCTGTGTGTTGTACTAAAGGCACTGCCTCTTTCTGCATGTTTCACCTGTTTCTCTGTGTTCTCCTACAGGCACTGCCACTCTCTGCATGGTTTGCCCGTTTCTCTGTGTTCTAATATAGGCAGTGCCTCTCTCTGCATGGTTCGCCTGTTTACTGTGTTCTACCACAGACTCTGCCTCCCTCTACATTGTTTGCCTGATTCTCTGGTTCTACTACAGGCACTGCCTCTCTCGGCGTATTCGCCTGTTGGTCTGTGTTCTGCTATAGGCACTGCCTCTCTCTGCATGGTTCACCTGCTTTCCTGAGTGTTTTACTACAGGCACTGCCTCTCTCTACATGTTTCACCAGTTTCTCTGTGTTCCACTACAGGCACTGCCTCTCTCTGCATGGTTCGCCTGTTTCTCTATGTTCTACTTCAGGCATTACCTCTCTCTACATGTTTCACCTGTTTCTCTGTGTTCGACTACAGGCACTGCCTCTCTCTACATGGTTCACCTGTTTCTCTGTGTTCTACTAACGACTCTGCCTCTCTCTACATAGTTTGCCCGTTTCTCTGTGTTCTACTAACGACTCTGCCTCTCTCTACATAATTTGCCCGTTTCTCTGTGTTCTACTGCAGGCACTGCCTCTCTCTGCATGGTTTGCCTGTTTTCTCTGTGTTCTACTACAGGCAATGCCTCTCTCTACATGGTTTGCCTGTTTCTCTGTGTTCTGCTACAGGCACGGACTCTCTCTACATGGTTTGCCTGTTTCTCTGTGCTCTACTACAGGCACTACCTCTCTCTGCATGGTTTGCCTGTTTCTCTGTGTTCTACACAGACACTGCCTCGCTCTACACAGTTTGCCCATTTCTCTGTGTTCTACTGCAGGCACTGCCTCTCTGCGCATGGTTTGCCTGTTTCTATGTGTTCTACTACAGGCACTACCTCTCTCTGCATGGTTTGCCTGTTTCTCTGTGTTCTACACAGACACTGCCTCGCTCTACACAGTTTGCCCATTTCTCTGTGTTCTACTACAGGCACTGCCTCTCTGCGCATGGTTTGCCTGTTTCTATGTGTCCTACGAAAGGCACTGCCTCTCTATACATAATTCGCCTGTTTCTCTGTGTGTTCCACTACAGGCACCGCCTCTCTCTACATTGTTCACCTGTTTCTATGTGTTCTACTACAGGCACTGCCTCCCTCTACATGATTCGCCTGTTTCTCTGTGTGTTCTACTACAGGCACTGCCTCTCTCTACATGGTTTGCCTGTTTCGCTGTGTTCTACTACAGGCACGGCCTCCCTCTACATGGTTCGCCTGTTTCTCTGTGTTCTACTACAGGCACTGCTTCTCTCTGCATGTATCACCTGTTTCTATGTGTTCTACTACAGGGACTGCCTCTATTTGCATGGTTCACCTGTTTTTCTGTGTGTTGTACGACAGGCAATGCCTCTTTCTGCATGTTTCACCTGTTTCTCTGTGTTCTACTACAGGCACTGCCTCTCTCTGCATGGTTTGACTGTTTTCTCTGTGTTCTACTACAGGCACTGACTCGTTCTACATTGTTAACCTGTTTCTATGTGTTCTACTACAGGCACTGCCTCTCTCTACATGGTTTGCCTGTTTCTCTGTGTTCTGCAACAGGCACGGCCTCTCTCTACATGTTTCACCTGTTTCTCTGGTTCTACTACAGGCAATGCCTCTCTCTGCATGGTTCGCCTGTTTCTCTATGTTCTATGACAGGCACTGCCTCTCTCTGCATGGTTTGCCTGTTTTCTCTGTGTTCTACTACAGGCACGGCCTCTCTCTACATGGCTTGCCTGTTTCTCTGTGTTCTACTAATGACACTGCCTCTCTCTACATAGTTTGCCCGTTTCTCTGTGTTCTACTGCAGGCACTGCCTCTCTCTGCATGGTTTGCCTGTTTTCTCTGTGTTCTACTACAGGCACTGCCTCTCTCTACATGGTTTGCCTGTTTCTCTGTGTTCTGCTACAGGCACGGACTCTGTCTACATGGTTTGCCTGTTTCTCTGTGTTCTACTACAGGCACTACCTCTCTCTGCATGGTTTGCCTGTTTCTCTGTGTTCTACACAGACACTGCCTCGCTCTACACAGTTTGCCCATTTCTCTGTGTTCTACTGCAGGCACTGCCTCTCTGCGCATGGTTTGCCTGTTTCTATGTGTTCTACTACAGGCACTACCTCTCTCTGCATGGTTTGCCTGTTTCTCTGTGTTCTACACAGACACTGCCTCGCTCTACACAGTTTGCCCATTTCTCTGTGTTCTACTACAGGCACTGCCTCTCTGCGCATGGTTTGCCTGTTTCTATGTGTCCTACGAAAGGCACTGCCTCTCTATACATAATTCGCCTGTTTCTCTGTGTGTTCCACTACAGGCACCGCCTCTCTCTACATTGTTCACCTGTTTCTATGTGTTCTACTACAGGCACTGCCTCCCTCTACATGATTCGCCTGTTTCTCTGTGTGTTCTACTACAGGCACTGCCTCTCTCTACATGGTTTGCCTGTTTCGCTGTGTTCTACTACAGGCACGGCCTCCCTCGACATGGTTCGCCTGTTTCTCTGTGTTCTACTACAGGGACTGCTTCTCTCTGCATGTATCACCTGTTTCTATGTGTTCTACTACAGGGACTGCCTCTATTTGCATGGTTCACCTGTTTTTCTGTGTGTTGTACGACAGGCAATGCCTCTTTCTGCATGTTTCACCTGTTTCTCTGTGTTCTACTACAGGCACTGCCTCTCTCTGCATGGTTTGACTGTTTTCTCTGTGTTCTACTACAGGCACTGACTCGTTCTACATTGTTAACCTGTTTCTATGTGTTCTACTACAGGCACTGCCTCTCTCTACATGGTTTGCCTGTTTCTCTGTTTTCTGCAACAGGCACGGCCTCTCTCTACATGTTTCACCTGTTTCTCTGGTTCTACTACAGGCAATGCCTCTCTCTGCATGGTTCGCCTGTTTCTCTATGTTCTATGACAGGCACTGCCTCTCTCTGCATGGTTTGCCTGTTTTCTCTGTGTTCTACTACAGGCACGGCCTCTCTCTACATGGCTTGCCTGTTTCTCTGTGTTCTGCTACAGGCACGGCCTCTCTCTACATGGTTCGCCTGTTTCTCTGTGTTCTACTGCAGGCACTGCCTCTCTCTGCATGGTTTGCCTGTTTTCTCTGTGTTCTACTACAGGCACTGACTCTCTCTACATGGTTTGCCTGTTTCTCTGTGTTCTGCTACAGGCACGGACTCTCTCTACATGGTTTGCCTGTTTCTCTGTGTTCTACTACAGGCACTGACTCTCTCTACATGGTTTGCCTGTTTCTCTGTGTTCTGCTACAGGCACGGACTCTCTCTACATGGTTTGCCTGTTTCTCTGTGTTCTACTACAGGCACGACCTCTCTCTGCATGGTTTGCCTGTTTCTCTGTGTTCTACACAGACACTGCCTCGCTCTACACAGTTTGCCCATTTCTCTGTGTTCTACTACAGGCACTGCCTCTCTGCGCATGGTTTGCCTGTTTCTATGTGTCCTACGAAAGGCACTGCCTCTCTATACATAATTCGCCTGTTTCCCTGTGTGTTCCACTGCAGGCACCGCCTCTCTCTACATTGTTCACCTGTTTCTATGTGTTCTACTACAGGCACTGCCTCCCTCTACATGATTCGCCTGTTTCTCTGTGTGTTCTACTACAGGCACTGCCTCTCTCTACATGGTTTGCCTGTTTCGCTGTGTTCTACTACAGGCACGGCCTCCCTCTACATGGTTCGCCTGTTTCTCTGTGTTCTACTACAGGCACTGCTTCTCTCTGCATGTATCACCTGTTTCTATGTGTTCTACTACAGGGACTGCCTCTATTTGCATGGTTCACCTGTTTTTCTGTGTGTTGTACTAAAGGCACTGCCTCTTTCTACATAGTTTGCCCGTTTCTCTGTGTTCTACTACAGGCACTGCCTCTCTCTGCATGGTTTGACTGTTTTCTCTGTGTTCTACTACAGGCACTGACTCGTTCTACATTGTTAACCTGTTTCTATGTGTTCTACTACAGGCACTGCCTCTCTCTACATGGTTTGCCTGTTTCTCTGTGTTCTGCAACAGGCACGGCCTCTCTCTACATGTTTCACCTGTTTCTCTGGTTCTACTACAGGCAATGCCTCTCTCTGCATGGTTCGCCTGTTTCTCTATGTTCTATGACAGGCACTGCCTCTCTCTGCATGGTTTGCCTGTTTTCTCTGTGTTCTACTACAGGCACGGCCTCTCTCTACATGGCTTGCCTGTTTCTCTGTGTTCTACTAATGACACTGCCGCTCTCTACATAGTTTGCCCGTTTCTCTGTGTTCTACTACAGGCACTGCCTCTCTCTGCATGGTTTGACTGTTTTCTCTGTGTTCTACTACAGGCACTGACTCGTTCTACATTGTTAACCTGTTTCTATGTGTTCTACTACAGACACTGCCTCTCTCTACATGGTTTGCCTGTTTCTCTGTTTTCTGCAACAGGCACGGCCTCTCTCTACGTGTTTCACCTGTTTCTCTGGTTCTACTACAGGCAATGCCTCTCTCTACATGGTTCGCCTGTTTCTCTGTGTTCTACTACAGGCACTGCCTCTCTCTACATGGTTTGCCTGTTTCTCTGTGTTCTACCACAGACACTGCCTCTCTCTACATGGTTCGCCTGTTTCTCTGTGTTCTACTACAGGCACTGCCTCTCTCTACATGGTTTGCCTGTTTCTCTGTGTTCTACCACAGACACTGCCTCTCTCTGCATGGTTCACCTGTTTCTCTGTGTTCTACTAATGACACTGCCTCTCTCTACATAGTTTGCCCGTTTCTCTGTGTTCTACTGCAGGCACTGCCTCTCTCTGCATGGTTTGCCTGTTTTCTCTGTGTTCTACTACAGGCACTGACTCTCTCTACATGGTTTGCCTGTTTCTCTGTGTTCTGCTACAGGCACGGACTCTCTCTACATGGTTTGCCTGTTTCTCTGTGTTCTACACAGACACTGCCTCGCTCTACACAGTTTGCCCATTTCTCTGTGTTCTACACAGACACTGCCTCTCTGCGCATGGTTTGCCTGTTTCTATGTGTCCTACGAAAGGCACTGCCTCTCTATACATAATTCGCCTGTTTCTCTGTGTGTTCCACTACAGGCACCGCCTCTCTCTACATTGTTCACCTGTTTCTATGTGTTCTACTACAGTCACGGCCTCCCTCTACATGGTTCGCCTGTTTCTCTGTGTTCTACTACAGGCACTGCTTCTCTCTGCATGTATCACCTGTTTCTATGTGTTCTACTACAGGGACTGCCTCTATTTGCATGGTTCACCTGTTTTTCTGTGTGTTGTACTAAAGGCACTGCCTCTTTCTGCATGTTTCACCTGTTTCTCTGTGTTCTACTATAGGCACTGCCTCTCTCTGCATGGTTTGCCCGTTTCTCTGTGTTCTAATATAGGCAGTGCCTCTCTCTGCATGGTTCGCCTGTTTACTGTGTTCTACGACAGACTCTGCCTCCCTCTACATTGTTTGTCTGATTCTCTGGTTCCACTACAGGCACTGCCTCTCTCTACATGTTTCACCAGTTTCTCTGTGTTCCACTACAGGCACTGCCTCTCTCTGCATGGTTCGCCTGTTTCTCTGTGTTCTACTTCAGGCATTACCTCTCTCTACATGTTTCACCTGTTTCTCTGTGTTCGACTACAGGCACTGCCTCTCTCTACATGGTTCACCTGTTTCTTTGTGTTCTACTAACGACTCTGCCTCTCTCTGCATAGTTTGCCCGTTTCTCTGTGTTCTCCTAACGACACTGCCTCTCTCTACATAGTTTGCCCGTTTCTCTGTGTTCTACTACAGGCACTGCCTCACTCTGCATGGTTTCCCTGTTTTCTCTGTGTTCTACTAGAGGCACTGCCTCTTTCTACATTGTTCGCCTGTTTCTATGTGTTCTACTACAGGCGCTGCCTCTCTCTACATGGTTTGCCTGTTTCTCTGTGTTCTGCTACAGGCACGGCCTCTCTCTACATGGTTCGCCTGTTTCTCTGTGTTTTACTATAGGCACTGACTCGTTCTACATTGTTCGCCTGTTTCTATGCTTTCTACTACAGGCACTGCCTCCCTCTACATGATTCGTCTGTTTCTCTGCGTGTTCTACTACAGGCACTGCCTCTCTCTACATGGTTCTCCTGTATCTCTGTGTTCCACTACAGGCACTGCCTCACTCTACATGGTTTGCCTGTTTCGATGTGTTCTACTACAGACACTGCCACTCTCTACATGGTTCACCTGTTTCTCTGTGTTCTACTACAGGCACTGCCTCTCTCTGCATGGTTCACCTGTTTCTCTGTGTTCTACTACAGGCGCTGTCTCTCTCTGCATGGTTCACCTGTTTTTCCTGTGGTTTACTACAGGCACTGCCTCACTCTGCATGGTGTGCCTGTTTTCTCTGTTTTATACTGCATGCACCGTCTCTCTCTATAATGTTCGCCTGTTCCTCTGTGTTCTACTATAGGCGCTGCCTCGCTCTGCGTGGTTCGCCTGTTTTCTCTGTGTTCTGCTACAGGCACTGCATCTCTCTGCACGGTTCACCTGTTTTCTCTGTGTTCTACTACAGGCACTGCCTCTGTCTGCACAGTTTGCCCGTTTCTCTGTGTTCTACTACAGGCACTGACTCGTTCTACATTGTTCCCCTGTTTCTATGTGTTCTACTACAGGCACTGCCTCCCTCTACATGATTCGCCTGTTTCTCTGTGTGTTCTACTGCAGGCACTGCCTCTCTCTACATGGTTTGCCTGTTTTGCTGTGTTCTACTACAGGCACGGCCTCGCTCTACATTGTTCGCCTGTTTCTCTGTGTTCTACTACAGGCACTGCTTGTCTCTGCATGTATCACCTGTTTCTATGTGTTCTACTACAGGGACTGCCTCTATTTGCATGGTTCACCTGTTTTTCTGTGTGTTGTACGACAGGCAATGCCTCTTTCTGCATGTTTCACCTGTTTCTCTGTGTTCTACGATAGGCACTGCCCCTCTCTGCATGGTTTGCCCGTTTCTCTGTGATCTAATATAGGCAGTGCCTCTCTCTGCATGGTTTGCCTGTTTTCTCTGTGTTCTACTACAGGCACGGCCTCTCTCTACATGGTTCGCCTGTTTCTCTGTGTTCTACTACAGGCACTGCCTCTCTCTACATGGTTTGCCTGTTTCTCTGTGTTCCACTACAGGCACTGCCTCTCTCTGCATGGTTTGACTGTTTTCTCTGTGTTCTACTACAGGCGCTGACTCGTTCTACATTGTTAACCTGTTTCTATGTGTTCTACTACAGGCACTGCCTCTCTCTACATGGTTTGCCTGTTTCTCTGTGTTCTGCAACAGGCACGGCCTCTCTCTACATGGTTCGCCTGTTTCTCTGTGTTCTACTACAGGCACTGCCTCTCTCTACATGGTTTACCTGTTTCTCTGTGTTCTACTACAGGCACGGCCTCTCTCTACATGGTTCACCTGTTTCTCTGTGTTTCACTACAGGCACTGCCTATCTCTACATGTTTCACTTGGTTCTCTGTGTTCTACTATGGGCACTGCCTCTCTCTTCAAGGTTTGCCTGTTTCTCTGTGTTCTACCACAGACACTGCCTCTCTCTGCATGGTTCACCTGTTTCTCTGTGTTCTACTAACGACACTGCCTCTCTCTACATAGTTTGCCCGTTTCTCTGAGTTCTACTTCAGGCAGTGCCTCTCTCTGCATGGTTTGCCTGTTTCTCTGTGTTCTGCTGCAGACTCTGCCTCCCTCTACATTGTTTGCCTGATTCCCTGGTTCTACTACAGACACTGCCTCTCTCTGCATGTCCGACTTTTTCTCTGTGTTCTGCTATAAGCACTGCCTCTCTCTGCAATGTTCGCCTGTTTCTCTGAGTTCTAGTACAGGCACTGTCTCTCTCTACATGTTTCACCAGTTTCTTGGCGTTCCACTACAGGCACTGCCTCTCTCTGCAATGTTCGCCTGTTTCTCTGAGTTCTAGTACAGGCACTGTCTCTCTCTACATGTTTCACCAGTTTCTTGGCGTTCCACTACAGGCACTGCCTCTCTCTGCATGGTTCGCCTGTTTCTCTGTGTTCTACTTCAGGCACGGCCTCTTTCTACATGTTTCACCAGTTTCTCTGTGTTCCACTACAGGCACTGCCTCTCTCTACATTGTTTGCCTGATTCTCTGGTTCTACTACAGGCAATGCCTCTCTCAGCATGGTTCACCTGATATTCTGAGTGTTCTACTCCAGGCACTGCCTCTCTCTGCATGGTTTGCCTGTTTCTCTGTGTTCTACACAGACACTGCCTCTCTCTACACAGTTTGCCCATTTCTCTGTGTTCTACTGCAGGCACTGACCCTCTCTACATTGTTCACCTGTTTCTATGTGTCCTACTACAGGCACTGCCTCTCTCTACATAATTCGCCTGTTTCTCTGTGTGTTCTACTACAGGCACCGCCTCTCTCTACATTGTTCACCTGTTTCCATGTGTTCTACTAAAGACACTGCCTCTCTCTACAGGGTTCGCCTGTTTCTCTGTGTTCCACTACAGGCGCTGCCTCACTCTGCATGGTTTGCCTGTTTCTATGTGTTCTACTACAGACACTGCCTCTCTCTACATGGTCCGCCTGTTTCTCTGGGTGCCACTACAGGCACTGCCTCTCTCTACATGTTTCACTTGTTTCTCCGTGTTCTACTATAGGCACTGCCTCTCTCTGCATGGTTCACCTGTTTCTCTGTGTTCTACTAACGATACTGCCTCTCTCGACATAGTTTGACCGTTTCTCTGTGTGCTACTACAGTCACTGCCTCTCCCTGCATGGTTTGCCTGTTTTCTCTGTGTTCTACTACATGCACTGCCTCTTTCTACAATGTTCGCCTGTTTCTATGTGTTCTACTACAGACACTGCCTCCCTCTACATGATTAGCCTGTTTCTCTGTGTGTTCTACTACAGGCACCACCTCTCTCTACATGGTTTGCCTGTTTCGCTGTGTTCTACTACAGGCACTGCCTCTCTCTACATGGTTCGTCTGTTTCTCTGTGTTCTACTACAGGCACTGCTTCTCTCTGCATGTATCACCTGTTTCTATGTGTTCTACTATAGGCACTGCCTCTATTTGCATGGTTCACCTGTTTTTCTGTGTGTTGTACTACAGGCACTGCCTCTTTCTGCATGTTTCACCTGTTTCTCTGTGTTCTACTATCGGCACTGCCTCTCTCTGCATGCTTTGCCCAATTCTCTGTCTTCAAATACAGGCAGTGCCTCTCTCTGCATGGTTCACCTGTTTCTCTGTGTTATACTATAGACTCTGCCTCCCTCGACATTGTTTGCCTGATTCTCTGGTTCTACTGCAGGCACTGCCTCTCCCTACATAATTCGCCTGTTTCTCTGTGTGTTCTACTACAGGCACCGCCTCTCTCTACATTGTTCACCTGTTTCTATGTGTTCTACTACAGGCACTGCCTACCTCTACATGATTCTCCTGTTTCTCTGTGTGTTCTACTACAGGCACTGCCTACCTCTACATGATTCTCCTGTTTCTCTGTGTGTTCCACTACAGGCACTGCCTCTCTCTACATGGTTTGCCTGTTTCTCTGTGTTCTACTACAGGCACTGCCTCTCTCTGCATGGTTTGCCTGTTTTCTCTGTGTTCTACTACAGGCACGGCCTCTCTCTACGTGGTTTGCCTGTTTCTCTGTGTTCTGCAACAGGCACGGCCTCTCTCTAACATGGTTCGCCTGTTTCTCTGTGTTCTACTACAGGCACTGCCTCTCTCTACATGGTTTGCCTGTTTCTCTGTGTTCTACTACAGGCACGGCCTCTCTCTACATGGTTCACCTGTTTCTCTGTGTTCCACTACAGGCACTGCCTCTCTCTACATGTTTCACTTGTTTCTCTGTGTTCTACTACAGGCACTGCCTCTCTCTACATAATTCGCCTGTTTCTCTGTGTGTTCTACGACAGGCACCGCCTCTCTCTACATTGTTCACCTGTTTCTATGTTTCTACCACAGGCACTGCCTACCTCTACATGATTCTCCTGTTTCTCTGTGTGTTCTACTACAGGCACTGCCTACCTCTATATGATTCTCCTGTTTCTCTGTGTGTTCTACTACAGGCACTGCCTCTCTCTACATGGTTTGCCTGTTTCTCTGTGTTCTACTATAGGCACTGCCTCTCTCTGCATGGTTTGCCTGTTTTCTCTGTGTTCTACTACAGGCACGGCCTCTCTCTACATGGTTTGCCTGTTTCTCTGTGTTCTGCTACAGGCACGGCCTCTCTCTAACATGGTTCGCCTGTTTCTCTGTGTTCTACTACAGGCACTGCCTCTCTCTACATGGTTTGCCTGTTTCTCTGTGTTCTACTACAGGCACGGCCTCTCTCTACATGTTTCACCTTTTTCTCTGTGTTCGACTACAGGCACTGCCTCTCTCTACATGGTTCACCTGTTTCTCTGTGTTCTACTAACGACTCTGCCTCTCTCTACATGGTTTGCCTGTTTCTCTGTGTTCTGCTACAGGCACGGCCTCTCTCTACATGGTTCGCCTGTTTCTCTGTGTTGTACTACAGGCACGGCCTCTCTCTACATGGTTCGCCTGTTTCTCTGTGTTCTCCTACAGGCACTGCCTCTCTCTACATGGGTTGCCTGTTTCTCTGTGTTCTACTACAGGCACGGCCTCTCTCTACATGGTTCACCTGTTTCTCTGTGTTCCACTACAGGCACTGCCTCTCTCTACATGTTTCACTTGGTTCTCTGTGTTCTACTACAGGCACTGCCTCTCTCTACATAATTCGCCTGTTTCTCTGTGTGTTCTACTACAGGCACCGCCTCTCTCTACATTGTTCACCTGTTTCTATGTGTTCTACTACAGGCACTGCCTACCTCTACATGATTCTCCTGTTTCTCTGTGTGTTCTACTACAGGCACTGCCTACCTCTACATGATTCTCCTGTTTCTCTCTGTGTTCTACTACAGGCACTGCCTCTCTCGACATGGTTTGCCTGTTTTTCTGTGTTCTACTACAGGCACTGCCTCTCTCTGCATGGTTTGCCTGTTTTCTCTGTGTTCTACTACAGGCACGGCCTCTCTCTACATGGTTTGCCTGTTTCTCGGTGTTCTGCTACAGGCACGGCCTCTCTCTACATGGTTCGCCTGTTTCTCTGTGTTCTACTACAGGCACTGCCTCTCTCTACATAGTTTGCCCGTTTCTCTGTGTTCTACTGCAGGCACTGCCTCTCTCTGCATGGTTTGCCTGTTTTCTCTGTGTTCTACTACAGGCACTGCCTCTCTCTGCATAGTTTGCCTGTTTCTCTGTGTTCTACACAGACACTGCCTCGCTCTACACAGTTTGCCCATTTCTCTGTGTTCTACTACAGGCACTGCCTCTCTGTGCATGGTTTGCCTGTTTGTATGTGTCCTATGAAAGGCACTGCCTCTCTATACATAATTCGCCTGTTTCTCTGTGTGTTCCACTACAGGCACCGCCTCTCTCTACATTGTTCACCTGTTTCTATGTGTTCTACTACAGGCACTGCCTCCCTCTACATGATTCGCCTGTTTCTCTGTGTGTTCTACTACAGGCACTGCCTCTCTCTACATGGTTTGCCTGTTTCGCTGTGTTCTACTACAGGCACGGCCTCCCTCTACATGGTTCGCCTGTTTCTCTGTGTTCTACTACAGGCACTGCTTCTCTCTGCATGTATCACCTGTTTCTATATGTTCTACTACAGGGACTGCCTCTATTTGCATGGTTCACCTGTTTTTCTGTGTGTTGTACTAAAGGCACTGCCTCTTTCTGCATGTTTCACCTATTTCTCTGTGTTCTACTATAGGCACTGCCCCTCTCTGCATGGTTTGCCCGTTTCTCTGTGTTCTAATATAGGCAGTGCCTCTCTCTGCATGGTTCGCCTGTTTACTGTGTTCTACGACAGACTCTGCCTCCCTCTACATTGTTTGTCTGATTCTCTGGTTCTACTACAGGCACTGCCTCTCTCTACATGTTTCACCTTTTTCTCTGTGTTCCACTACAGGCACTGCCTCTCTCTGCATGGTTCGCCTGTTTCTCTGTGTTCTACTTCAGGCATTACCTCTCTCTACATGTTTCACCTGTTTCTCTGTGTTCGACTACAGGCACTGCCTCTTTCTACATGGTTCACCTGTTTCTCTGTGTTCTACTAACGACTCTGCCTCTCTCTACATAGTTTGCCCGTTTCTCTGTGTTCTCCAAACGACACTGCCTCTCTCTACATAGTTTGCCCGTTTCTCTGTGTTCTGCTACAGGCACGGCCTCTCTCTACATGGTTCGCCTGTTTCTCTGTGTTCTACTACAGGCACTGACTCGTTCTACATTGTTCGCCTGTTTCTATGCGTTCTACTACAGGCACTGCCTCCCTCTACATGATTCGTCTGTTTCTCTGCGTGTTCTACTACAGGCACTGCCTCTCTCTACATGGTTCTCCTGTATATCTGTGTTCCACTACAGGCACTGCCTCACTCTACATGGTTTGCCTGTTTCTATGTGTTCTACTACAGACACTGCCTCTCTCTACATGGTTCACCTGTTTCTCTGTGTTCCACTACAGGCACTGCCTCTCTCTACATGTTTCACTTGTTTCTCTGTGTTCTACTATACGCACTGCCTCTCTCTTCAAGGTTTGCCTGTTTCTCTGTGTTCTACCACAGACACTGCCTCTCTCTGCATGGTTCACCTGTTTCTCTGTGTTCTACTACAGGCGCTGTCTCTCTCTGCATGGTTCACCTGTTTTTCCTGTGGTTTACTACAGGCACTGCCTCAATCTGCATGGTGTGACTGTTTTCTCTGTTTTATACTGCATGCATCGTCTCTCTCTATAATGTTCGCCTGTTCCTCTGTGTTCTACTATAGGCGCTGCCTCGCTCTGCGTGGTTCGCCTGTTTTCTCTGTGTTCTGCTACAGGCACTGCATCTCTCTGCACGTTCACCTGTTTTCTCTGTGTTCTACTACAGGCACTGCCTCTGTCTGCACAGTTTGCCCGTTTCTCTGTGTTCTACTACAGGCACTGCCTCTCCATGCATGGTTTGACTGTTTCCTCTGTGTTCTACTACAGGCACTGACTCGATCTACATTGTTCACCTGTTTCTATGTGTTCTACTACAGGCACTGCCTCCCTCTACATGATTCGCCTGTTTCTCTGTGTGTTCTACTGCAGGCACTGCCTCTCTCTACATGGTTTGCCTGTTTTGCTGTGTTCTACTACAGGCACGGCCTCGCTCTACATTTTTCGCCTGTTTCTCTGTGTTCTACTACAGGCACTGCTTCTCTCTACATGTATCACCTGTTTCTATGTGTTCTACTACAGGGACTGCCTCTATTTGCATGGTTCACCTGTTTTTCTGTGTGTTGTACGACAGGCAATGCCTCTTTCTGCATGTTTCACCTGTTTCTCTGTGTTCTACTATAGGCACTGCCCCTCTCTGCATGGTTTGCCCGTTTCTCTGTGATCTAATATAGGCAGTGCCTCTCTCTGCATGGTTTGCCTGTTTTCTCTGTGTTCTACTACAGGCACGGCCTCGCTCTACATGGTTCGCCTGTTTCTCTGTGTTCTACTACAGGCACTGCCTCTCTCTACATGGTTTGCCTGTTTCTCTGTGTTCCACTACAGGCACTGCCTCTCTCTGCATGGTTTGACTGTTTTCTCTGTGTTCTACTACAGGCACTGACTCGTTCTACATTGTTAACCTGTTTCTATGTGTTCTACTACAGGCACTGCCTCTCTCTACATGGTTTGCCTGTTTCTCTGTGTTCTGCAACAGGCACGGCCTCTCTCTACATGTTTCACCTGTTTCTCTGGTTCTACTACAGGCAATGCCTCTCTCTGCATGGTTCGCCTGTTTCTCTATGTTCTATGACAGGCACTGCCTCTCTCTGCATGGTTTGCCTGTTTTCTCTATGTTCTACTACAGGCACGGCCTCTCTCTACATGGTTTGCCTGTTTCTCTGTGTTCTGCTACAGGCACGGCCTCTCTCTACATGGTTCGCCTGTTTCTCTGTGTTCTACTACAGGCACTGCCTCTCTCTACATGGTTTGCCTGTTTCTCTGTGTTCTACCACAGACACTGCCTCTCTCTGCATGGTTCACCTGTTTCTCTGTGTTCTACTAATGACACTGCCTCTCTCTACATAGTTTGCCCGTTTCTCTGTGTTCTACTGCAGGCACTGCCTCTCTCTGCATGGTTTGCCTGTTTTCTCTGTGTTCTACTACAGGCACTGCCTCTCTCTACATGGTTTGCCTGTTTCTCTGTGTTCTGCTACAGGCACGGCCTCTCTCTACATGGTTTGCCTGTTTCTCTGTGTTCTACTACAGGCACTACCTCTCTCTGCATGGTTTGCCTGTTTCTCTGTGTTCTACACAGACACTGCCTCGCTCTACACAGTTTGCCCATTTCTCTGTTTTCTACTACAGGCACTGCCTTTCTGCGCATGGTTTGCCTGTTTCTATGTGTCCTACGAAAGGCACTGCCTCTCTATACATAATTCGCCTGTTTCTCTGTGTGTTCCACTACAGGCACCGCCTCTCTCTCTACATTGTTCACCTGTTTCTATGTGTTCTACTACAGGCACTGCCTCCCTCTACATGATTCGCCTGTTTCTCTGTGTGTTCTACTACAGGCACTGCCTCTCTCTACATGGTTTGCCTGTTTCGCTGTGTTCTACTACAGGCACGGCCTCGCTCTACATGGTTCGCCTGTTTCTCTGTGTTCTACTACAGGCACTGCTTCTCTCTGCATGTATCACCTGTTTCTATGTGTTCTACTACAGGGACTGCCTCTATTTGCATGGTTCACCTGTTTTTCTGTGTGTTGTACTAAAGGCACTGCGTCTTTCTGCATGTTTCACCTGTTTCTCTGTGTTCTACTATAGGCACTGCCTCTCTCTACATGTTTCACTTGTTTCTCTGTGTTCTACTACAGACACTGCCTCTCTCTACATGGTTCACCTGTTTCTCTGTGTTCCACTACAGGCACTGCCTCTCTCTACATGTTTCACTTGTTTCTCTGTGTTCTACTATACGCACTGCCTCTCTCTTCAAGGTTTGCCTGTTTCTCTGTGTTCTACCACAGACACTGCCTCTCTCTGCATGGTTCACCTGTTTCTCTGTGTTCTACTACAGGTGCTGTCTCTCTCTGCATGGTTCACCTGTTTTTCCTGTGGTTTACTACAGGCACTGCCTCCCTCTGCATGGTGTGCCTGTTTTCTCTGTTTTATACTGCATGCACCGTCTCTCTCTATAATGTTCGCCTGTTCCGCTGTGTTCTACTATAGGCGCTGCCTCGCTCTGCGTGGTTCGCCTGTTTTCTCTGTGTTCTGCTACAGGCATTGCATCTCTCTGCACGGTTCACCTGTTTTCTCTGTGTTCTACTACAGGCACTGCCTCTGTCTGCACAGTTTGCCCGTTTCTCTGTGTTCTACTACAGGCACTGCCTCTCCATGCATGGTTTGACTGTTTCCTCTGTGTTCTACTACAGGCACTGACTCGTTCTACATTGTTCCCCTGTTTCTATGTGTTCTACTACAGGCACTGCCTCCCTCTACATGATTCGCCTGTTTCTCTGTGTGTTCTACTGCAGGCACTGCCTCTCTCTACATGGTTTGCCTGTTTCTCTGTGTTCTACTACAGGCACGGCCTCGCTCTACATTTTTCGCCTGTTTCTCTGTGTTCTACTACAGGCACTGCTTCTCTCTGCATGTATCACCTGTTTCTATGTGTTCTACTACAGGGACTGCCTCTATTTGCATGGTTCACCTGTTTTTCTGTGTGTTGTACGACAGGCAATGCCTCTTTCTGCATGTTTCACCTGTTTCTCTGTGTTCTACTATAGGCACTGCCCCTCTCTGCATGGTTTGCCCGTTTCTCTGTGATCTAATATCGGCAGTGCCTCTCTCTGCATGGTTTGCCTGTTTTCTCTGTGTTCTACTACGGGCACGGCCTCTCTCTACATGGTTCGCCTGTTTCTCTGTGTTCTACTACAGGCACTGCCTGTCTCTACATGGTTTGCCTGTTTCTCTGTGTTCCACTACAGGCACTGCCTCTCTCTGCATGGTTTGACTGTTTTCTCTGTGTTCTACTACAGGCGCTGACTCGTTCTACATTGTTAACCTGTTTCTATGTGTTCTACTACAGGCACTGCCTCTCTCTACATGGTTTGCCTGTTTCTCTGTGTTCTGCAACAGGCACGGCCTCTCTCTACATGTTTCACCTGTTTCTCTGGTTCTACTACAGGCAATGCCTCTCTCTGCATGGTTCGCCTGTTTCTCTATGTTCTATGACAGGCACTGCCTCTCTCTGCATGGTTTGCCTGTTTTCTCTGTGTTCTACTACAGGCACGGCCTCTCTCTACATGGCTTGCCTGTTTCTCTGTGTTCTGCTACAGGCACCGCCTCTCTCTACATTGTTCACCTGTTTCTATGTGTTCTACTACAGGCACTGCCTCTCTCTACATGTTTCACTTGTTTCTCTGTGTTCTACTATAGGCACTGCCTCTCTCTTCAAGGTTTGCCTGTTTCTCTGTGTTCTACCACAGACACTGCCTCTCTCTGCATGGTTCACCTGTTTCTCTGTGTTCTACTACAGGCACTGCCTCTCTTCGCATGGTTTGCCTGTTTCTATGTGTCCTACGAAAGGCACTGCCTCTCTATACATAATTCGCCTGTTTCTCTGTGTGTTCTACTACAGGCACTGACTCGTTCTACATTGTTCGCCTGTTTCTATGTGTTCTACTACAGGCACTGCCTCCCTCTACATGATTCGCCTGTTTCTCTGTGTGTTCTACTACAGGCACTGCCTCTCTCTACATGGTTTGCCTGTTTCGCTGTGTTCTACTACAGGCACGGCCTCGCTCTACATGGTTCGCCTGTTTCTCTGTGTTCTACTACAGGCACTGCTTCTCTCTGCATGTATCACCTGTTTCTATGTGTTCTACTCCAGGGACTGCCTCTATTTGCATGGTTCACCTGTATTTCTGTGTGTTGTACTAAAGGCACTGCCTCTTTCTGCATGTTTCACCTGTTTCTCTGTGTTCTACTATAGGCACTGCCTCTCTCTGCATGGTTTGCCCGTTTCTCTGTGTTCTAATATAGGCAGTGCCTCTCTCTGCATGGTTCGCCTGTTTACTGTGTTCTACGACAGACTCTGCCTCCCTCTACATTGTTTGCCTGATTCTCTGGTTCTACTACAGGCACTGCCTCTCACGGCGTATTCGCCTGTTGGTCTGTGTTCTGCTATAGGCGCTGCCTCTCTCTGCATGGTTCACCTGCTTTCCTGAGTGTTTTACTACTGGCACTGCCTCTCTCTACATGTTTCACCAGTTTCTCTGTGTTCCACTACTAGCACTGCATCTCTCTGCATGGTTCGCCTGTTTCTCTATGTTCTACTTCAGGCATTACCTCTCTCTACATGTTTCACCTGTTTCTCTGTGTTCGACTACAGGCACTGCCTCTCTCTACATGGTTCACCTGTTTCTCTGTGTTCTACTAACGACTCTGCCTCTCTCTACATAGTTTGCCCGTTTCTCTGTGTTCTCCTAACGACACTGCCTCTCTCTACATAGTTTGCCCGTTTCTCTGTGTTCTACTACAGGCACTGCCTCTCTCTGCATGGTTTGCCTGTTTTCTCTGTGTTCTACTAGAGGCACTGCCTCTTTCTACATTGTTCGCCTGTTTCTATGTGTTCTACTACAGGCGCTGCCTCTCTCTACATGGTTTGCCTGTTTCTCTGTGTTCCGCTACAGGCACTGCCTCTTTCTGCATGTTTCACCTGTTTCTCTGTGTTCTACTGTAGGCACTGCCTCTCTCTGCATGGTTTGCCCGTTTCTCTGTGTTCTAATATAGGCAGAGCCTCTCTCTGCATGGTTCGCCTGTTTACTGTGTTCTACGACAGACTCTGCCTCCCTCTACATTGTTTGTCTGATTCTCTGGTTCTACTACAGGCACTGCCTCTCTCTACATGTTTCACCAGTTTCTCTGTGTTCCACTACAGGCACTGCCTCTCTCTGCATGGTTTGCCTGTTTCTCTATGTTCTACTTCAGGCATTACCTCTCTCTACATGTTTCACCTGTTTCTCTGTGTTCGACTACAGGCACTGCCTCTCTCTACATGGTTCACCTGTTTCTCTGTGTTCTACTAACGACTCTGCCTCTCTCTACATAGTTTGCCCGTTTCTCTGTGTTCTCCTAACGACACTGCCTCTCTCTACATAGTTTGCCCGTTTCTCTGTGTTCTACTACAGGCACTGCCTCTCTCTGCATGGTTTGCCTATTTTCTCTGTGTTCTACTAGAGGCACTGCCTCTTTCTACATTGTTCGTCTGTTTCTATGTGTTCTACTACAGGCGCTGCCTCTCTCTACATGGTTTGCCTGTTTCTCTGTGTTCTGCTACAGGCACGGCCTCTCTCTACATGGTTCGCCTGTTTCTCTGTGTTCTACTACAGGCACTGCCTCCCTCTACATTGTTCGGCTGCTTCTCTGTGTGTTCTACTACAGGCACTGCCTCTCTCTACATGGTTCTCCTGTATCTCTGTGTTCCACTACAGGCACTGCCTCACTCTACATGGTTTGCCTGTTTCTATGTGTTCTACTACAGACACTGCCTCTCTCTACATGGTTCACCTGTTTCTCTGTGTTCTACTGACGACTCTGCCTCTCTCTACATAGTTTGCCCGTTTCTCTGTGTTCTCCTAACGACACTGCCTCTCTCTACATAGTTTGCCCGTTTCTCTGTGTTCTACTACAGGCACTGCCTCTCTCTGCATGGTTTGCCTGTTTTCTCTGTGTTCTACTAGAGGCACTGCCTCTTTCTACATTGTTCGCCTGTTTCTATGTGTTCTACTACAGGCGCTGCCTCTCTCTACATGGTTTGCCTGTTTCTCTGTGTTCCGCTACAGGCACTGCCTCTTTCTGCATGTTTCACCTGTTTCTCTGTGTTCTACTATAGGCACTGCCTCTCTCTGCATGGTTTGCCCGTTTCTCTGTGTTCTAATATAGGCAGAGCCTCTCTCTGCATGGTTCGCCTGTTTACTGTGTTCTACGACAGACTCTGCCTCCCTCTACATTGTTTGTCTGATTCTCTGGTTCTACTACAGGCACTGCCTCTCTCTACATGTTTCACCAGTTTCTCTGTGTTCCACTACAGGCACTGCCTCTCTCTGCATGGTTCGCCTGTTTCTCTATGTTCTACTTCAGGCATTACCTCTCTCTACATGTTTCACCTGTTTCTCTGTGTTCGACTACAGGCACTGCCTCTCTCTACATGGTTCACCTGTTTCTCTGTGTTCTACTAACGACTCTGCCTCTCTCTACATAGTTTGCCCGTTTCTCTGTGTTCTCCTAACGACACTGCCTCTCTCTACATAGTTTGCCCGTTTCTCTGTGTTCTACTACAGGCACTGCCTCTCTCTGCATGGTTTGCCTATTTTCTCTGTGTTCTACTAGAGGCACTGCCTCTTTCTACATTGTTCGCCTGTTTCTATGTGTTCTACTACAGGCGCTGCCTCTCTCTACATGGTTTGCCTGTTTCTCTGTGTTCTGCTACAGGCACGGCCTCTCTCTACATGGTTCGCCTGTTTCTCTGTGTTCTACTACAGGCACTGCCTCCCTCTACATTGTTCGGCTGCTTCTCTGTGTGTTCTACTACAGGCACTGCCTCTCTCTACATGGTTCTCCTGTATCTCTGTGTTCCACTACAGGCACTGCCTCACTCTACATGGTTTGCCTGTTTCTATGTGTTCTACTACAGACACTGCCTCTCTCTACATGGTTCACCTGTTTCTCTGTGTTCCACTACAGGCACTGCCTCTCTCTACATGTTTCACTTGTTTCTCTGTGTTCTACTATACGCACTGCCTCTCTCTTCAAGGTTTGCCTGTTTCTCTGTGTTCTACCACAGACACTGCCTCTCTCTGCATGGTTCACCTGTTTCTCTGTGTTCTACTACAGGTGCTGTCTCTCTCTGTATGGTTCGCCTGTTTTTCCTGTGGTTTACTACAGGCACTGCCTCACTCTGCATGGTGTGCCTGTTTTCTCTGTTTTATACTGCATGCACCGTCTCTCTCTATTATGTTCGCCTGTTCCTCTGTGTTCTACTATAGGCGCTGCCTCGCTCTGCGTGGTTCGCCTGTTTTCTCTGTCTTCTGCTACACGCACTGCATCTCTCTGCACGGTTCACCTGTTTTCTCTGTGTTCTACTACAGGCACTGCCTCTGTCTGCACAGTTTGCCCGTTTCTCTGTGTTCTACTACAGGCACTGCCTCTCCATGCATGGTTTGACTGTTTCCTCTGTGTTCTACTACAGGCACTGACTCGTTCTACATTGTTCACCTGTTTCTATGTGTTCTACTACAGGCACTGCCTCCCTCGACATGATTCGCCTGTTTCTCTGTGTGTTCTACTGCAGGCACTGCCTCTGTCTCTACATGGTTTGCCTGTTTTGCTGTGTTCTACTACAGGCACGGCCTCGCTCTACATGGTTCGCCTGTTTCTCTGAGTTCTACTACAGGCACTGCTTCTCTCTGCATGTATCACCTGTTTCTATGTGTTCTACTACAGGGACTGCCTCTATTTGCATGGTTCACCTGTTTTTCTGTGTGTCGTACGACAGGCACTGCCTCTTTCTGCATGTTTCACCTGTTTCTCTGTGTTCTACTATAGGCACTGCCCCTCTCTGCATGGTTTGCCAGTTTCTCTGTGATCTAATATAGGCAGTGCCTCTCTCTGCATGGTTTGCCTGTTTTCTCTGTGTTCTACTACAGGCACGGCCTCTCTCTACATGGTTCGCCTGTTTCTCTGTGTTCTACTACAGGCACTGCCTCTCTCTACATGGTTTGCCTGTTTCTCTGTGTTCCACTACAGGCACTGCCTCTCTCTGCATGGTTTGACTGTTTTCTCTGTGTTCTACTACAGGCACTGACTCGTTCTAAATTGTTAACCTGTTTCTATGTGTTCTACTACAGGCACTGCCTCTCTCTACATGGTTTGCCTGTTTCTCTGTGTTCTGCAACAGGCACGGCCTCTCTCTACATGGTTCGCCTGTTTCTCTGTGTTTTACTACAGGCACTGCCTCTCTCTACATGGTTTGCCTGTTTCTCTGTGTTCTACTACAGGCACGGCCTCTCTCTACATGGTTCACCTGTTTCTCTGTGTTCCACTACAGGCACTGCCTCTCTCTACATGTTTCACTTGGTTCGCTGTGTTCTACTCTGGGCACTGCCTCTCTCTTCAAGGTTTGCCTGTTTCTCTCTGTTCTACCACAGACACTGCCTCTCTCTGCATGGTTCACCTGTTTCTCTGTGTTCTACTAACGACACTGCCTCTCACTACATAGTTTGCCCGTTTCTCTCTGTTCTACTGCAGGCACTGTCTCTCTCTGCATAGTTTGCCTGTTTCTCTGTGTTCTACGAAAGGCACTGCCTCTCTATACATAATTCGCCTGTTTCTCTGTGTGTTCTACTACAGGCACTGACTCGTTCTACATTGTTCGCCTGTTTCTATGTGTTCTACTACAGGCACTGCCTCCCTCTACATGATTCGCCTGTTTCTCTGTGTGTTCTACTACAGGCACTGCCTCTCTCTACATGGTTTGCCTGTTTCGCTGTGTTCTACTACAGGCACTGCCTCGCTCTACATGGTTCGCCTGTTTCTCTGTGTTCTACTACAGGCACTGCTTCTCTCTGCATGTATCACCTGTTTCTATGTGTTCTACTCCAGGGACTGCCTCTATTTGCATGGTTCACCTGTATTTCTGTGTGTTGTACTAAAGGCACTGCCTCTTTCTGCATGTTTCACCTGTTTCTCTGTGTTCTCCTACAGGCACTGCCACTCTCTGCATGGTTTGCCCGTTTCTCTGTGTTCTAATATAGGCAGTGCCTCTCTCTGCATGGTTCGCCTGTTTACTGTGTTCTACGAAAGACTCTGCCGCCATCTACATTGTTTGCCTGATTCTCTGGTTCTACTACAGGCACTGCCTCTCTCGGCGTATTCGCCTGTTGGTCTGTGTTCTGCTATAGGCACTGCCTCTCTCTGCATGGTTCACCTGCTTTCCTGAGTGTTTTACTACAGGCACTGCCTCTCTCTACATGTTTCACCAGTTTCTCTGTGTTCCACTACAGGCACTGCCTCTCTCTGCATGGTTCGCCTGTTTCTCTATGTTCTACTTCAGGCATTACCTCTCTCTACATGTTTCACCTGTTTCTCTGTGTTCGACTACAGGCACTGCCTCTCTCGACATGGTTCACCTGTTTCTCTGTGTTCTACTAACGACTCTGCCTCTCTCTACATAGTTTGCCCGTTTCTCTGTGTTCTCCTAACGACACTGCCTCTCTCTACATAGTTTGCCCGTTTCTCTGTGTTCTACTACAGGCACTGCCTCTCTCTGCATGGTTTGCCTGTTTTCTCTGTGTTCTACTAGAGGCACTGCCTCTTTCTACATTGTTCGCCTGTTTCTATGTGTTCTACTACAGGCGCTGCCTCTCTCTACATGGTTTGCCTGTTTCTCTGTGTTCCGCTACAGGCACTGCCTCTTTCTGCATGTTTCACCTGTTTCTCTGTGTTCTACTATAGGCACTGCCTCTCTCTGCATGGTTTTCCCGTTTCTCTGTGTTCTAATATAGGCAGAGCCTCTCTCTGCATGGTTCGCCTGTTTACTGTGTTCTACGACAGACTCTGCCTCCCTCTACATTGTTTGTCTGATTCTCTGGTTCTACTACAGGCACTGCCTCTCTCTACATGTTTCACCAGTTTCTCTGTGTTCCACTACAGGCACTGCCTCTCTCTGCATGGTTCGCCTGTTTCTCTATGTTCTACTTCAGGCATTACCTCTCTCTACATGTTTCACCTGTTTCTCTGTGTTCGACTACAGGCACTGCCTCTCTCTATATGGTTCACCTGTTGCTCTGTGTTCTACTAACGACTCTGCCTCTCTCTACATAGTTTGCCCGTTTCTCTGTGTTCTCCTAACGACACTGCCTCTCTCTACATAGTTTGCCCGTTTCTCTGTGTTCTACTACAGGCACTGCCTCTCTCTGCATGGTTTGCCTATTTTCTCTGTGTTCTACTAGAGGCACTGCCTCTTTCTACATTGTTCGCCTGTTTCTATGTGTTCTACTACAGGCGCTGCCTCTCTCTACATGGTTTGCCTGTTTCTCTGTGTTCTGCAACAGGAACGGCCTCTCTCTACATGGTTCACCTGTTTCTTTGTGTTCTACTACAGGCACAGCCTCTCTCTACATGGTTTGCCTGTTTCTCTGTGTTCTACTACAGGCACGGCCTCTCTCTACATGGTTCAGCCGGTTTCTCTGTGTTCCACTACAGGCACTGCCTCTCTCTACATGTTTCACTTGTTTCTCTGTGTTCTACTATGGGCACTGCCTCTCTCTTCAAGGTTTGCCTGTTTCTCTGTGTTCTACCACAGACACTGCCTCTCCCTGCATGGTTCACCTGTTTCTCTGTGTTCTACTAACGACACTGCCTCTCACTACATAGTTTGCCCGTTTCTCTGTGTTCTACTAGAGGCACTGCCTCTTTCTACATTGTTCGCCTGTTTCTATGTGTTCTGCTACAGGCACGGCCTCTCTCTACATGGTTTGCCTGTTTCTCTGTGTTCTGCTACAGGCACGGCCTCTCTCTACATGGTTCGCCTGTTTCTCTGTGTTCTACTACAGGCACTGCCTCCCTCTACATTGTTCGGCTGCTTCTCTGTGTGTTCTACTACAGGCACTGCCTCTCTCTACATGGTTCTCCTGTATCTCTGTGTTCCTCTACAGACACTGCCTCACTCTACATGGTTTGCCTGTTTCTATGTGTTCTACTACAGACACTGCCTCTCTCTACATGGTTCACCTGTTTCTCTGTGTTCCACTACAGGCACTGCCTCTCTCTACATGTTTCACTTGTTTCTCTGTGTTCTACTATACGCACTGCCTCTCTCTTCAAGGTTTGCCTGTTTCTCTGTGTTCTACCACAGACACTGCCTCTCTCTGCATGGTTCACCTGTTTCTCTGTGTTCTACTACAGGTGCTGTCTCTCTCTGTATGGTTCGCCTGTTTTTCCTGTGGTTTACTACAGGCACTGCCTCACTCTGCATGGTGTTCCTGTTTTCTCTGTTTTATACTGCATGCACCGTCTCTCTCTATAATGTTCGCCTGTTCCTCTGTGTTCTACTATAGGCGCTGCCTCGCTCTGCGTGGTTCGCCTGTTTTCTCTGTGTTCTGCGACAGGCACTGCATCTCTCTGCACGGTTCACCTGTTTTCTCTGTGTTCTACTACAGGCACTGCCTCTGTCTGCACAGTTTGCCCGTTTCTCTGTGTTCTACTACAGGCACTGCCTCTCCATGCATGGTTTGACTGTTTCCTTTGTGTTCTACTACAGGCACTGACTCGATCTACATTGTTCACCTGTTTCTATGTGTTCTACTACAGGCACTGCCTCCCTCTACATGATTCGCCTGTTTCTCTGTGTGTTCTACTGCAGGCACTGCCTCTGTCTCTACATGGTTCGCCTGTTTCTCTGTGTT
This sequence comes from Chiloscyllium punctatum, assembly GCF_047496795.1. NCBI lineage: Eukaryota > Metazoa > Chordata > Chondrichthyes > Orectolobiformes > Hemiscylliidae > Chiloscyllium > Chiloscyllium punctatum. The sequence continues at coordinate 34,773,861 of NC_092788.1, forward strand.
CTACTACAGGCACTGCTTCTCTCTGCATGTATCACCTGTTTCTATGTGTTCTACTACAGGGACTGCCTCTATTTGCATGGTTCACCTGTTTTTCTGTGTGTTGTACGACAGGCACTGCCTCTTTCTGCATGTTTCACCTGTTTCTCTGTGTTCTACTATAGGCACTGCCCCTCTCTGCATGGTTTGCCAGTTTCTCTGTGCTCTAATATAGGCAGTGCCTCTCTCTGCATGGTTTGCCTGTTTTCTCTGTGTTCTACTACAGGCACGGCCTCTCTCTACATGTATCGCCTGTTTCTCTGTGTTCTACTACAGGCACTGCCTCTCTCTACATGGTTTGCCTGTTTCTCTGTGTTCCACTACAGGCACTGCCTCTCTCTGCATGGTTTGACTGTTTTCTCTGTGTTCTACTACAGGCACTGACTCGTTCTACCTTGTTATCCTGTTTCTATGTGGTCTACTACAGGCACTGCCTCTCTCTACATGGTTTGCCTGTTTCTCTGTGTTCTGCAACAGGCACGGCCTCTCTCTACATGGTTCGCCTGTTTCTCTGTGTTCTACTACAGGTACTGCCTCTCTCTACATGGTTTGCCTGTTTCTCTGTGTTCTACTACAGGCACGGCCTCTCTCTACATGGTTCACCTGTTTCTCTGTGTTCCACTACAGGCACTGCCTCTCTCTACATGTTTCACTTGGTTCTCTGTGTTCTACTATGGGCACTGCCTCTCTCTTCAAGGTTTGCCTGTTTCTCTGTGTTCTACCACAGACACTGCCTCTCTCTGCATGGTTCACCTGTTTCTCTGTGTTCTACTAACGACACTGCCTCTCAATACATAGTTTGCCAGTTTCTCTGTGTTCTACTGCAGGCACTGCCTCTCTCTGCATGGTTTGCCTGTTTCTCTGTGTTCTACTACAGGCACTGTCTCTCTCTGCATAGTTTGCCTGTTTCTCTGTGTTCTACGAAAGGCACTGCCTCTCTATACATAATTCGCCTGTTTCTCTGTGTGTTCTACTACAGGCACTGACTCGTTCTACATTGTTCGCCTGTTTCTATGTGTTCTACTACAGGCACTGCCTCCCTCTACATGATTCGCCTGTTTCTCTGTGTGTTCTACTACAGGCACTGCCTCTCTCTACATGGTTTGCCTGTTTCGCTGTGTTCTACTACAGGCACGGCCTCGCTCTACATGGTTCGCCTGTTTCTCTGTGTTCTACTACAGGCACTGCTTCTCTCTGCATGTATCACCTGTTTCTATGTGTTCTACTCCAGGGACTGCCTCTATTTCAATGGTTCACCTGTATTTCTGTGTGTTGTACTAAAGGCACTGCCTCTTTCTGCATGTTTCACCTGTTTCTCTGTGTTCTCCTACAGGCACTGCCACTCTCTGCATGGTTTGCCCGTTTCTCTGTGTTCTAATATAGGCAGTGCCTCTCTCTGCATGGTTCGCCTGTTTACTGTGTTCTACGACAGACTCTGCCTCCCTCTACATTGTTTGCCTGATTCTCTGGTTCTACTACAGGCACTGCCTCTCTCGGCGTATTCGCCTGTTGGTCTGTGTTCTGCTATAGGCACTGCCTCTCTCTGCATGGTTCACCTGCTTTCCTGAGTGTTTTACTACAGGCACTGCCTCTCTCTACATGTTTCACCAGTTTCTCTGTGTTCCACTACAGGCACTGCCTCTCTCTGCATGGTTCGCCTGTTTCTCTATGTTCTACTTCAGGCATTACCTCTCTCTACATGTTTCACCTGTTTCTCTGTGTTCGACTACAGGCACTGCCTCTCTCTACATGGTTCACCTGTTTCTCTGTGTTCTACTAACGACTCTGCCTCTCTCTACATAGTTTGCCCGTTTCTCTGTGTTCTACTAACGACTCTGCCTCTCTCTACATAATTTGCCCGTTTCTCTGTGTTCTACTACAGGCACTGCCTCTCTCTGCATGGTTTGCCTGTTTTCTCTGTGTTCTACGAGAGGCACTGCCTCTTTCTACATTGTTCGCCTGTTTCTATGTGTTCTTCTACAGGCGCTGCCTCTCTCTACATGGTTTGCCTGTTTCTCTGTGTTCCGCTACAGGCACTGCCTCTTTCTGCATGTTTCACCTGTTTCTCTGTGTTCTACTATAGGCACTGCCTCTCTCTGCATGGTTTTCCCGTTTCTCTGTGTTCTAATATAGGCAGTGCCTCTCTCTGCATGGTTCGCCTGTTTACTGTGTTCTACGACAGACTCTGCCTCCCTCTACATTGTTTGTCTGATTCTCTGTTTCTACTACAGGCACTGCCTCTCTCTACATGTTTCACCAGTTTCTCTGTGTTCCACTACAGGCACTGCCTCTCTCTGCATGGTTCGCCTCTTTCTCTGTGTTCTACTTCAGGCATTACCTCTCTCTACATGTTTCACCTGTTTCTCTGTGTTCGACTACAGGCACTGCCTCTCTCTACATGGTTCACCTGTTTCTCTGTGTTCTACTAACGACACTGCCTCTCTCTACATAGTTTGCCCGTTTCTCTGTGTTCTACTACAGGCACTGCCTCTCTCTACATAGTTTGCCCGTTTCTCTGTGTTCTACTACAGGCACTGCCTCTCTCTGCATGGTTTGCCTATTTTCTCTGTGTTCTACTAGAGGCACTGCCTCTTTCTACATTGTTCGTCTGTTTCTATGTGTTCTACTACAGGCGCTGCCTCTCTCTACATGGTTTGCCTGTTTCTCTGTGTTCTGCTACAGGCACGGCCTCTCTCTACATGGTTCGCCTGTTTCTCTGCGTGTTCTACTACAGGCACTGCCTCCCTCTACATTGTTCGGCTGCTTCTCTGTGTGTTCTACTACAGGCACTGCCTCTCTCTGCATGGTACTCCTGTATCTCTGTGTTCCACTACAGGCACTGCCTCACTTTACATGGTTTGCCTGTTTCTATGTGTTCTACTACAGACACTGCCTCTCTCTACATGGTTCACCTGTTTCTCTGTGTTCTACTGCAGGTGCTGTCTCTCTCTGTATGGTTCGCCTGTTTTTCCTGTGGTTTACTACAGGCACTGCCTCACTCTGCATGGTGTGCCTGTTTTCTCTGTTTTATACTGCATGCACCGTCTCTCTCTATAATGTTCGCCTGTTCCTCTGTGTTCTAGTATAGGCGCTGCCTCGCTCTGCGTGGTTCGCCTGTTTTCTCTGTGTTCTGCTACAGGCACTGCATCTCTCTGCACGGTTCACCTGTTTTCTCTGTGTTCTACTACAGGCACTACCTCTGTCTGCACAGTTTGCCCGTTTCTCTGTGTTCTACTACAGGCACTGCCTCTCCATGCATGGTTTGACTGTTTTCTCTGTGTTCTACTACAGGCACTGACTCGTTCTAACTTGTTCACCTGTTTCTATGTGTTCTACTACAGGCACGGCCTCCTTCTACATGGTTCGCCTGTTTCTCTGTGTTCTACTACAGGCACTGCTTCTCTCTGCATGTATCACCTGTTTCTATGTGTTCTACTCTAGGCACTGCCTCTATTTGCATGGTTCACCTGTTTTTCTGTGTGTTGTACTAAAGGCACTGCCTCTTTCTGCATGTTACACCTGCCCCTCTCTGCATGGTTTGCCCGTTTCTCTGTGTTCTAATATAGGCAGTGCCTCTCTCTGCATGGTTCGCCTGTTTACTGTGTTCTACGACAGACTCTGCCTCCCTCTACATTGTTTGCCTGATTCTCTGGTTCTACTACAGGCACTGTCTCTCTCGGCGTATTCGCCTGTTGGTCTGTGTTCTGCTATAGGCACTGCCTCTCTCTGCATGGTTCACCTGCTTTCCTGAGTGTTTTACTACAGGCACTGCCTCTCTCTACATGTTTCACCTGTTTCTCTGTGTTCGACTACAGGCACTGCCTCTCTCTACATGGTTCACCTGTTTCTCTGTGTTCTACTAACGACTCTGCCTCTCTCTACATAGTTTGTCCGTTTCTCTGTGTTCTCCTAACGACACTGCCTCTCTCTACATAGTTTGCCCGTTTGTCTGTGTTCTACTACAGGCACTGCCTCTCTCTGCATGGTTTGCCTGTTTTCTCTGTGTTCTACTAGAGGCACTGCCTCTTTCTACATTGTTCGCCTGTTTCTATGTGTTCTACTACAGGCGCTGCCTCTCTCTACATGGTTTGCCTGTTTCTCTGTGTTCCGCTACAGGCACTGCCTCTTTCTGCATGTTTCACCTGTTTCTCTGTGTTCTACTATAGGCACTGCCTCTCTCTGCATGGTTTGCCCGTTTTTCTGTGTTCTAATATAGGCAGAGCCTCTCTCTGCATGGTTCGCCTGTTTACTGTGTTCTACGACAGACTCTGCCTCCCTCTACATTGTTTGTCTGATTCTCTGGTTCTACTACAGGCAATGCCTCTCTCTACATGTTTCACCAGTTTCTCTGTGTTCCACTACAGGCACTGCCTCTCTCTGCATGGTTCGCCTGTTTCTCTGTGTTCTACTTCAGGCATTACCTCTCTCTACATGTTTCACCTGTTTCTCTGTGTTCGACTACAGGCACTGCCTCTCTCTACATGGTTCACCTGTTTCTCTGTGTTCTACTAACGACTCTGCCTCTCTCTACGCAGTTTGCCGTTTCTCTGTATTCTCCTAACGACACTGCCTCTCTCTACATAGTTTGCCCGTTTCTCTGTGTTCTACTACAGGCACTGCCTCTCTCTACATAGTTTGCCCGTTTCTCTGTGTTCTACTACAGGCACTGCCTCTCTCTGCATGGTTCGCCTGTTTTCTCTGTGTTCTACGACAGGCGCTGCCTCTCTCTACATGGTTTGCCTGTTTCTCTGTGTTCTGCTACAGGCACGGCCTCTCTCTACATGGTTCGCCTGTTTCTCTGTGTGTTCTACCACAGGCACTGCCTCTCTCTACATGGTTCTCCTGTATTTCTGTGTTCCACTACAGGCACTGCCTCACTCTACATGGTTTGCCTGTTTCTATGTGTTCTACTACAGACACTGCCTCTCTCTACATGGTTCACCTGTTTCTCTGTGTTCCACTACAGGCACTGCCTCTCTCTACATGTTTCACTTGTTTCTCTGTGTTCTACTATAGGCACTGCCTCTCTCTTCAAGGTTTGCCTGTTTCTCTGTGTTCTACTACAGGGACTGCCTCTCTCTGCATGGTTCACCTGTTTCTCTGTGTTCTACTACAGGCGCTGTCTCTCTCTGCATGGTTCGCCTGTTTTTCCTGTGGTTTACTGCAGGCACTGCCTCACTCTGCATGGTGTGCCTGTTTTCTCTGTTTTATACTGCATGCACCGTCTCTCTCTATAATGTTCGTCTGTTCCTCTGTGTTCTACTATAGGCGCTGCCTCGCTCTGCGTGGTTCGCCTGTTTTCTCTGTGTTCTGCTACAGGCACTGCATCTCTCTGCACGGTTCACCTGTTTTCTCTGTGTTCTACTACAGGCACTGCCTCTCTCTGCACAGTTTGCCCGTTTCTCTGTGTTCTACTACAGGCACTGCCTCTCTCTGCATGGTTTGACTGTTTCCTCTGTGTTCTACTACAGGCACTGACTCGTTCTACATTGTTCACCTGTTTCTATGTATTCTACTACAGGCACTGCCTCCCTCTACATGATTCGCCTGTTTCTCTGTGTGTTCTACTGCAGGCACTGCCTCTCTCTACATGGTTTGCCTCTTTCTCTGTGTTCTACTACAGGCACTGCTTCTCTCTGCATATATCACCTGTTTCTATGTGTTCTACTACAGGGACTGCCTCTATTTGCATGGTTCACCTGTTTTTCTGTGTGTTGTACTACAGGCACTGCCTCTTTCTGCATGTTTCACCTGTTTCTCTGTGTTCTACTCTAGGCACTGTCTCTCTCTACATTGTTCGCCTGTTTCTATGTGTCCTACTAAAAGCACTGCCTCTCTCTACATAATTCGCCTGTTTCTCTGTGTGTTCTACTACAGGCACCGCCTCTCTCTACATTGTTCACCTGTTTCTATGTGTTCTACTACAGGCACTGCCTACCTCTACATGATTCATCTGTTTCTCTGTGTGTTCTACTACAGGCATTGCCTCTCTCTACATAATTCGCCTGTTTCTCTGTGTGTTCTACTACAGGCACCGCCTCTCTCTACATTGTTCACCTGTTTCTATGTGTTCTACTACAGACACTGCCTCTCTCTACATGGTTTGCCTGTTTCTCTGTGTTCTGCTACAGGCACGGCCTCTCTCTACATGGTTCGCCTGTTTCGCTGTGTTCTCCTACAGGCACTGCCTCTCCCTGCATGGTTTGCCTGTTTCTCTGTGTCCTACTACAGGCACTGCCTCTCTCTACATGTTTCACTTGTTTCTCTGTGTTCTACTATACGCACTGCCTCTCTCTTCAAGGTTTGCCTGTTTCTCTGTGTTCTACCACAGACACTGCCTCTCTCTGCATGGTTCACCTGTTTCTCTGTTTTCTACTAACGACACTGCCTCTCTCTACATAGTTTGCCCGTTTCTCTGTGTTCTACTGCAGGCACTGCCTCTCTCTGCATGGTTTGCCTGTTTTCTCTGTGTTCTACTACGGGCACTGCCTCTCTCTACATGGTTTGCCTGTTTCTCTGTGTTCTGCTACAGGCACGGCCTCTCTCTACATGGTTCGCCTGTTTCGCTGTGTTCTCCTACAGGCACTGCCTCTCTCTGCATGGTTTGCCTGTTTCTCTGTGTTCTACTACAGGCACTGCCTCTCTCTACATGTTTCACTTGTTTCTCTGTGTTCTACTATACGCACTGCCTCTCTCTTCAAGGTTTGCCTGTTTCTCTGTGTTCTACCACAGACACTGCCTCTCTCTGCATGGTTCACCTGTTTCTCTGTGTTCTACTAACGACACTGCCTCTCTTCGCATGGTTTGCCTGTTTCTATGTGTCCTACGAAAGGCACTGCCTCTCTATACATAATTCGCCTGTTTCTCTGTGTGTTCTACTACAGGCACCGCCTCTCTCTACATTGTTCACCTGTTTCTGTGTGTTCTACTACAGGCACTGCCTCCCTCTACATGATTCGTCTGTTTCTCTGTGTGTTCTACTACAGGCACTGCCTCTCTCTACATGGTTTGCCTGTTTCTCTGTGTTCTACCACAGACACTGCCTCTCTCTGCATTGTTCACCTGTTTCTCTGTGTTCTACTAACGACACTGCCTCTCTCTACATGGTTTGCCTGTTTCTCTGTGTTCTACTGCAGGCACTGCCTCTCTCTGCATGGTTTCCCTGTTTTCTCTGTGTTCTACTACAGGCACTGCCTCTCTCTACATGGTTTGCCTGTTTCTCTGTGTTCTGCTACAGGCACGGCCTCTCTCTACATGGTTTGCCTGTTTTGCTGTGTTCTCCTACAGGCACTGCCTCTCTCTGCATGGTTTGCCTGTTTCTCTGTGTTCTACTACAGGCACTGCTTCTCTCTGCATGTATCACCTGTTTCTATGTGTTCTACTCTAGGCACTGCCTCTATTTGCATGGTTCACCTGTTTTTCTGTGTGTTGTACTAAAGGCACTGCCTCTTTCTGCATGTTTCACCTGTTTCTCTGTGTTCTACTACAGGCACTGCCTCTTTCTGCATGTTTCACCTGTTTCTCTGTGTTCTACTATAGGCACTGCCTCTCTCTGCATGGTTCGCCTGTTTACTGTGTTCTACGACAGACTCTGCCTCCCTCTACATTGTTTGCCTGATTCTCTGGTTCTACTACAGGCACTGCCTCTCTCGGCGTATTCGCCTGTTGTTCTGTGTTCTGCTATAGGCACTGCCTCTCTCTGCATGGTTCACCTGCTTTCCTGAGTGTTCCACTACAGGCACTGCCTCTCTCTGCATGGTTCGCCTCTTTCTCTGTGTTCTACTTCAGGCATTACCTCTCCCTACATGTTTCACCTGTTTCTCTGTGTTCGACTACAGGCACTGCCTCTCTCTACATGGTTCACCTGTTTCTCTGTGTTCTACTAACGACTCTGCCTCTCTCTACATAGTTTGCCTGTTTCTATGTGTTCTACTACAGACACTGCCTCTCTCTACATGGTTCACCTGTTTCTCTGTGTTCCACGACAGGCACTGCCTCTCTCTACATGTTTCACTTGTTTCTCTGTGTTCTACTATACGCACTGCGTCTCTCTTCAAGGTTTGCCTGTTTCTCTGTGTTCTACCACAGACACTGCCTCTCTCTGCATGGTTCATCTGTTTCTCTGTGTTCTACTACAGGTGCTGTCTCTCTCTGCATGGTTCACCTGTTTTTCCTGTGGTTTACTACAGACACTGCCTCACTCTGCATGGTGTGCCTGTTTTCTCTGTTTTATACTGAATGCACCGTCTCTCTCTATAATGTTCGCCTGTTCCTCTGTGTTCTACTATAGGCGCTGCCTCGCTCTGCGTCGTTCGCCTGTTTTCTCTGTGTTCTGCGACAGGCACTGCATCTCTCTGCACGGTTCACCTGTTTTCTCTGTGTTCTACTACAGGCACTGCCTCTGTCTGCACAGTTTGCCCGTTTCACTGTGTTCTACTACAGGCACTGACTCGTTCTACATTGTTCACCTGTTTCTATGTGTTCTACTACAGGCACTGCCTCCCTCTACATGATTCGCCTGTTTCTCTGTGTGTTCTACTGCAGGCACTGCCTCTCTCTACATGGTTTGCCTGTTTTGCTGTGTTCTACTACAGGCACGGCCTCTATTTGAATGGTTCACCTGTTTTTCTGTGTGTTGTACTACAGGCACTGCCTCTTTCTGCATGTTTCCCCTGTTTCTCTGTGTTCTACTATAGGCACTGCCCCTCTCTGCATGGTTTGCCCGTTTCTCTGTGTTCTAATATAGGCCGTGCCTCTCTCTGCATGGTTCGCCTTTTTCTCTGTGTTCTACTACAGACTCTGCCTCCCTCTACATTGTTTGCCTGATTCTCTGTGTTCTACTACAGGCACTGCCTCTTTCTGCATGTTCGCCTGTTTCTCTGTGTTCTACTATACGCACTGCCTCGCTCTGCGTGATTCGCCTGTTTTCTCTGTGTTCTGCTACAGGCACTGCATCTCTCTGCACGGTTCACCTGTTTTCTCTGTGTTCTACTACAGGCACTGCCTCTCTCTGCACAGTTTGCCCGTTTCTCTGTGTTCTACTACAGGCACTGCCTCTCTCTGCATGGTTTGACTGTTTTCTCTGTGTTCTACTACAGGCACTGACTCGTTCTACATTGTTCACCGGTTTCTATGTGTTCTACTACAGGCACTGCCTCCCTCTACATGATTCGCCTGTTTCTCTGTGTGTTCTACTGCAGGCACTGCCTCTCTCTACATGGTTTGCCTGTTTTGCTGTGTTCTACTACAGGCACGGCCTCGCTCCACATGGTTCGCCTGTTTCTCTGTGTTCTACTACAGGCACTGCCTCTCTCGGCGTATTCGCCTGTTGTTCTGTGTTCTGCGATAGGCACTGCCTTTCTCTGCATGGTTCACCTGCTTTCCTGAGTGTTCCACTACAGGCACTGCCTCTCTCTGCATGGTTCGCCTCTTTCTCTGTGTTCTACTTCAGGCATTACCTCTCCCTACATGTTTCACCTGTTTCTCTGTGTTCGACTACAGGCACTGCCTCTCTCTACATGGTTCACCTGTTTCTCTGTGTTCTACTAACGACTCTGCCTCTCTCTACATAGTTTGCCTGTTTCTATGTGTTCTACTACAGACACTGCCTCTCTCTACATGGTTCACCTGTTTCTCTGTGTTCCACGACAGGCACTGCCTCTCTCTACATGTTTCACTTGTTTCTCTGTGTTCTACTATACGCACTGCGTCTCTCTTCAAGGTTTGCCTGTTTCTCTGTGTTCTACCACAGACACTGCCTCTCTCTGCATGGTTCACCTGTTTCTCTGTGTTCTACTACAGGCGCTGTCTCTCTCTGCATGGTTCGCCTGTTTTTCCTGTGGTTTACTACAGACACTGCCTCACTCTGCATGGTGTGCCTGTTTTCTCTGTTTTATACTGCATGCACCGTCTCTCTCTATAATGTTCGCCTGTTCCTCTGTGTTCTACTATAGGCGCTGCCTCGCTCTGCGTGGTTCGCCTGTTTTCTCTGTGTTCTGCGACAGGCACTGCATCTCTCTGCACGGTTCACCTGTTTTCTCTGTGTTCTACTACAGGCACTGCCTCTGTCTGCACAGTTTGCCCGTTTCACTGTGTTCTACTACAGGCACTGCCTCTCTCTGCATGGTTTGACTGTTTTCTCTGTGTTCTACTACAGGCACTGACTCGTTCTACATTGTTCACCTGTTTCTATGTGTTCTACTACAGGCACTGCCTCCCTCTACATGATTCGCCTGTTTCTCTGTGTGTTCTACTGCAGGCACTGCCTCTCTCTACATGGTTTGCCTGTTTTGCTGTGTTCTACTACAGGCACGGCCTCGCTCTCCATGGTTCGCCTGTTTCTCTGTGTTCTACTACAGGCACTGCTTCTCTCTGCATGTATCACCTGTTTCTATGTGTTCTACTACAGGGACTGCCTCTATTTGCATGGTTCCCCTGTTTTTCTGTGTGTTGTACTACAGGCACTGCCTCTTTCTGCATGTTTCACCTGTTTCTCTGTGTTCTACTATAGGCACTGCCCCTCTCTGCATGGTTTGCCCGTTTCTCTGTGTTCTAATATAGGCCGTGCCTCTCTCTGCATGGTTCGCCTGTTTCTCTGTGTTCTACTACAGACTCTGCCTCCCTCTACATTGTTTGCCTGATTCTCTGTGTTCTACTACAGGCACTGCCTCTTTCTGCATGTTCGCCTGTTTCTCTGTGTTCTACTATACGCACTGCCTCGCTCTGCGTGATTCGCCTGTTTTCTCTGTGTTCTGCTACAGGCACTGCATCTCTCTGCACGGTTCACCTGTTTTCTCTGTGTTCTACTACAGGCACTGCCTCTCTCTGCACAGTTTGCCCGTTTCTCTGTGTTCTACTACAGGCACTGCCTCTCTCTGCATGGTTTGACTGTTTTCTCTGTGTTCTACTACAGGCACTGACTCGTTCTACATTGTTCACCGGTTTCTATGTGTTCTACTACAGGCACTGCCTCCCTCTACATGATTCGCCTGTTTCTCTGTGTGTTCTACTGCAGGCACTGCCTCTCTCTACATGGTTTGCCTGTTTTGCTGTGTTCTACTACAGGCACGGCCTCGCTCCACATGGTTCGCCTGTTTCTCTGTGTTCTACTACAGGCACTGCCTCTCTCGGCGTATTCGCCTGTTGTTCTGTGTTCTGCTATAGGCACTGCCTTTCTCTGCATGGTTCACCTGCTTTCCTGAGTGTTCCACTACAGGCACTGCCTCTCTCTGCATGGTTCGCCTCTTTCTCTGTGTTCTACTTCAGGCATTACCTCTCCCTACATGTTTCACCTGTTTCTCTGTGTTCGACTACAGGCACTGCCTCTCTCTACATGGTTCACCTGTTTCTCTGTGTTCTACTAACGACTCTGCCTCTCTCTACATAGTTTGCCTGTTTCTATGTGTTCTACTACAGACACTGCCTCTCTCTACATGGTTCACCTGTTTCTCTGTGTTCCACGACAGGCACTGCCTCTCTCTACATGTTTCACTTGTTTCTCTGTGTTCTACTATACGCACTGCGTCTCTCTTCAAGGTTTGCCTGTTTCTCTGTGTTCTACCACAGACACTGCCTCTCTCTGCATGGTTCACCTGTTTCTCTGTGTTCTACTACAGGCGCTGTCTCTCTCTGCATGGTTCGCCTGTTTTTCCTGTGGTTTACTACAGACACTGCCTCACTCTGCATGGTGTGCCTGTTTTCTCTGTTTTATACTGCATGCACCGTCTCTCTCTATAATGTTCGCCTGTTCCTCTGTGTTCTACTATAGGCGCTGCCTCGCTCTGCGTGGTTCGCCTGTTTTCTCTGTGTTCTGCGACAGGCACTGCATCTCTCTGCACGGTTCACCTGTTTTCTCTGTGTTCTACTACAGGCACTGCCTCTCTCTGCACAGTTTGCCCTTTTCACTGTGTTCCACTACAGGCACTGCCTCTCTCTGCATGGTTTGACTGTTTTCTCTGCGTTCTACTACAGGCACTGACTCGTTCTACATTGTTCACCTGTTTCTATGTGTTCTACTACAGGCACTGCCTCCCTCTACATGATTCGCCTGTTTCTCTGTGTGTTCTACTGCAGGCACTGCCTCTCTCTACATGGTTTGCCTGTTTTGCTGTGTTCAACTACAGGCACGGCCTCGCTCTACATGGTTCGCCTGTTTCTCTGTGTTCTACTACAGGCACTGCTTCTCTCTGCATGTATCACCTGTTTCTATGTGTTCTACTACAGGGACTGCCTCTATTTGCATGGTTCCCCTGTTTTTCTGTGTGTTGTACTACAGGCACTGCCTCTTTCTGCATGTTTCACCTGTTTCTCTGTGTTCTACTATAGGCACTGCCCCTCTCTGCATGGTTTGCCCGTTTCTCTGTGTTCTAATATAGGCAGTGCCTCTCTCTGCATGGTTCGCCTGTTTCTCTGTGTTCTACTACAGACTCTGCCTCCCTCTTCATTGTTTGCCTGATTCTCTGTGTTCTACTACAGGCACTGCCTCTTTCTGCATGTTCGCCTGTTTCTCTGTGTTCTACTATACGCACTGCCTCGCTGTGCGTGATTCGCCTGTTTTCTCTGTGTTCTGCTACAGGCACTGCATCTCTCTGCACGGTTCACCTGTTTTCTCTGTGTTCTACTACAGGCACTGCCTCTCTCTGCACAGTTTGCCCGTTTCTCTGTGTTCTACTACAGGCACTGCCTCTCTCTGCATGGTTTGACTGTTTTCTCTGTGTTCTACTACAGGCACTGACTCGTTCTACATTGTTCACCTGTTTCTATGTGTTCTACTACAGGCACTGCCTCCCTCTACATGATTCGCCTGTTTCTCTGTGTGTTCTACTGCAGGCACTGCCTCTCTCTACATGGTTTGCCTGTTTTGCTGTGTTCTACTACAGGCACTGCTTCTCTTTGCATGTATCGCCTGTTTCTATGTGTTCTACTACAGGCACTGCCTCTATTTGCATGGTTCACTTGTTTTTATGTGTGTTGTACGACCGGCACTGCTTCTTTCTGCATGTATCACCTGTTTCTCTGTGTTCTACTATAGGCACTGCCCCTCTCTGCATGGTTTGCACGTTTCTCTGTGTTCTAATATAGGCAGTGCCTCTCTCTGCATGGTTCGCCTGTTTCTCTGAGTTCTACGACAGACTCTGCCTCCCTCTACATTGTTTGCCTGATTCTCTGGTACTACTACAGGCACTGCGTCTCTCTGCAATGTTCGCCTGTTGTTCTGTGTTCTGCTATAGGCACTGCCTCTCTCTGCATGGTTCACCTGCTTTTCTGAGTGTTTTACAACCGGCACTGCCTCTCTCTGCATGGTTCGCCTGTTTCTCTGAGTACTAGTACAGGCACTGCCTCTCTCTACATGTTTCACCAGTTTCTCTGTGTTCCACTACAGGCACTGCCTCTCTCTACATTGTTTGCCTGATTCTCTTGTTCTACTACAGGCAATGCATCTCTCTGCATTGTTCACCTGCTATTCTGAGTGTTCTACTACAGGCACTGCCTCTCTCTGCATGGTTTGCCTGTTTCTCTGTGTTCTACACAGACACTGCCTCTCTCTACACAGTTTGCCCATTTCTCTGTGTTCTACTACAGGCACTGCCTCTCTTTGCATGGTTTTCCTGTTTCTCTGTGTTCTACTACAGGCACTGTCTCTCTCTACATTGTTCGCCTGTTTCTATGTGTCCTACTAAAGGCACTGCCTCTCTCTACATAATTCGCCTGTTTCTCTGTGTGTTCTACTACAGGCACCGCCTCTCTCTACATTGTTCACCTGTTTCTATGTGTTCTACTACAGGCACTGCCTACCTCTACATGATTCACCTGTTTCTCTGTGTGTTCTACTACAGGCACTGCCTCTCTCTACATAATTCGCCTGTTTCTCTGTGTGTTCTACTACAGGCACCGCCTCTCTCTACATTGTTCACCTGTTTCTATGTGTTCTACTACAGACACTGCCTCTCTCTACATGGTTTGCCTGTTTCTCTGTGTTCTGCTGCAGGCACGGCCTCTCTCTACATGGTTCGCCTGTTTCTCTGTGTTCTACTACAGGTACTGCCTCTCTCTACATGGTTTGCCTGTTTCGATGTGTTCTACTACAGGCACGGCATCTCTCTACATGGTTCACCTGTTTCTCTGTGTTCCACTACAGGCACTGCCTCTCTCTACATGTTTCTCTTGTTTCTCTGTGTTCTACTATACGAAATGCCTCTCTCTTCAAGGTTTGCCTGTTTCTCTGTGTTCTACCACAGACACTGCCTCTCTCAGCATGGTTCACCTGTTTCTCTGTGTTCTACTAACGACACTGCCTCTCTCTACATAGTTTGCCCGTTTCTCTGTGTTCTACTGCAGGCACTGCCTCTCTCTGCATGGTTTGCCTGTTTTCTCTGTGTTCTACTACAGGCACTGCCTCTCTCTACATGGTTTGCCTGTTTCTCTGTGTTCTGCTACAGGCACTGCCTCTCTCTGCATGGTTTGCCTGTTTCTCTGTGTTCTACACAGACACTGCCTCTCTCTACACAGTTTGCCCATTTCTCTGTGTTCTACTACAGGCACTGCCTCTCTTCGCAAGGTTTGCCTGTTTCTATGTGTCCTACGAAAGGCACTGCCTCTCTATACATAATTCGCCTGTTTCTCTGTGTGTTCTACTACAGGCACCGCCTCTCTCTGCATTGTTCACCTGTTTCTATGTGTTCTACTACAGGCACTGCCTACCTCTACATGATTCACCTGTTTCTCTGTGTGTTCTACTACAGGCACTGCCTCTCTCTACATAATTCGCCTGTTTCTCTGTGTGTTCTACTACAGGCACCGCCTCTCTCTACATTGTTCACCTGTTTCTATGTGTTCTACTACAGACACTGCCTCTCTCTGCATGGTTTGCCTGTTTTGCTGTGTTCTCCTACAGGCACTGCCTCTCTCTGCATGGTTTGCCTGTTTCTCTGTGTTCTACTACAGGCACTGCTTCTCTCTGCATGTATCACCTGTTTCTATGTGTTCTACTCTAGGCACTGCCTCTATTTGCATGGTTCACCTGTTTTTCTGTGTGTTGTACTAAAGGCACTGCCTCTTTCTGCATGTTTCACCTGTTTCTCTGTGTTCTACTACAGGCACTGCCTCTTTCTGCATGTTTCACCTGTTTCTCTGTGTTCTACTATAGGCACTGCCTCTCTCTGCATGGTTCGCCTGTTTACTGTGTTCTACGACAGACTCTGCCTCCCTCTACATTGTTTGCCTGATTCTCTGGTTCTACTACAGGCACTGCCTCTCTCGGCGTATTCGCCTGTTGTTCTGTGTTCTGCTATAGGCACTGCCTCTCTCTGCATGGTTCACCTGCTTTCCTGAGTGTTCCACTACAGGCACTGCCTCTCTCTGCATGGTTCGCCTCTTTCTCTGTGTTCTACTTCAGGCATTACCTCTCCCTACATGTTTCACCTGTTTCTCTGTGTTCGACTACAGGCACTGCCTCTCTCTACATGGTTCACCTGTTTCTCTGTGTTCTACTAACGACTCTGCCTCTCTCTACATAGTTTGCCTGTTTCTATGTGTTCTACTACAGACACTGCCTCTCTCTACATGGTTCACCTGTTTCTCTGTGTTCCACGACAGGCACTGCCTCTCTCTACATGTTTCACTTGTTTCTCTGTGTTCTACTATACGCACTGCGTCTCTCTTCAAGGTTTGCCTGTTTCTCTGTGTTCTACCACAGACACTGCCTCTCTCTGCATGGTTCATCTGTTTCTCTGTGTTCTACTACAGGTGCTGTCTCTCTCTGCATGGTTCACCTGTTTTTCCTGTGGTTTACTACAGACACTGCCTCACTCTGCATGGTGTGCCTGTTTTCTCTGTTTTATACTGAATGCACCGTCTCTCTCTATAATGTTCGCCTGTTCCTCTGTGTTCTACTATAGGCGCTGCCTCGCTCTGCGTCGTTCGCCTGTTTTCTCTGTGTTCTGCGACAGGCACTGCATCTCTCTGCACGGTTCACCTGTTTTCTCTGTGTTCTACTACAGGCACTGCCTCTGTCTGCACAGTTTGCCCGTTTCACTGTGTTCTACTACAGGCACTGACTCGTTCTACATTGTTCACCTGTTTCTATGTGTTCTACTACAGGCACTGCCTCCCTCTACATGATTCGCCTGTTTCTCTGTGTGTTCTACTGCAGGCACTGCCTCTCTCTACATGGTTTGCCTGTTTTGCTGTGTTCTACTACAGGCACGGCCTCTATTTGAATGGTTCACCTGTTTTTCTGTGTGTTGTACTACAGGCACTGCCTCTTTCTGCATGTTTCCCCTGTTTCTCTGTGTTCTACTATAGGCACTGCCCCTCTCTGCATGGTTTGCCCGTTTCTCTGTGTTCTAATATAGGCCGTGCCTCTCTCTGCATGGTTCGCCTTTTTCTCTGTGTTCTACTACAGACTCTGCCTCCCTCTACATTGTTTGCCTGATTCTCTGTGTTCTACTACAGGCACTGCCTCTTTCTGCATGTTCGCCTGTTTCTCTGTGTTCTACTATACGCACTGCCTCGCTCTGCGTGATTCGCCTGTTTTCTCTGTGTTCTGCTACAGGCACTGCATCTCTCTGCACGGTTCACCTGTTTTCTCTGTGTTCTACTACAGGCACTGCCTCTCTCTGCACAGTTTGCCCGTTTCTCTGTGTTCTACTACAGGCACTGCCTCTCTCTGCATGGTTTGACTGTTTTCTCTGTGTTCTACTACAGGCACTGACTCGTTCTACATTGTTCACCGGTTTCTATGTGTTCTACTACAGGCACTGCCTCCCTCTACATGATTCGCCTGTTTCTCTGTGTGTTCTACTGCAGGCACTGCCTCTCTCTACATGGTTTGCCTGTTTTGCTGTGTTCTACTACAGGCACGGCCTCGCTCCACATGGTTCGCCTGTTTCTCTGTGTTCTACTACAGGCACTGCCTCTCTCGGCGTATTCGCCTGTTGTTCTGTGTTCTGCGATAGGCACTGCCTTTCTCTGCATGGTTCACCTGCTTTCCTGAGTGTTCCACTACAGGCACTGCCTCTCTCTGCATGGTTCGCCTCTTTCTCTGTGTTCTACTTCAGGCATTACCTCTCCCTACATGTTTCACCTGTTTCTCTGTGTTCGACTACAGGCACTGCCTCTCTCTACATGGTTCACCTGTTTCTCTGTGTTCTACTAACGACTCTGCCTCTCTCTACATAGTTTGCCTGTTTCTATGTGTTCTACTACAGACACTGCCTCTCTCTACATGGTTCACCTGTTTCTCTGTGTTCCACGACAGGCACTGCCTCTCTCTACATGTTTCACTTGTTTCTCTGTGTTCTACTATACGCACTGCGTCTCTCTTCAAGGTTTGCCTGTTTCTCTGTGTTCTACCACAGACACTGCCTCTCTCTGCATGGTTCACCTGTTTCTCTGTGTTCTACTACAGGCGCTGTCTCTCTCTGCATGGTTCGCCTGTTTTTCCTGTGGTTTACTACAGACACTGCCTCACTCTGCATGGTGTGCCTGTTTTCTCTGTTTTATACTGCATGCACCGTCTCTCTCTATAATGTTCGCCTGTTCCTCTGTGTTCTACTATAGGCGCTGCCTCGCTCTGCGTGGTTCGCCTGTTTTCTCTGTGTTCTGCGACAGGCA
Organism: Chiloscyllium punctatum; assembly: GCF_047496795.1. NCBI lineage: Eukaryota > Metazoa > Chordata > Chondrichthyes > Orectolobiformes > Hemiscylliidae > Chiloscyllium > Chiloscyllium punctatum. The sequence goes on from NC_092788.1 coordinate 34,791,510, forward strand.
CTGCATCTCTCTGCACGGTTCACCTGTTTTCTCTGTGTTCTACTACAGGCACTGCCTCTGTCTGCACAGTTTGCCCGTTTCACTGTGTTCTACTACAGGCACTGCCTCTCTCTGCATGGTTTGACTGTTTTCTCTGTGTTCTACTACAGGCACTGACTCGTTCTACATTGTTCACCTGTTTCTATGTGTTCTACTACAGGCACTGCCTCCCTCTACATGATTCGCCTGTTTCTCTGTGTGTTCTACTGCAGGCACTGCCTCTCTCTACATGGTTTGCCTGTTTTGCTGTGTTCTACTACAGGCACGGCCTCGCTCTCCATGGTTCGCCTGTTTCTCTGTGTTCTACTACAGGCACTGCTTCTCTCTGCATGTATCACCTGTTTCTATGTGTTCTACTACAGGGACTGCCTCTATTTGCATGGTTCCCCTGTTTTTCTGTGTGTTGTACTACAGGCACTGCCTCTTTCTGCATGTTTCACCTGTTTCTCTGTGTTCTACTATAGGCACTGCCCCTCTCTGCATGGTTTGCCCGTTTCTCTGTGTTCTAATATAGGCCGTGCCTCTCTCTGCATGGTTCGCCTGTTTCTCTGTGTTCTACTACAGACTCTGCCTCCCTCTACATTGTTTGCCTGATTCTCTGTGTTCTACTACAGGCACTGCCTCTTTCTGCATGTTCGCCTGTTTCTCTGTGTTCTACTATACGCACTGCCTCGCTCTGCGTGATTCGCCTGTTTTCTCTGTGTTCTGCTACAGGCACTGCATCTCTCTGCACGGTTCACCTGTTTTCTCTGTGTTCTACTACAGGCACTGCCTCTCTCTGCACAGTTTGCCCGTTTCTCTGTGTTCTACTACAGGCACTGCCTCTCTCTGCATGGTTTGACTGTTTTCTCTGTGTTCTACTACAGGCACTGACTCGTTCTACATTGTTCACCGGTTTCTATGTGTTCTACTACAGGCACTGCCTCCCTCTACATGATTCGCCTGTTTCTCTGTGTGTTCTACTGCAGGCACTGCCTCTCTCTACATGGTTTGCCTGTTTTGCTGTGTTCTACTACAGGCACGGCCTCGCTCCACATGGTTCGCCTGTTTCTCTGTGTTCTACTACAGGCACTGCCTCTCTCGGCGTATTCGCCTGTTGTTCTGTGTTCTGCTATAGGCACTGCCTTTCTCTGCATGGTTCACCTGCTTTCCTGAGTGTTCCACTACAGGCACTGCCTCTCTCTGCATGGTTCGCCTCTTTCTCTGTGTTCTACTTCAGGCATTACCTCTCCCTACATGTTTCACCTGTTTCTCTGTGTTCGACTACAGGCACTGCCTCTCTCTACATGGTTCACCTGTTTCTCTGTGTTCTACTAACGACTCTGCCTCTCTCTACATAGTTTGCCTGTTTCTATGTGTTCTACTACAGACACTGCCTCTCTCTACATGGTTCACCTGTTTCTCTGTGTTCCACGACAGGCACTGCCTCTCTCTACATGTTTCACTTGTTTCTCTGTGTTCTACTATACGCACTGCGTCTCTCTTCAAGGTTTGCCTGTTTCTCTGTGTTCTACCACAGACACTGCCTCTCTCTGCATGGTTCACCTGTTTCTCTGTGTTCTACTACAGGCGCTGTCTCTCTCTGCATGGTTCGCCTGTTTTTCCTGTGGTTTACTACAGACACTGCCTCACTCTGCATGGTGTGCCTGTTTTCTCTGTTTTATACTGCATGCACCGTCTCTCTCTATAATGTTCGCCTGTTCCTCTGTGTTCTACTATAGGCGCTGCCTCGCTCTGCGTGGTTCGCCTGTTTTCTCTGTGTTCTGCGACAGGCACTGCATCTCTCTGCACGGTTCACCTGTTTTCTCTGTGTTCTACTACAGGCACTGCCTCTCTCTGCACAGTTTGCCCTTTTCACTGTGTTCCACTACAGGCACTGCCTCTCTCTGCATGGTTTGACTGTTTTCTCTGCGTTCTACTACAGGCACTGACTCGTTCTACATTGTTCACCTGTTTCTATGTGTTCTACTACAGGCACTGCCTCCCTCTACATGATTCGCCTGTTTCTCTGTGTGTTCTACTGCAGGCACTGCCTCTCTCTACATGGTTTGCCTGTTTTGCTGTGTTCAACTACAGGCACGGCCTCGCTCTACATGGTTCGCCTGTTTCTCTGTGTTCTACTACAGGCACTGCTTCTCTCTGCATGTATCACCTGTTTCTATGTGTTCTACTACAGGGACTGCCTCTATTTGCATGGTTCCCCTGTTTTTCTGTGTGTTGTACTACAGGCACTGCCTCTTTCTGCATGTTTCACCTGTTTCTCTGTGTTCTACTATAGGCACTGCCCCTCTCTGCATGGTTTGCCCGTTTCTCTGTGTTCTAATATAGGCAGTGCCTCTCTCTGCATGGTTCGCCTGTTTCTCTGTGTTCTACTACAGACTCTGCCTCCCTCTTCATTGTTTGCCTGATTCTCTGTGTTCTACTACAGGCACTGCCTCTTTCTGCATGTTCGCCTGTTTCTCTGTGTTCTACTATACGCACTGCCTCGCTGTGCGTGATTCGCCTGTTTTCTCTGTGTTCTGCTACAGGCACTGCATCTCTCTGCACGGTTCACCTGTTTTCTCTGTGTTCTACTACAGGCACTGCCTCTCTCTGCACAGTTTGCCCGTTTCTCTGTGTTCTACTACAGGCACTGCCTCTCTCTGCATGGTTTGACTGTTTTCTCTGTGTTCTACTACAGGCACTGACTCGTTCTACATTGTTCACCTGTTTCTATGTGTTCTACTACAGGCACTGCCTCCCTCTACATGATTCGCCTGTTTCTCTGTGTGTTCTACTGCAGGCACTGCCTCTCTCTACATGGTTTGCCTGTTTTGCTGTGTTCTACTACAGGCACTGCTTCTCTTTGCATGTATCGCCTGTTTCTATGTGTTCTACTACAGGCACTGCCTCTATTTGCATGGTTCACTTGTTTTTATGTGTGTTGTACGACCGGCACTGCTTCTTTCTGCATGTATCACCTGTTTCTCTGTGTTCTACTATAGGCACTGCCCCTCTCTGCATGGTTTGCACGTTTCTCTGTGTTCTAATATAGGCAGTGCCTCTCTCTGCATGGTTCGCCTGTTTCTCTGAGTTCTACGACAGACTCTGCCTCCCTCTACATTGTTTGCCTGATTCTCTGGTACTACTACAGGCACTGCGTCTCTCTGCAATGTTCGCCTGTTGTTCTGTGTTCTGCTATAGGCACTGCCTCTCTCTGCATGGTTCACCTGCTTTTCTGAGTGTTTTACAACCGGCACTGCCTCTCTCTGCATGGTTCGCCTGTTTCTCTGAGTACTAGTACAGGCACTGCCTCTCTCTACATGTTTCACCAGTTTCTCTGTGTTCCACTACAGGCACTGCCTCTCTCTACATTGTTTGCCTGATTCTCTTGTTCTACTACAGGCAATGCATCTCTCTGCATTGTTCACCTGCTATTCTGAGTGTTCTACTACAGGCACTGCCTCTCTCTGCATGGTTTGCCTGTTTCTCTGTGTTCTACACAGACACTGCCTCTCTCTACACAGTTTGCCCATTTCTCTGTGTTCTACTACAGGCACTGCCTCTCTTTGCATGGTTTTCCTGTTTCTCTGTGTTCTACTACAGGCACTGTCTCTCTCTACATTGTTCGCCTGTTTCTATGTGTCCTACTAAAGGCACTGCCTCTCTCTACATAATTCGCCTGTTTCTCTGTGTGTTCTACTACAGGCACCGCCTCTCTCTACATTGTTCACCTGTTTCTATGTGTTCTACTACAGGCACTGCCTACCTCTACATGATTCACCTGTTTCTCTGTGTGTTCTACTACAGGCACTGCCTCTCTCTACATAATTCGCCTGTTTCTCTGTGTGTTCTACTACAGGCACCGCCTCTCTCTACATTGTTCACCTGTTTCTATGTGTTCTACTACAGACACTGCCTCTCTCTACATGGTTTGCCTGTTTCTCTGTGTTCTGCTGCAGGCACGGCCTCTCTCTACATGGTTCGCCTGTTTCTCTGTGTTCTACTACAGGTACTGCCTCTCTCTACATGGTTTGCCTGTTTCGATGTGTTCTACTACAGGCACGGCATCTCTCTACATGGTTCACCTGTTTCTCTGTGTTCCACTACAGGCACTGCCTCTCTCTACATGTTTCTCTTGTTTCTCTGTGTTCTACTATACGAAATGCCTCTCTCTTCAAGGTTTGCCTGTTTCTCTGTGTTCTACCACAGACACTGCCTCTCTCAGCATGGTTCACCTGTTTCTCTGTGTTCTACTAACGACACTGCCTCTCTCTACATAGTTTGCCCGTTTCTCTGTGTTCTACTGCAGGCACTGCCTCTCTCTGCATGGTTTGCCTGTTTTCTCTGTGTTCTACTACAGGCACTGCCTCTCTCTACATGGTTTGCCTGTTTCTCTGTGTTCTGCTACAGGCACTGCCTCTCTCTGCATGGTTTGCCTGTTTCTCTGTGTTCTACACAGACACTGCCTCTCTCTACACAGTTTGCCCATTTCTCTGTGTTCTACTACAGGCACTGCCTCTCTTCGCAAGGTTTGCCTGTTTCTATGTGTCCTACGAAAGGCACTGCCTCTCTATACATAATTCGCCTGTTTCTCTGTGTGTTCTACTACAGGCACCGCCTCTCTCTGCATTGTTCACCTGTTTCTATGTGTTCTACTACAGGCACTGCCTACCTCTACATGATTCACCTGTTTCTCTGTGTGTTCTACTACAGGCACTGCCTCTCTCTACATAATTCGCCTGTTTCTCTGTGTGTTCTACTACAGGCACCGCCTCTCTCTACATTGTTCACCTGTTTCTATGTGTTCTACTACAGACACTGCCTCTCTCTACATGGTTTGCCTGTTTCTCTGTGTTCTGCTGCAGGCACGGCCTCTATTTACATGGTTCGCCTGTTTTCTCTGTGTTCTACTACAGGCACTGCCTCTCTCTACATGGTTTGCCTCTTTCGCTGTGTTCTCCTACAGGCACTGCCTCTCTCTGCATGGTTTGCCTGTTTCTCTGTGTTCTGCTACAGTCACGGACTCTCTCTACATGGTTTGCCTCTTTCGCTGTGTTCTCCTACAGGCACTGCCTCTCTCTGCATGTATCACCTGTTTCTATGTGTTCTACTCTAGGCACTGCCTCTATTTGCATGGTTCACCTGTTTTTCTGTGTGTTCTACTATAGGCACTGCCTCTCTCTGCATGGTTCGCCTGTTTACTGTGTTCTACGACAGACTCTGCCTCCCTCTACATTGTTTGCCTGATTCTCTGGTTCTACTACAGGCACTGCCTCTCTCGGCGTATTCGCCTGTTGTTCTGTGTTCTGCTATAGGCACTGCCTCTCTCTGCATGGTTCACCTGCTTTCCTGAGTGTTCCACTACAGGCACTGCCTCTCTCTGCATGGTTCGCCTCTTTCTCTGTGTTCTACTTCAGGCATTACCTCTCTCTACATGTTTCACCTGTTTCTCTGTGTTCGACTACAGGCACTGCCTCTCTCTACATGTTTCACCTGTTTCTCTGTGTTCTACTATAGGCACTGCCCCTCTCTGCATGGTTTGCCCGTTTCTCTGTGTTCTAATATAGGCCGTGCCTCTCTCTGCATGGTTCGCCTGTTTCTCTGTGTTCTACTACAGACTCTGCCTCCCTCTACATTGTTTGCCTGATTCTCTGTGTTCTACTACAGGCACTGCCTCTTTCTGCATGGTGTGCCTGTTTTCTCTGTTTTATACTGCATGCACCGTCTCTCTCTATAATGTTCGCCTGTTCCTCTGTGTTCTACTATAGGCGCTGCCTCGCTCTGCGTGGTTCGCCTGTTTTCTCTGTGTTCTGCTACAGGCACTGCATCTCTCTGCACGGTTCACCTGTTTTCTCTGTGTTCTACTACAGGCACTGCCTCTCTCTGCACAGTTTGCCCGTTTCTCTGTGTTCTACTACAGGCACTGCCTCTCTCTGCATGGTTGGACTGTTTTCTCTGTGTTCTACTACAGGCACTGACTCGTTCTACATTGTTCACCTGTTTCTATGTGTTCTACTACAGGCACTGCCTCCCTCTACATGATTCGCCTGTTTCTCTGTGTTCTACTGCAGGCACTGCCTCTCTCTACATGGTTTGCCTGTTTTGCAGTGTTCTACTACAGGCACGGCCTCGCTCTACATGGTTCGCCTGTTTCTCTGTGTTCTACTACAGGCACTGCTTCTCTCTGCATGTATCACCTGTTTCTATGTGTTCTACTACGGACACTGCCTCTATTTGCATGGTTCACCTGTTTTTCTGTGTGTTGTACTACAGGCACTGCCTCTTTCTGCATGTTTCCCCTGTTTCTCTGTGTTCTACTATAGGCACTGCCCCTCTCTGCATGTTTTGCCCGTTTCTCTGTGTTCTAACATAGGCAGTGCCTCTCTGCATGGTTCGCCTGTTTCTCTGTGTTGTACTACAGACTCTGCCTCCCTCTACATTGTTTGCCTGATTCTCTGTGTTCTACTACAGGCACTGCCTCTTTCTGCATGTTCGCCTGATTCTCTGTGTTCTACTATAGGCACTGCCTCTCTCTGTATGGTTTGCCCGTTTCTCTGTGTTCTAATATAGGCAGTGCCTCTCTCTGCATGGTTCGCCTGTTTATCTGAGTTCTACGACAGACTCTGCCTCCCTCTACATTGTTTGCCTGATTCTCTGGTACTACTACAGGCACTGCCTCTCTCTGCATGTTCGCCTGTTGTTCTGTGTTCTGCTATAGGCACTGCCTCTCTCTGCATGGTTCACCTGCTTTTCTGAGTGTTTTACAACCGGCACTGCCTCTCTCTGCATGGTTCGCCTGTTTCTCTGAGTACTAGTACAGGCACTTCCTGTCTCTACATGTTTCACCTGTTTCTCTGTGTTCCACTACAGGCACTGCCTCTCTCTACATTGTTTGCCTGATTCTCTTGTTCTACTACAGGCAATGCATCTCTCTGCATGGTTCACCTGCTATTCTGAGTGTTCTACTACAGGCACTGCCTCTCTCTGCATGGTTTGCCTGTTTCTCTGTGTTCTACACAGACACTGCCTCTCTCTACACAGTTTGCCCATTTCTCTGTGTTCTACTACAGGCACTGCCTCTCTTTGCATGGTTTTCCTGCTTCTCTGTGTTCTACTACAGGCACTGTCTCTCTCTACATTGTTCGCCTGTTTCTATGTGTCCTACTAAAGGCACTGCCTCTCTCTACATAATTCGCCTGTTTCTCTGTGTGTTCTACTACAGGCACCGCCTCTCTCTACATTGTTCACCTGTTTCTATGTGTTCTACTACAGGCACTGCCTACCTCTACATGATTCACCTGTTTCTCTGTGTGTTCTACTACAGGCACTGCCTCTCTCTACATAATTCGCCTGTTTCTCTGTGTGTTCTACTACAGGCACCGCCTCTCTCTACATTGTTCACCTGTTTCTATGTGTTCTACTACAGACACTGCCTCTCTCTACATGGTTTGCCTGTTTCTCTGTGTTCTGCTGCAGGCACGGCCTCTATTTACATGGTTCGCCTGTTTTCTCTGTGTTCTACTACAGGCACTGCCTCTCTCTACATGGTTTGCCTCTTTCGCTGTGTTCTCCTACAGGCACTGCCTCTCTCTGCATGGTTTGCCTGTTTCTCTGTGTTCTGCTACAGTCACGGACTCTCTCTACATGGTTTGCCTCTTTCGCTGTGTTCTCCTACAGGCACTGCCTCTCTCTGCATGTATCACCTGTTTCTATGTGTTCTACTCTAGGCACTGCCTCTATTTGCATGGTTCACCTGTTTTTCTGTGTGTTCTACTATAGGCACTGCCTCTCTCTGCATGGTTCGCCTGTTTACTGTGTTCTACGACAGACTCTGCCTCCCTCTACATTGTTTGCCTGATTCTCTGGTTCTACTACAGGCACTGCCTCTCTCGGCGTATTCGCCTGTTGTTCTGTGTTCTGCTATAGGCACTGCCTCTCTCTGCATGGTTCACCTGCTTTCCTGAGTGTTCCACTACAGGCACTGCCTCTCTCTGCATGGTTCGCCTCTTTCTCTGTGTTCTACTTCAGGCATTACCTCTCTCTACATGTTTCACCTGTTTCTCTGTGTTCGACTACAGGCACTGCCTCTCTCTACATGGTTCACCTGTTTCTCTGTGTTCTACTATAGGCACTGCCCCTCTCTGCATGGTTTGCCCGTTTCTCTGTGTTCTAATATAGGCCGTGCCTCTCTCTGCATGGTTCGCCTGTTTCTCTGTGTTCTACTACAGACTCTGCCTCCCTCTACATTGTTTGCCTGATTCTCTGTGTTCTACTACAGGCACTGCCTCTTTCTGCATGTTCGCCTGTTTCTCTGTGTTCTACTATACGCACTGCCTCGCTCTGCGTGGTTCGCCTGTTTTCTCTGTGTTCTGCTACAGGCACTGCATCTCTCTGCACGGTTCACCTGTTTTCTCTGTGTTCTACTACAGGCACTGCCTCTCTCTGCACAGTTTGCCCGTTTCTCTGTGTTCTACTACAGGCACTGCCTCTCTCTGCATGGTTGGACTGTTTTCTCTGTGTTCTACTACAGGCACTGACTCGTTCTACATTGTTCACCTGTTTCTATGTGTTCTACTACAGGCACTGCCTCCCTCTACATGATTCGCCTGTTTCTCTGTGTTCTACTGCAGGCACTGCCTCTCTCTACATGGTTTGCCTGTTTTGCAGTGTTCTACTACAGGCACGGCTTCTCTCTGCATGTATCACCTGTTTCTATGTGTTCTACTACAGGCACTGCCTCTATTTGCATGGTTCACTTGTTTTTATGTGTGTTGTACTAAAGGCACTGCCTCTTTCTGCATGTTTCACCTGTTTCTCCGTGTTCTACTATAGGCACTGCCCCTCTCTGCATGGTTTGCCCGTTTCTCTGTGTTCTAATATAGGCAGTGCCTCTCTCTGCATGGTTCGCCTGTTTCTCTGAGTTCTACGACAGACTCTGCCTCCCTCTACAGTGTTTGCCTGATTGTCTGGTACTACTACAGGCACTGCCTCTCTCTGCATGGTTCACCTGCTTTTCTGAGTGTTTTACAACCGGCACTGCCTCTCTCTGCATGGTTCGCCTGTTTCTCTGAGTACTAGTACAGGCACTTCCTGTCTCTACATGTTTCACCTGTTTCTCTGTGTTCCACTACAGGCACTGCCTCTCTCTACATTGTTTGCCTGATTCTCTTGTTCTACTACAGGCAATGCATCTCTCTGCATGGTTCACCTGCTATTCTGAGTGTTCTACTACAGGCACTGCCTCTCTCTGCATGGTTTGCCTGTTTCTCTGTGTTCTACACAGACACTGCCTCTCTCTACACAGTTTGCCCATTTCTCTGTGTTCTACTACAGGCACTGCCTCTCTTTGCATGGTTTTCCTGCTTCTCTGTGTTCTACTACAGGCACTGTCTCTCTCTACATTGTTCGCCTGTTTCTATGTGTCCTACTAAAGGCACTGCCTCTCTCTACATAATTCGCCTGTTTCTCTGTGTGTTCTACTACAGGCACCGCCTCTCTCTACATTGTTCACCTGTTTCTATGTGTTCTACTACAGGCACTGCCTACCTCTACATGATTCACCTGTTTCTCTGTGTGTTCTACTACAGGCACTGCCTCTCTCTACATAATTCGCCTGTTTCTCTGTGTGTTCTACTACAGGCACCGCCTCTCTCTACATTGTTCACCTGTTTCTATGTGTTCTACTACAGACACTGCCTCTCTCTACATGGTTTGCCTGTTTCTCTGTGTTCTGCTGCAGGCACGGCCTCTATCTACATGGTTCGCCTGTTTCTCTGTGTTCTACTACAGGTACTGCCTCTCTCTACATGGTTTGCCTGTTTCGATGTGTTCTACTACAGGCACGGCGTCTCTCCACATGGTTCACCTGTTTCTCTGTGTTCCACTACAGGCACTGCCTCCCTCTACATGTTTCACTTGTTTCTCTGTGTTCTACTATACGAAATGCCTCTCCCTTCAAGGTTTGCCTGTTTCTCTGTGTTATACCACAGACACTGCCTCTCTCTGCATGGTTCACCTGTTTCTCTGTGTTCTACTAACGACACTGCCTCTCTCTACATAGTTTGCCCGTTTCTCTGTGTTCTACTGCAGGCACTGCCTCTCTCTGCATGGTTTGCCTGTTTTCTCTGTGTTCTACTACAGGCACTGCCTCTCTCTACATGGTTTGCCTGTTTCTCTGTGTTCTGCTACAGGCACAGCCTCTCTCTGCATGGTTTGCCTGTTTCTCTGTGTTCTACTACAGGCACTGCCTCTCTCTGCATGGTTTGCCTGTTTCTCTGTGTTCTACACAGACACTGCCTCTCTCTACACAGTTTGCCCATTTCTCTGTGTTCTACTACAGGCACTGCCTCTCTTCGCATGGTTTGCCTGTTTCTATGTGTCCTACGAAAGGCACTGCCTCTCTATACATAATTCGCCTGTTTCTCTGTGTGTTCTACTACAGGCACCGCCTCTCTCTACATTGTTCACCTCTTTCTGTGTGTTCTACTACAGGCACTGCCTCCCTCTACATGATTCGCCTGTTTCTCTGTGTGTTCTACTACAGGCACTGCCTCTCTCTACATGGTTTGCCTGTTTCTCTGTGTTCTACCACAGACACTGCCTCTCTCTGCATTGTTCACCTGTTTCTCTGTGTTCTACTAACGACACTGCCTCTCTCTACATAGTTTGCCCGTTTCTCTGTGTTCTACTACAGGCACTGCCTCTCTCTGCATGGTTTCCCTGTTTTCTCTGTGTTCTACTACAGGCACTGCCTCTCTCTATATGGTTTGCCTCTTTCGCTGTGTTCTCCTACAGGCACTGCCTCTCTCTGCATGGTTTGCCTGTTTCTCTGTGTTCTGCTACAGTCACGGCCTCTCTCTACATGGTTTGCCTCTTTCGCTGTGTTCTCCTACAGGCACTGCCTCTATTTGCATGGTTCACCTGTTTTTCTGTGTGTTCTACTATAGGCACTGCCTCTCTCTGCATGGTTCGCCTGTTTACTGTGTTCTACGACAGACTCTGCCTCCCTCTACATTGTTTGCCTGATTCTCTGGTTCTACTACAGGCACTGCCTCTCTCGGCGTATTCGCCTGTTGTTCTGTGTTCTGCTATAGGCACTGCCTCTCTCTGCATGGTTCACCTGCTTTCCTGAGTGTTCCACTACAGGCACTGCCTCTCTCTGCATGGTTCGCCTCTTTCTCTGTGTTCTACTTCAGGCATTACCTCTCCCTACATGTTTCACCTGTTTCTCTGTGTTCGACTACAGGCACTGCCTCTCTCTACATGGTTCACCTGTTTCTCTGTGTTCTACTAACGACTCTGCCTCTCTCTACATAGTTTGCCTGTTTCTATGTGTTCTACTACAGACACTGCCTCTCTCTACATGGTTCACCTGTTTCTCTGTGTTCCACTACAGGCACTGCCTCTCTCTACATGTTTCACTTGTTTCTCTGTGTTCTACTATACGCACTGCCTCTCTCTGCATGGTTCACCCGTTTCTCTGTGTTCTACTACAGGCGCTGTCTCTCTCTGCATGGTTCACCTGTTTTTCCTGTGGTTTACTACAGACACTGCCTCACTCTGCATGGTGTGCCTGTTTTCTCTGTTTTATACTGCATGCACCGTCTCTCTCTATAATGTTCGCCTGTTCGTCTGTGATCTACTATAGGCGCTGCCTCGCTCTGCGTGGTTCGCCTGTTTTCTCTGTGTTCTGCGACAGGCACTGCATCTCTCTGCACGGTTCACCTGTTTTCTCTGTGTTCTACTACAGGCACTGCCTCTGTCTGCACAGTTTGCCCGTTTCACTGTGTTCTACTTCAGGCACTGCCTCTCTCTGCATGGTTTGACTGTTTTCTCTGTGTTCTACTACAGGCACTGACTCCTTCTACATTGTTCACCTGTTTCTATGTGTTCTACTACAGGCACTGCCTCCCTCTACATGATTCGCCTGTTTCTCTGTGTGTTCTACTGCAGGCACTGCCTCTCTCTACATGGTTTGCCTGTTTTGCTGTGTTCTACTACAGGCACGGCCTCGCTCTACATGGTTCGCCTGTTTCTCTGTGTTCTACTACAGGCACTGCTTCTCTCTGCATGTATCACCTGTTTCTATGTGTTCTACTACAGGCACTGCCTCTATTTGCATGGTTCACCTGCTTTTCTGTGTGTTGTACTACAGGCACTGCCTCTTTCTGCATGTTTTGCCCGTTTCTCTGTGTTCTAACATAGGCAGTGCCTCTCTCTGCATGGTTCGCCTGTTTCTCTGTGTTGTACTACAGACACTGCCTCCCTCTACATTGTTTGCCTGATTCTCTGGTACTACTGCAGGCACGGCCTGTCTCTGCATGGTTCGCCTGCTTTTCTGAGTGTTGTACTACAGGCACTGCCTCTCTCTGCATGGTTCGCCTCTTTCTCTGTGTTCTACTTCAGGCATTACCTCTCTCTACATGTTTCACCTGTTTCTCTGTGTTCCACTACAGGCACTGCCTCCCTCTACATGGTTCACCTGTTTCTCTGTGTTTTACTAACGACACTGCCTCTCTCTACATGGTTCACCTGTTTCTCTGTGTTCCACTACAGGCACTGCCTCTCTCTACATTTTTCACTTGTTTCTCTGTGTTCTACTATAGGCACTGCCTCTCTCTTCAAGGTTTGCCTGTTTCTCTGTGTTCTACCACAGACACTGCCTCTCTCTGCATGGTTCACCTGTTTCTCCGTGTTCTACTACAGGCGCTGTCTCTCTCTGCATGGTTCGCCTGTTTTTCCTGTGGTTTACTACAGACACTGCCTCACTCTGCATGGTGTGCCTGTTTTCTCTGTTTTATACTGCATGCACCGTCTCTCTCTATAATGTTCGCCTGTTCCTCTGTGTTCTACTATAGGCGCTGCCTCGCTCTGCGTGGTTCGCCTGTTTTCTCTGTGTTCTGCTACAGGCACTGCATCTCTCTGCACGGTTCACCTGTTTTCTCTGTGTTCTACTACAGGCACTGCCTCTGTCTGCACAGTTTGCCCGTTTCTCTGTGTTCTACTACAGGCACTGCCTCTCCATGCATGGTTTGACTGTTTCCTCTGTGTTCTACTACAGGCACTGACTCGTTCTACATTGTTCACCTGTTTCTATGTGTTCTACTACAGGCACTGCCTCCCTCTACATGATTCGCCTGTTTCTCTGTGTGTTCTACTGCAGGCACTGCCTCTCTCTACATGGTTTGCCTGTTTTGCTGTGTTCTACTACAGGCACGGCCTCGCTCTACATGGTTCGCCTGTTTCTCTGTGTTCTACTACAGGCACTGCTTCTCTCTGCATGTATCACCTGTTTCTATGTGTTCTACTACAGGCACTGCCTCTATTTGCATGGTTCACTTGTTTTTATGTGTGTTGTACTACAGGCACTGCCTCTTTCTGCATGTTTCACCTGTTTCTCTGTGTTCTACTATAGGCACTGCCTCTCTCTGCATGGTTCGCCTGTTTCTCTGTGTTCTACGACAGACTCTGCCTCCCTCTACATTGTTTGCCTGATTCTCTGGTACTACTACAGGCACTGCCTCTCTCTGCATATTCGCCTGTTGTTCTGTGTTCTGCTATAGGCACTGCCTCTCTCTGCATGGTTCACCTGCTTTTCTGAGTGTTTTACTACAGGCAAAGCCTCTCTCTGCATGGTTCGCCTGTTTCTCTGAGTTCTAGTACAGGCACTGCCTCTCTCTACATGTTTCACCAGTTTCTCTGTGTTCCACTACAGGCACTGCCTCTCTCTGCATGGTTCGCCTGTTTCTCTGTGTTCTACTTCAGGCACTGCCTCTCTCTGCATGGTTCACCTGCTATTCTGAGTGTTCTACTACAGGCACTGCCTCTCTCTACATGTTTCACCTGTTTCTCTGTGTTCCACTACAGGCACTGCCTCTCTCTACATTGTTTGCCTGATTCTCTTGTTCTACTACAGGCAATGCATCTCTCTGCATGGTTCACCTGCTATTCTGAGTGTTCTACTACAGGCACTGCCTCTCTCTGCATGGTTTGCCTGTTTCTCTGTGTTCTACACAGACACTGCCTCTCTCTACACAGTTTGCCCATTTCTCTGTGTTCCACTGCAGGCACTGCCTCTCTCTGCATGGTTCGCCTCTTTCTCTGTGTTCTACTTCAGGCATTACCTCTCCCTCCATGTTTCACCTGTTTCTCTGTGTTCGACCACAGGCACTGCCTCTCTCTACATGGTTCACCTGTTCCTCTGTGTTCTACTAACGACTCTGCCTCTCTCTACATAGTTTGCCTGTTTCTATGTGTTCTGCTACAGACACTGCCTCTCTCTACATGGTTCACCTGTTTCTCTGTGTTCCACTACAGGCACTGCCTCTCTCTACATGTTTCACTTGTTTCTCTGTGTTCTACTATACGCACTGCCTCTCTCTGCATGGTTCACCTGTTTCTCTGTGTTCTACTACAGGCGCTGTCTCTCTCTGCATGGTTCGCCTGTTTTTCCTGTGGTTTACTACAGACACTGCCTCACTCTGCATGGTGTGCCTGTTTTCTCTGTTTTATACTGCATGCACCGTCTCTCTCTATAATGTTCGCCTGTTCCTCTGTGTTCTACTATAGGCGCTGCCTCGCTCTGCGTATTTCGCCTGTTTTCTCTGAGTTCTGCGACAGGCACTGCATCTCTCTGCACGGTTCACCTGTTTTCTCTGTGTTCTACTACAGGCACTGCCTCTGTCTGCACAGTTTGCCCGTTTCACTGTGTTCTACTTCAGGCACTGCCTCTCTCTGCATGGTTTGACTGTTTTCTCTGTGTTCTACTACAGGCACTGACTCCTTCTACATTGTTCACCTGTTTCTATGTGTTCTACTACAGGCACTGCCTCCCTCTACATAATTCGCCTCTTTCTCTGTGTGTTCTACTACAGGCACTGCCTCTCTCTACATGGTTTGCCTGTTTCTCTGTGTTCTACTACAGGCACTGCCTCTCTCTGCATGGTTTGCCTGTTTTCTCTGTGTTCTACTACAGGCACGGCCTCTCTCTACATGGTTTGCCTGTTTCTCTGTGTTCTGCTACAGGCACGGCCTCTCTCTACATGGTTCGCCTGTTTCTCTGTGTTCTACAACAGGCACTGCCTCTCTCTACATTGTTTGCCCGTTTCTCTGTGTTCTACTGCAGGCACTGCCTCTCTCTGCATGGTTTGCCTGTTTTCTCTGTGTTCAACTACAGGCACTGCCTCTCTCTGCATGGTTTGCCTGTTTCTCTGTGTTCTACACAGACACTGCCTCGCTCTACACAGTGTGCCCATTTCTCTGTGTTCTACTACAGGCACTGCCTCTCTGCGCATGGTTTGCCTGTTTCTATGTGTCCTACGAAAGGCACTGCCTCTCTATACATAATTCGCCTGTTTCTCTGTGTGTTCCACTACAGGCACCGCCTCTCTCTACATTGTTCACCTGTTTCTATGTGTTCTACTACAGGCACTGCCTCCCTCTACATCATTCGCCTGTTTCTCTGTGTGTTCTACTACAGGCACTGCCTCTCTCTACATGGTTTGCCTGTTTCGCTGTGTTCTACTACAGGCACGGCCTCCCTCTACATGGTTCGCCTGTTTCTCTGTGTTCTACTACAGGCACTACTTCTCTCTGCATGTATCACCTGTTTCTATATGTTCTACTACAGGGACTGCCTCTATTTGCATGGTTCACCTGTTTTTCTGTGTGTTGTACTGAAGGCACTGTCTCTTTCTGCATGTTTCACCTATTTCTCTGTGTTCTACGATAGGCACTGCCACTCTCTGCATGGTTTGCCCGTTTCTCTGTGTTCTAATATAGGCAGTGCCTCTCTCTGCATGGTTCGCCTGTTTACTGTGTTCTACGACAGACTCTGCCTCCCTCTACATTGTTTGTCTGATTCTCTGGTTCTACTACAGGCACTGCCTCTCTCTACATGTTTCCCCAGTTTCTCTGTGTTCCACTACAGGCACTGCCTCTCTCTGCATGGTTCGCCTGTTTCTCTGTGTTCTACTTCAGGCATTACCTCTCTCTACATGTTTCACCTGTTTCTCTGTGTTCGACTACAGGCACTGCCTCTTTCTACATGGTTCACCTGTTTCTCTGTGTTCTACTAACGACTCTGCCTCTCTCTACATAGTTTGCCCGTTTCTCTGTGTTCTCCTAACGACACTGCCTCTCTCTACATAGTTTGCCCGTTTCTCTGTGTTCTACTACAGGCACTGCCTCTCTCTGCATGGTTTCCCTATTTTCTCTGTGTTCTACTAGAGGCACTGCCTCTTTCTACATTGTTCGCCTGTTTCTATGTGTTCTACTACAGGCACTGCCTCTCTCTACGTGGTTTGCCTGTTTCTCTGTGTTCTGCTACAGGCACGGCCTCTCTCTACATGGTTCGCCTGTTTCTCTGTGTTCTACGTCAGGCACTGCCTCTCTCTTAAGGTTCACCTGCTTTTCTGAGTGTTCTACTACAGGCACTGCCTCTCTCTGCATGGTTCACCTGTTTCTCTGAGTTCTACTTCAGGTACTGCCTCTCTCTACATGTTTCACCTGTTTCTCTGTGTTCCACTACAGCCACTGCCTCTCTCTACAATGTTCGCCTGTTTCTCTGTTTTCTACCTCAGGCACTGCCTCTCTCTGCATGTTTCAGAAGTTTCTCTGTGTTCCACTACAGGCACTGCCTCTCTCTACATTGTTCTGCTGTTTCTCAGTGTGCTACTTCAGGCACTGCCTCTCTCCACATGGTTCGCATGTTTCTCTGTGTTCTAATATAGGCACTGCCTCTCTCTACATTGTTCGCCTGTTTCTCTGTGTTCTACTTCAGGCACTGCCTCTCTCCACATGGTTCGCCTGCTTTTCTGAGTGTTTTACTACAGGTAAAGCCTCTCTCTGCATGGTTCGCCTGTTTCTCTGAGTTCTAGTACAGGCACTGCCTCTCTCTACATGTTTCACCAGTTTCTCTGTGTTCCACTACAGGCACTGCCTCTCTCTGCATGGTTCGCCTGTTTCTCTGTGTTCTACTTCAGGCACTGCCTCTCTCTGCATGGTTCACCTGTTTCTCTGTGTTCTACTAACGACACTGCCTATCTCTGCATGGTTTGCCTGTTTTCTCTGTGTTTTACTACAGGCACTGCCTCTTTCTACATAGTTCACATGTTTCTCTGTGTTCTACTTCAGGCACTGCCTCTCTCTTCATGTTTCACCAGTTTCTCTGTGTTCTACTGCAGACACTGCATCCCTGTACATTGTTTGCCTGATTCTCTGGTTCTACTACAGGCACTGCCTTTCTCTACATTGTTCGCCTGTTTCTCTGTGTTCTGCTATAGGCACTGCCTCTCTCTACATTGTTCGCCCGTTTCTCTGTGTTCTACTACAGGCACTGCCTCTCTCTACATATTTCACCAGTTTCTCTGTGTTCCACTACAGGCACTGCCTCTCTCTACATAGTTCACATGTTTCTCTGTGTTCTACTACAGGCAAAGCCTCTCTCTGCATGGTTCGCCTGTTTCTCTGAGTTCTAGTACAGGCACTGCCTCTCTCTACATGGTTTGCCTGTTTCTATGTGTTCTACTACAGGCGCTGCCTCTCTCTGCATGGTTTGCCTGTTTCTCTGTGTTCTACTTCAGGCACTGCCTCTCTCTACATGTTTCACCAGTTTCTCTGTGTTCTACTGCAGACACTGCCTCCCTCTACATTGTTTGCCTGATTCTCTGGTTCTACTACAGGCACTGCCTCTCTCTTCATGTTTGCCTGTTTCTCTGTGTTCTGCTATAGGCACTGCCTCTCTCTACATTGTTCGCCTGTTTCTCTGTGTTCTACTTCAGGCACTGCCTCTCTCTGCATGTTTCACCTGTTTCTCTGAGTTCTAGTACAGGCACTGCCTCTCTCTACATGGTTTGCCTGTTTCTATGTGTTCTACTACAGGCGCGGCCTCTCTCTGCATGGTTTGTCGGTTTATCTGTGTTCTAATACAGGCACTGACTCTCTCTACATTGCTCGCCTGTTTCTATGTGTCCTACTAACGGCACTGCCTCTCTCTACATGATTCGCCTGTTTCTCTGTGTGTTCTACTACAGGCACCGCCTCTCTCTACATTATTCACCTGTTTCTATGTGTTCTACTACAGACACTGCCTCTGTCTACAGGGTTTGCCTGTTTCTCTGTGTTCCACTCCAGGCAATGCCTCACTCTACATGGTTTGCCTGTTTCTATGTGTTCTACTACAGACACTGCCACTGTCTACATGGTACGCCTGTTTCTCTGTGTTCCACTTCAGGCACTGCCTCTCTGTACATGTTTCACTTGTTTCTCTGTGTTCTACTATAGGCACTGCCTCTCTCTACAAGGTTTACCTGTTTCTCTGTGTTCTACTACAGGCACAGCCTCTCTCTGCATGGTTCACATGTTTCTCTGTGTTCTACTAACGACACTGCCTCTCTCTGCATGGTCTGCCTGTTTTCTCTGTGTTTTACTACAGGCACTGCCTCTTTCTACGTTGTTCGCCTGTTTCTCTGTGTCCTACTTCAGGCACTGCCTCCCTCTACATGATTCACCTGTTTCTCTGCGTGTTCTACTACAGGCACTGCCTCTCTCTACATGGTTTGCCTGTTTCTCTGTGTTCTACTGCAGGCACGGCCTCGCTCTACATGGTTCACCTGTTTCTCTGTGTTCTACTACAGGCACTGCTTCTCTCTGCATGTATCACCTGTTTCTGTTTGATCTTCTATAGGCACTGCCTCTATTTGCATGGTTCACCTGTTTTTCTGTGTGTTGTACTACAGGCACTGCCTCTTTCTGCATGTGTCACCTGTGTCTCTGTGTTCTACTATAGGCGCTGCCTCTCTCTGCATGGTTCGCCTGTTTCTCTGTGTTCTACTACAGACTCTGCCTCCCTATACATTGTTTGCCTGATTCTCTGGTTCTACTACAGGCACTGCCTCTCTCTACATGGTTCACCTGTTTTTCTGTGTGTTGTACTACAGGCACTGCCTCTTTCTGCATGTGTCACCTGTTTCTCTGTGTTCTACTTCAGGCACTGCCTCTCTCTACATGTTTCACCTGTTTCTCTTTTTTCCACTACAGGCACTGCCTCTCTCTGCATTTTCGCCTGTTTCTCTGTGTTCTACGTCAGGCACTGCCTCTCTCTTAAGGTTCACCTGCTTTTCTGAGTGTTTTACTACAGACACTGCCTCTCTCTGCATGGTTCACCTGTTTCTCTGAGTTCTACTTCAGGTACTGCCTCTCTCTACATGTTTCACCTGTTTCTCTGTGTTCCACTACAGGCACTGCCTCTCTCTACATTGTTTGCCTGATTCTCTGTTTCTACTACAGGCAATGCCTCTCTCTGCATGGTTCACCTGCTATTCTGAGTGTTATACTGCCGATACTGCCTCTCTCCACATGGTTCGCCTGTTTCTCTGTGTTCTACTACACACTCTGCCTCCCTCTACATTGTTAGCCTGATTCTCTGTTTCTACTACAGGCAATGCCTCTCTCTGCATGGTTCACCTGCTATTCTGAGTGTTCTACTACAGGCACTGCCTCTCTCTGCATGGTTCGCCTGTTTCTCTGTGTTCTGCAACAGACACTGCCTCTCTCTATACAGTTTGCCCGTTTCTCTGTGTTCTACTACAGGCACTGCCTCTCTCTACATTGTTCACATGTTTCTCTGTGTTCTACTTCAGGCACTGCCTCTCTCTACATGTTTCACCAGTTTCTCTGTGTTCTACTGCAGACACTGCCTCCCTCTACATTGTTTGCCTGATTCTCTGGTTCTACTACAGGCACTGCCTCTCTCTTCATGTTCGCCTGTTTCTCTGTGTTCTGCTATAGGCACTGCCTCTCTCTACATTGTTCGCCTGTTTCTCTGAGTTCTAGTACAGGCACTGCCTCTCTCTGCATGGTTCATCTGTTTCTCTGAGTTCTAGAACAGGCACTGCGTTTGTGTACATGTTTCACCTGTTTCTCGGTGTTCTACTTCAGGCACTGCCTCTCTCCACATGGTTCGCATGTTTCTCTGTGTTCTAATATAGGCACTGCCTCTCTCTACATTGTTCGCCATTTTCTCTGTGTTGTACTTCAGGCACTGCCTCTCTGCATGGTTCACCTGCTTTTCTGAGTGTTTTACTACAGGCAAAGCCTCTCTCTGCATGGTTCGCCTGTTTCTCTCAGTTCTACCTCAGGCACTGCCTCTCTCTACATGTTTCACCAGTTTCTCGGTGTTCCACTACAGGCACTGCCTCTCTCCACATGGTTCGCATTTTTTTCTGTGTTCTAATATAGGCACTGCCTCTCTCTACATGTTTCACTTGTTTCTCTGTGTTCTACTGCAGGCACTGCCTCTCTCTACAAGGTTTGCCTGTTTCTCTGTGTTCTACTACAGGGACTGCCTCTCTCTGCATGGTTCACCTGTTTCTCTGTGTTCTACTAACGACACTGCCTCTTTCTACATTGTTCGCCTGTTTCTCTGTGTTCTACTTCAGGCACTGCCTCCCTCTACATGATTCGCCTGTTTCTCTGTGTTCTACTACAGGGACTGCCTCTCTCTGCATGGTTCACCTGTTTCTCTGTGTTCTACTAACGACACTGCCTCTTTCTACATTGTTCGCCTGTTTCTCTGTGTTCTACTACAGGGACTGCCTCTCTCTGCATGGTTCACCTGTTTCTCTGTGTTCTACGAACGACACTGCCTCTTTCTACATTGTTCGCCTGTTTCTCTGTGTTCTACTTCAGGCACTGCCTCTCTCTACATGTTTCACTTGTTTCTCTGTGTTCTACTGCAGGCACTGCCTCTCTCTACAAGGTTTGCCTGTTTCTCTGTGTTCTACTACAGGGACTGCCTCTCTCTGCATGGTTCACCTGTTTCTCTGTGTTCTACTAACGACACTGCCTCTTTCTACATTGTTCGCCTGTTTCTCTGTGTTCTACTTCAGGCACTGCCTCCCTCTACATGATTCGCCTGTTTCTCTGTGTGTTCTACTAAAGGCACTGCCTCTCTCTACATGGTTTGCCTGTTTCGCTGTGTTCTACTACAGGCACGGCCTCTCTCTACATGGTTTGCCCGTTTCTCTGTGTTCCACTACAGGCACTGCCTGTATTTGCATGGTTCACCTGTTTTTCTGCGTGTTGTACGACCGTCACTGCCTCTTTCTGCATGGTTCACCTGTTTCTCTGTGTTCTACTACAGACTCTGCCTCCCTCTACATTGTTTGCCTGATTCTCTGGTTCTACTACAGGCACTGCCTCTCTCTGCATGT
Source organism: Chiloscyllium punctatum (assembly GCF_047496795.1). Classification (NCBI taxonomy): domain Eukaryota; kingdom Metazoa; phylum Chordata; class Chondrichthyes; order Orectolobiformes; family Hemiscylliidae; genus Chiloscyllium; species Chiloscyllium punctatum. The sequence continues at coordinate 34,812,743 of NC_092788.1, forward strand.
TCGCCTGTTTCTCTGAGTTCTGCGATAGGCACTGCCTCTCTCTGCATGGTTCATCTGCTTTCCTTCGTGTTTTACTACAGGCACTGCCTCTCTCTGCATTGATTACCTGTTTCTATGTTTTCTACTTCAGGCACTGCCTCTCTCTACATGTTTCACCTGTTTCTCTGTGTTCCACTTCAGGCACTGCCTCTCTCTACATTGTTTGCCTGATTCTCTTGTTCTACCTCAGGCAATGCATCTCTCTGCATGGTTCGCCTGTTTCTCTGAGTTCTACTTCAGGCACTGCCTCTCTCTACATTGTTCGCCTGTTTCTCTGTGTTCTAATATAGGCAGTGCCTCTCTCTGCATGGTTTGCCTGTTTCTCTGTGTTCTACTGCAGACTCTGCCTCCCTCTACATTGTTTGCCTGATTCCCTGGTTCTACTACAGGCACTGCCTCTCTCTTCATGTCCGACTTTTTCTCTGTGTTCTGCTATAGGCACTGCCTCTCTCTGCAATGTTCGCCTGTTTCTCTGAGTTCTAGTACAGGCACTGCCTCTCTCTACATGTTTCACCAGTTTCTCGGCGTTCCACTACAGGCACAGCCTCTCTCTGCATGGTTCGCCTGTTTCTCTGTGTTCTACTTCAGGCACTGCCTCTTTCTACATGTTTCACCAGTTTCTCTGTGTTCCACTACAGGCACTGCCTCTCTCTACATTGTTTGCCTGATTCTCTGGTTCTACTACAGGCAATGCCTCTCTCAGCATGGTTCACCTGATATTCTGAGTGTTCTACTCCAGGCACTGCCTCTCTCTGCATGGTTTGCCTGTTTCTCTGTGTTCTACACAGACACTGCCTCTCTCTACACAGTTTGCCCATTTCTCTGTGTTCTACTGCAGGCACTGACCCTCTCTACATTGTTCACCTGTTTCTATGTGTCCTACTACAGGCACTGCCTCTCTCTACATAATTCGCCTGTTTCTCTGTGTGTTCTACTACAGGCACCGCCTCTGTCTACATTGTTCACCTGTTTCCATGTGTTCTACTACAGACACTGCCTCTCTCTACAGGGTTCGCCTGTTTCTCTGTGTTCCACTACAGGCGCTGCCTCACTCTGCATGGTTTGCCTGTTTCTATGTGTTCTACTACAGACACTGCCTCTCTCTACATGGTCCGCCTGTTTCTCTGGGTTCCACTACAGGCACTGCCTCTCTCTACATGTTTCACTTGTTTCTCCGTGTTCTACTATAGGCACTGCCTCTCTCTGCATGGTTCACCTGTTTCTCTGTGTTCTACTAACGAAACTGCCTCTCTCGACATAGTTTGCCCGTTTCTCTGTGTGCTACTACAGTCACTGCCTCTCCCTGCATGGTTTGCCTGTTTTCTCTGTGTTCTACTACATGCACTGCCTCTTTCTACAATGTTCGCCTGTTTCTATGTGTTCTACTACAGACACTGCCTCCCTCTACATGATTAGCCTGTTTCTCTGTGTGTTCTACTACAGGCACCACCTCTCTCTACATGGTTTGCCTGTTTCGCTGTGTTCTACTACAGGCACGGCCTCTCTCTACATGGTTCGTCTGTTTCTCTGTGTTCTACTACAGGCACTGCTTCTCTCTGCATGTATCACCTGTTTCTATGTGTTCTACTATCGGCACTGCCTCTATTTGCATGGTTCACCTGTTTTTCTGTGTGTTGTACTACAGGCACTGCCTCTTTCTGCATGTTTCACCTGTTTCTCTGTGTTCTACTATAGGCACTGCCTCTCTCTGCATGCTTTGCCCAACTCTCTGTGTTCTAATACAGGCAGTGCCTCTCTCTGCATGGTTCACCTGTTTCTCTGTGTTATACTATAGACTCTGCCTCCCTCGACATTGTTTGCCTGATTCTCTGGTTCTACTGCAGGCACTGCCTCTCCCTACATAATTCGCCTGTTTCTCTGTGTGTTCTACTACAGGCACCGCCTCTCTCTACATTGTTCACCTGTTTCAATGTGTTCTACTACAGGCACTGCCTACCTCTACATGGTTTGCCTGTTTCTCTGTGTTCTACTACAGGCACTGCCTCTCTCTGCATGGTTTGCCTGTTCTCTGTGTTCTACTACAGGCACGGCCTCTCTCTACATGGTTTGCCTGTTTCTCTGTGTTCTGCTACAGGCACGGCCTCTCTCTACATGGTTCGCCTGTTTCTCTGTGTTCTACTACAGGCACTGCCTCTCTCTACATGGTTTGCCTGTTTCTCTGTGTTCTACTACAGGCACGGCCTCTCTCTACATGGTTCACCTGTTTCTCTGTGTTCCACTACAGGCACTGCCTCTCTCTACATGTTTCACTTGTTTCTCTGTGTTCTACTGCAGGCACTGCCTCTCTCTACATAATTCGCCTGTTTCTCTGTGTGTTCTACTACAGGCACCGCCTCTCTCTACATTGTTCACCTGTTTCTATGTTTCTACTACGGGCACTGCCTACCTCTACATGATTCTCCTGTTTCTCTGTGTGTTCTACTACAGGCACTGCCTACCGCTACATGATTCTCCTGTTTCTCTGTGTGTTCAACTAGAGGCACTGCCTCTCTCTACATGGTTTGCTTGTTTCTCTGTGTTCTACTACAGGCACTGCCTCTCTCTGCATGGTTTGACTGTTTTCTCTGTGTTCTGCTACAGGCACGGCCTCTCTCTACATGGTTTGCCTGTTTCTCTGTGTTCTGCTACAGGCACGGCCTCTCTCTACATGGTTCGCCTGTTTCTCTGTGTTGTACTACAGGCACGGCCTCTCTCTACATGGTTTGCCTGTTTCTCTGTGTTCTACTACCGGCACTGCCTCTCTCTACATGGGTTGCCTGTTTCTCTGTGTTCTACTACAGGCACGGCCTCTCTCTACATGGTTCACCTGTTTCTCTGTGTTCCACTACAGGCACTGCCTCTCTCTACATGTTTCACTTGTTTCTCTGTGTTCTACTACAGGCACTGTCTCTCTCTACATTGTTCGCCTGTTTCTATGTGTCCTACTAAAGGCACTGCCTCTCTCTACATAATTCGCCTGTTTCTCTGTGTGTTCTACTACAGGCACGGCCTCTCTCTACATTGTTCACCTGTTTCTATGTGTTCTACTACAGGCACTGCCTACCTCTACATGATTCTCCTGTTTCTCTGTGTGTTCTACTACAGGCACTGCCTACCTCTACATGATTCTCCTGTTTCTCTGTGTGTTCTACTACAGGCACTGCCTCTCTCTACATGGTTTGCCTGTTTCTCTGTGTTCTACTACAGGCACTGCCTCTCTCTGCATGGATTGACTGTTTTCTCTGTGTTCTACTACAGGCACGGCCTCTCTCTACATGGTTTGCCTGTTTCTCTGTGTTCTGCTACAGGCACGGCCTCTCTCTACATGGTTCGCCTGTTTCTCTGTGTTCTACTACAGGCACTGCCTCTCTCTACATTGTTTGCCCGTTTCTCTGTGTTCTACTGCAGGCACTGCCTCTCTCTGCATGGTTTGCCTGTTTTCTCTGTGTTCAACTACAGGCACTGCCTCTCTCTGCATGGTTTGCCTGTTTCTCTGTGTTCTACACAGACACTGCCTCGCTCTACACAGTGTGCCCATTTCTCTGTGTTCTACTACAGGCACTGCCTCTCTGCGCATGGTTTGCCTGTTTCTATGTGTCCTACGAAAGGCACTGCCTCTCTATACATAATTCGCCTGTTTCTCTGTGTGTTCCACTACAGGCACCGCCTCTCTCTACATTGTTTACCTGTTTCTATGTGTTCTACTACAGGCACTGCCTCCCTCTACATGATTCGCCTGTTTCTCTGTGTGTTCTACTACAGGCACAGCCTCTCTCTACATGGTTTGCCTGTTTCGCTGTGTTCTACTACAGGCACGGCCTCCCTCTACATGGTTCGCCTGTTTCTCTGTGTTCTACTACAGGCACTGCTTCTCTCTGCATGTATCACCTGTTTCTATATGTTCTACTACAGGGACTGCCTCTATTTGCATGGTTCACCTGTTTTTCTGTGTGTTGTACTGAAGGCACTGTCTCTTTCTGCATGTTTCACCTATTTCTCTGTGTTCTACGATAGGCACTGCCACTCTCTGCATGGTTTGCCCGTTTCTCTGTGTTCTAATATAGGCAGTGCCTCTCTCTGCATGGTTCGCCTGTTTACTGTGTTCTACGACAGACTCTGCCTCCCTCTACATTGTTTGTCTGATTCTCTGGTTCTACTACAGGCACTGCCTCTCTCTACATGTTTCCCCAGTTTCTCTGTGTTCCACTACAGGCACTGCCTCTCTCTGCATGGTTCGCCTGTTTCTCTGTGTTCTACTTCAGGCATTACCTCTCTCTACATGTTTCACCTGTTTCTCTGTGTTCGACTACAGGCACTGCCTCTTTCTACATGGTTCACCTGTTTCTCTGTGTTCTACTAACGACTCTGCCTCTCTCTACATAGTTTGCCCGTTTCTCTGTGTTCTCCTAACGACACTGCCTCTCTCTACATAGTTTGCCCGTTTCTCTGTGTTCTACTACAGGCACTGCCTCTCTCTGCATGGTTTCCCTATTTTCTCTGTGTTCTACTAGAGGCACTGCCTCTTTCTACATTGTTCGCCTGTTTCTATGTGTTCTACTACAGGCACTGCCTCTCTCTACGTGGTTTGCCTGTTTCTCTGTGTTCTGCTACAGGCACGGCCTCTCTCTACATGGTTCGCCTGTTTCTCTGTGTTCTACTACAGGCACTGACTCGTTCTACATTGTTCGCCTGTTTCTATGCGTTCTACTACAGGCACTGCCTCCCTCTACATGATTCGTCTGTTTCTCTGCGTGTTCTACTACAGGCACTGCCTCTCTCTACATGGTTCTCCTGTATCTCTGTGTTCCACTACAGGCACTGCCTCACTCTACATGGTTTGCCTGTTTCGATGTGTTCTACTACAGACACTGCCTCACTCTACATGGTTCACCTGTTTCTCTGTGTTCCACTACAGGCACTGCCTCTCTCTACATGTTTCACTTGTTTCTCTGTGTTCTACTATACGCACTGCCTCTCTCTTCAAGGTTTGCCTGTTTCTCTGTGTTCTACCACAGACACTGCCTCTCTCTGCATGGTTCACCTGTTTCTCTGTGTTCTACTACAGGCACTGTCTCTCTCTGCATGGTTCACCTGTTTTTCCTGTGGTTTACTACAGGCACTGCCTCACTCTGCATGGTGTGCCTGTTTTCTCTGTTTTATACTGCATGCACCGTCTCTCTCTATAATGTTCGCCTGTTCCTCTGTGTTCTACTATAGGCGCTGCCTCGCTCTGCGTGGTTCGCCTGTTTTCTCTGTGTTCTGCTACAGGCACTGCATCTCTCTGCACGGTTCACCTGTTTTCTCTGTGTTCTACTACAGGCACTGCCTCTGTCTGCACAGTTTGCCCGTTTCTCTGTGTTCTACTACAGGCACTGCCTCTCCATGCATGGTTTGACTGTTTCCTCTGTGTTCTACTACAGGCACTGACTCGTTCTACATTGTTCACCTGTTTCTATGTGTTCTACTACAGGCACTGCCTCCCTCTACATGATTCGCCTGTTTCTCTGTGTGTTCTACTGCAGGCACTGCCTCTCTCTACATGGTTTGCCTGTTTTGCTGTGTTCTACTACAGGCACGGCCTCGCTCTACATGGTTCGCCTGTTTCTCTGTGTTCTACTACAGGCACTGCTTCTCTCTGCATGTATCACCTGTTTCTATGTGTTCTACTACAGGGACTGCCTCTATTTGCATGGTTCACCTGTTTTTCTGTGTGTTGTACGACAGGCAATGCCTCTTTCTGCATGTTTCACCTGTTTCTCTGTGTTCTACTATAGGCACTGCCCCTCTCTGCATGGTTTGCCCGTTTCTCTGTGATCTAATAAAGGCAATGCCTCTCTCTGCATGGTTTGCCTGATTTCTCTGTGTTCTACTACAGGCACGGCCTCGCTCTACATGGTTCGCCTGTTTCTCTGTGTTCTACTACAGGCACTGCCTCTCTCTGCATGGTTTGACTGTTTTCTCTGTGTTCTACTACAGGCACTGACTCGTTCTACATTGTTAACCTGTTTCTCTGTGTTCTACTACAGGCACTGCCTCTCTCTACATGGTTTGCCTGTTTCTCTGTGTTCTGCAACAGGCACGGCCTCTCTCTACATGTTTCACCTGTTTCTCGGGTTCTACTACAGGCCTTGCCTCTCTCTGCATGGTTCGCCTGTTTCTCTATGTTCTATGACAGGCACTGCCTCTCTCTGCATGGTTTGCCTGTTTTCTCTGTGTTCTACTACAGGCACGGCCTCTCTCTACATGGCTTGCCTGTTTCTCTGTGTTCTGCTACAGGCACGGCCTCTCTCTACATGGTTCGCCTGTTTCTCTGTGTTCTACTACAGGCACTGCCTCTCTCTACATGGTTTGCCTGTTTCTCTGTGTTCTACCACAGACACTGCCTCTCTCTGCATGGTTCACCTGTTTCTCTGTGTTCTACTAATGACACTGCCTCTCTCTACATAGTTTGTCCGTTTCTCTGTGTTCTACTGCAGGCACTGCCTCTCTCTGCATGGTTTGCCTGTTTTCTCTGTGTTCTACTACAGGCACTGCCTCTCTCTACATGGTTTGCCTGTTTCTCTGTGTTCTGCTACAGGCACGGACTCTCTCTACATGGTTTGCCTGTTTCTCTGTGTTCTACTACAGGCACTACCTCTCTCTGCATGGTTTGCCTGTTTCTCTGTGTTCTACACAGACACTGCCTCGCTCTACACAGTTTGCCCATTTCTCTGTGTTCTACTACAGGCACTGCCTCTCTGCGCATGGTTTGCCTGTTTCTATGTGTCCTACGAAAGGCACTGCCTCTCTATACATAATCCGCCTGTTTCTCTGTGTGTTCCACTACAGGCACCGCCTCTCTCTACATTGTTCACCTGTTTCTATGTGTTCTACTACAGGCACTGCCTCCCTCTACATGATTCGCCTGTTTCTCTGTGTGTTCTACTACAGGCACTGCCTCTCTCTACATGGTTTGCCTGTTTCGCTGTGTTCTACTACAGGCACGGCCTCCCTCTACATGGTTCGCCTGTTTCTCTGTGTTCTACTACAGGCACTGCTTCTCTCTGCATGTATCACCTGTTTCTATGTGTTCTACTACAGGGACTGCCTCTATTTGCATGGTTCACCTGTTTTTCTGTGTGTTGTACTAAAGGCACTGCCTCTTTCTACATAGTTTGCCCGTTTCTCTGTGTTCTACTACAGGCACTGCCTCTCTCTGCATGGTTTGACTGTTTTCTCTGTGTTCTACTACAGGCACTGACTCGTTCTACATTGTTAACCTGTTTCTATGTGTTCTACTACGGGCACTGCCTCTCTCTACATGGTTTGCCTGTTTCTCTGTGTTCTGCAACAGGCACGGCCTCTCTCTACATGTTTCACCTGTTTCTCTGGTTCTACTACAGGCAATGCCTCTCTCTGCATGGTTCGCCTGTTTCTCTATGTTCTATGACAGGCACTGCCTCTCTCTGCATGGTTTGCCTGTTTTCTCTGTGTTCTACTACAGGCACGGCCTCTCTCTACATGGCTTGCCTGTTTCTCTGTGTTCTGCTACAGGCACGGCCTCTCTCTACATGGTTCGCCTGTTTCTCTGTGTTCTACTACAGGCACTGCCTCTCTCTACATGGTTTGCCTGTTTCTCTGTGTTCTACCACAGACACTGCCTCTCTCTGCATGGTTCACCTGTTTCTCTGTGTTCTACTAATGACACTGCCTCTCTCTACATAGTTTGCCCGTTTCTCTGTGTTCTACCGCAGGCACTGCCTCTCTCTGCATGGTTTGCCTGTTTTCTCTGTGTTCTACTACAGGCACTGCCTCTCTCTACATGGTTTGCCTGTTTCTCTGTGTTCTGCTACAGGCACGGCCTCTCTCTACATGGTTTGCCTGTTTCTCTGTGTTCTACTACAGGCACTACCTCTCTCTGCATGGTTTGCCTGTTTCTCTGTGTTCTACACAGACACTGCCTCGCTCTACACAGTTTGCCCATTTCTCTGTGTTCTACTACAGGCACTGCCTCTCTGCGCATGGTTTGCCTGTTTCTATGTGTCCTACGAAAGGCACTGCCTCTCTATACATAATTCGCCTGTTTCTCTGTGTGTTCCACTACAGGCACCGCCTCTCTCTACATTGTTCACCTGTTTCTATGTGTTCTACTACAGGCACTGCCTCCCTCTACATGATTCGCCTGTTTCTCTGTGTGTTCTACTACAGGCACTGCCTCTCTCTACATGGTTTGCCTGTTTCGCTGTGTTCTACTACAGGCACGGCCTCCCTCTACATGGTTCGCCTGTTTCTCTGTGTTCTACTACAGGCACTGCTTCTCTCTGCATGTATCACCTGTTTCTATGTGTTCTACTACAGGGACTGCCTCTATTTGCATGGTTCACCTGTTTTTCTGTGTGTTGTACTAAAGGCACTGCCTCTTTCTGCATGTTTCACCTGTTTCTCTGTGTTCTACTATAGGCACTGCCTCTCTCTGCATGGTTTGCCCGTTTCTCTGTGTTCTAATATAGGCAGTGCCTCTCTCTGCATGGTTCGCCTGTTTACTGTGTTCTACGACAGACTCTGCCTCCCTCTACATTGTTTGTCTGATTCTCTGGTTCTACTACAGGCACTGCCTCTCTCTACATGTTTCCCCAGTTTCTCTGTGTTCCACTACAGGCACTGCCTCTCTCTGCATGGTTCGCCTGTTTCTCTGTGTTCTACTTCAGGCATTACCTCTCTCTACATGTTTCACCTGTTTCTCTGTGTTCGACTACAGGCACTGCCTCTCTCTACATGGTTCACCTGTTTCTCTGTGTTCTACTAACGACTCTGCCTCTCTCTACATAGTTTGCCCGTTTCTCTGTGTTCTCCTCACGACACTGCCTCTCTCTACATAGTTTGCCCGTTTCTCTGTGTTCTACTACAGGCACTGCCTCACTCTGCATGGTTTCCCTGTTTTCTCTGTGTTCTACTAGAGGCACTGCCTCTTTCTTCATTGTTCGCCTGTTTCTATGTGTTCTACTACAGGCGCTGTCTCTCTCTACATGGTTTGCCTGTTTCTCTGTGTTCTGCTACAGGCACGGCCTCTCTCTACATGGTTCGCCTGTTTCTCTGTGTTCTACTACAGGCACTGACTCGTTCTACATTGTTCGCCTGTTTCTATGCGTTCTACTACAGGCACTGCCTCCCTCTACATGATTCGTCTGTTTCTCTGCGTGTTCTACTACAGGCACTGCCTCTCTCTACATGGTTCTCCTGTATCTCTGTGTTCCACTACAGGCACTGCCTCACTCTACATGGTTTGCCTGTTTCGATGTGTTCTACTACAGACACTGCCTCTCTCTACATGGTTCACCTGTTTCTCTGTGTTCCACTACAGGCACTGCCTCTCTCTACATGTTTCACTTGTTTCTCTGTGTTCTACTATACGCACTGCCTCTCTCTTCAAGGTTTGCCTGTTTCTCTGTGTTCTACCACAGACACTGCCTCTCTCTGCATGGTTCACCTGTTTCTCTGTGTTCTACTACAGGCGCTGTCTCTCTCTGCATGGTTCACCTGTTTTTCCTGTGGTTTACTACAGGCACTGCCTCACTCTGCATGGTGTGCCTGTTTTCTCTGTTTTATACTGCATGCACCGTCTCTCTCTATAATGTTCGCCTGTTCCTCTGTGTTCTACTATAGGCGCTGCCTCGCTCTGCGTGGTTCGCCTGTTTTCTCTGTGTTCTGCTACAGGCACTGCATCTCTCTGCACGGTTCACCTGTTTTCTCTGTGTTCTACTACAGGCACTGCCTCTGTCTGCACAGTTTGCCCGTTTCTCTGTGTTCTACTACAGGCACTGACTCGTTCTACATTGTTCACCTGTTTCTATGTGTTCTACTACAGGCACTGCCTCCCTCTACATGATTCGCCTGTTTCTCTGTGTGTTCTACTGCAGGCACTGCCTCTCTCTACATGGTTTGCCTGTTTTGCTGTGTTCTACTACAGGCACGGCCTCGCTCTACATTGTTCGCCTGTTTCTCTGTGTTCTACTACAGGCACTGCTTCTCTCTGCATGTATCACCTGTTTCTATGTGTTCTACTACAGGGACTGCCTCTATTTGCATGGTTCACCTGTTTTTCTGTGTGTTGTACGACAGGCAATGCCTCTTTCTGCATGTTTCACCTGTTTCTCTGTGTTCTACTATAGGCACTGCCCCTCTCTGCATGGTTTGCCCGTTTCTCTGTGATCTAATATAGGCAGTGCCTCTCTCTGCATGGTTTGCCTGTTTTCTCTGTGTTCTACTACAGGCACGGCCTCTCTCTACATGGTTCGCCTGTTTCTCTGTGTTCTACTACAGGCACTGCCTCTCTCTACATGGTTTGCCTGTTTCTCTGTGTTCTACTACAGGCACTGCCTCTCTCTGCATGGTTTGACTGTTTTCTCTGTGTTCTACTGCAGGCGCTGACTCGTTCTACATTGTTAACCTGTTTCTATGTGTTCTACTACAGGCACTGCCTCTCTCTACAAGGTTTGCCTGTTTCTCTGTGTTCTGCAACAGGCACGGCCTCTCTCTACATGGTTCGCCTGTTTCTCTGTGTTCTACTACAGGCACTGCCTCTCTCTACATGGTTTACCAGTTTCTCTGTGTTCTACTACAGGCACGGCCTCTCTCTACATGGTTTACCTGTTTCTCTGTGTTCTACTTCAGGCACGGCCTCTCTCTACATGGTTCACCTGTTTCTCTGTGTTCCACTACAGGCACTGCCTCTCTCTACATGTTTCACTTGGTTCTCTGTGTTCTACTATGGGCACTGCCTCTCTCTTCAAGGTTTGCCTGTTTCTCTGTGTTCTACCACAGACACTGCCTCTCTCTGCATGGTTCACCTGTTTCTCTGTGTTCTACTAACGACACTGCCTCTCTCTACATAGTTTGCCCGTTTCTCTGAGTTCTAATCAGGCACTGCCTCTCTCTACATTGTTCGCCTGTTTCTCTGTGTTCTACTACAGGCACTGCCTCTCTCTACATGGTTTGCCTGTTTCTCTGTGTTCTGCAACAGGCACGGCCTCTCTCTACATGGTTCGCCTGTTTCTCTGTGTTCTACTACAGGCACTGCCTCTCTCTACATGGTTTACCTGTTTCTCTGTGTTCTACTACAGGCACGGCCTCTCTCTACATGGTTCACCTGTTTCTCTGTGTTCCACTACAGGCACTGCCTCTCTCTACATGTTTCACTTGGTTCTCTGTGTTCTACTATGGGCACTGCCTCACTCTTCAAGGTTTGCCTGTTTCTCTGTGTTCTACCACAGACACTGCGTCTCTCTGCATGGTTTGCCTGTTTCTCTGTGTTCTACCACAGACACTGCCTCTCTCTACATGGTTCACCTGTTTCTCTGTGTTCTACTAACGACACTGCCTCTCTCTACATAGTTTGCCCGTTTCTCTGAGTTCTACTTCAGGCACTGCCTCTCTCTACATTGTTCGCCTGTTTCTCTGTGTTCTAATATAGGCAGTGCCTCTCTCTGCATGGTTTGCCTGTTTCTCTGTGTTCTGCTGCAGACTCTGCCTCCCTCTACATTGTTTGCCTGATTCCCTGGTTCTACTACAGACACTGCCTCTCTCTGCATGTCCGACTTTTTCTCTGTGTTCTGCTATAGGCACTGCCTCTCTCTGCAATGTTCGCCTGTTTCTCTGAGTTCTAGTACAGGCACTGTCTCTCTCTACATGTTTCACCAGTTTCTCGGCGTTCCACTACAGGCACTGCCTCTCTCTGCATGGTTCGCCTGTTTCTCTGTGTTCTACTTCAGGCACTGCCTCTTTCTACATGTTTCACCAGTTTCTCTGTGTTCCACTACAGGCACTGCCTCTCTCTACATTGTTTGCCTGATTCTCTGGTTCTACTACAGGCAATGCCTCTCTCAGCATGGTTCACCTGATATTCTGAGTGTTCTACTCCAGGCACTGCCTCTCTCTGCATGGTTTGCCTGTTTCTCTGTGTTCTACACAGACACTGCCTCTCTCTACACAGTTTGCCCATTTCTCTGTGTTCTACTGCAGGCACTGACCCTCTCTACATTGTTCACCTGTTTCTATGTGTCCTACTACAGGCACTGCCTCTCTCTACATAATTCGCCTGTTTCTCTGTGTGTTCTACTACAGGCACCGCCTCTCTCTACATTGTTCACCTGTTTCCATGTGTTCTACTAAAGACACTGCCTCTCTCTACAGGGTTCGCCTGTTTCTCTGTGTTCCACTACAGGCGCTGCCTCACTCTGCATGGTTTGCCTGTTTCTATGTGTTCTACTACAGACACTGCCTCTCTCTACATGGTCCGCCTGTTTCTCTGGGTGCCACTACAGGCACTGCCTCTCTCTACATGTTTCACTTGTTTCTCCGTGTTCTACTATAGGCACTGCCTCTCTCTGCATGGTTCACCTGTTTCTCTGTGTTCTACTAACGATACTGCCTCTCTCGACATAGTTTGCCCGTTTCTCTGTGTGCTACTACAGTCACTGCCTCTCCCTGCATGGTTTGCCTGTTTTCTCTGTGTTCTACTACATGCACTGCCTCTTTCTACAATGTTCGCCTGTTTCTATGTGTTCTACTACAGACACTGCCTCCCTCTACATGATTAGCCTGTTTCTCTGTGTGTTCTACTACAGGCACCACCTCTCTCTACATGGTTTGCCTGTTTCGCTGTGTTCTACTACAGGCACTGCCTCTCTCTACATGGTTCGTCTGTTTCTCTGTGTTCTACTACAGGCACTGCTTCTCTCTGCATGTATCACCTGTTTCTATGTGTTCTACTATAGGCACTGCCTCTATTTGCATGGTTCACCTGTTTTTCTGTGTGTTGTACTACAGGCACTGCCTCTTTCTGCATGTTTCACCTGTTTCTCTGTGTTCTACTATCGGCACTGCCTCTCTCTGCATGCTTTGCCCAATTCTCTGTGTTCTAATACAGGCAGTGCCTCTCTCTGCATGGTTCACCTGTTTCTCTGTGTTATACTATAGACTCTGCCTCCCTCTACATTGTTTGCCTGATTCTCTGGTTCTACTGCAGGCACTGCCTCTCCCTACATAATTCGCCTGTTTCTCTGTGTGTTCTACTACAGGCACCGCCTCTCTCTACATTGTTCACCTGTTTCTATGTGTTCTACTACAGGCACTGCCTACCTCTACATGATTCTCCTGTTTCTCTGTGTGTTCTACTCCAGGCACTGCCTACCTCTACATGATTCTCCTGTTTCTCTGTGTGTTCCACTACAGGCACTGCCTCTCTCTACATGGTTTGCCTGTTTCTCTGTGTTCTACTACAGGCACTGCCTCTCTCTGCATGGTTTGCCTGTTTTCTCTGTGTTCTACTACAGGCACGGCCTCTCATTACATGGTTTGCCTGTTTCTCTGTGTTCTGCTACAGGCACGGCCTCTCTCTAACATGGTTCGCCTGTTTCTCTGTGTTGTACTACAGGCACGGCCTCTCTCTACATGGTTTGCCTGTTTCTCTGTGTTCTACTACAGGCACGGCCTCTCTCTACATGGTTCACCTGTTTCTCTGTGTTCCACTACAGGCACTGCCTCTCTCTACATGTTTCACTTGTTTCTCTGTGTTCTACTACAGGCACTGCCTCTCTCTACATAATTCGCCTGTTTCTCTGTGTGTTCTACTACAGGCACCGCCTCTCTCTACATTGTTCACCTGTTTCTATGTTTCTACCACAGGCACTGCCTACCTCTACATGATTCTCCTGTTTCTCTGTGTGTTCTACTACAGGCACTGCCTACCTCTACATGATTCTCCTGTTTCTCTGTGTCTTCTACTACAGGCACTGCCTCTCTCTACATGGTTTGCCTGTTTCTCTGTGTTCTGCTACAGGCACGGCCTCTCTCTACATGGTTCGCCTGTTTCTCTGTGTTGTACTACAGGCACGGCCTCTCTCTACATGGTTCGCCTGTTTCTCTGTGTTCTCCTACAGGCACTGCCTCTCTCTACATGGGTTGCCTGTTGCTCTGTGTTCTACTACAGGCACGGCCTCTCTCTACATGGTTCACCTGTTTCTCTGTGTTCCACTACAGGCACTGCCTCTCTCTACATGTTTCACTTGTTTCTCTGTGTTCTACTACATGCACTGCCTCTCTCTACATAATTCGCCTGTTTCTCTGTGTGTTCTACTACAGGCACCGCCTCTCTCTACATTGTTCACCTGTTTCTATGTGTTCTACTACAGGCACTGCCTACCTCTACATGATTCTCCTGTTTCTCTCTGTGTTCTACTACAGGCACTGCCTACCTCTACATGATTCTCCTGTTTCTCTCTGTGTTCTACTACAGGCACTGCCTCTCTCTACATGGTTTGCCTGTTTCTCTGTGTTCTACTACAGGCACTGCCTCTCTCTGCATGGTTGGCCTGTTTTCTCTGTGTTCTACTACAGACACGGCCTCTCTCTACATGGTTTGCCTGTTTCTCGGTGTTCTGCTACAGGCACGGCCTCTCTCTACATGGTTCGCCTGTTTCTCTGTGTTCTACTACAGGCACTGCCTCTCTCTACATGGTTCGCCTGTTTCTCTGTGTTCTACTACAGGCACTGCCTCTCTCTACATGGTTTGCCCGTTTCTATGTGTTCTACTACAGGCACTGCCTCCCTCTACATGATTCGCCTGTTTCTCTGTGTGTTCCACTACAGGCACCGCCTCTCTCTACATTGTTCACCTGTTTCTATGTGTTCTCCTACAGGCACTGCCTCCCTCTACATGATTCGCCTGTTTCTCTGTGTGTTCTACTACAGGCACTGCCTCTCTCTGCATGGTTTGCCTGTTTCGCTGTGTTCTACTACAGGCACGGCCTCCCTCTACATGGTTCGCCTGTTTCTCTGTGATCTACTACAGGCACTGCTTCTCTCTGCATGTATCACCTGTTTCTATATGTTCTACTACAGGGACTGCCTCTATTTGCATGGTTCACCTGTTTTTCTGTGTGTTGTACTAAAGGCACTGCCTCTTTCTGCATGTTTCACCTATTTCTCTGTGTTCTACTATAGGCACTGCCACTCTCTGCATGGTTTGCCCGTTTCTCTGTGTTCTAATATAGGCAGTGCCTCTCTCTGCATGGTTCGCCTGTTTCTCTGTGTTCTAATATAGGCAGAGGCTCTCTCTGCATGGTTCGCCTGTTTACTGTGTTCTACGACAGACTCTGCCTCCCTCTACATTGTTTGTCTGATTCTCTGGTTCTACTACAGGCACTGCCTCTCTCTACATGTTTCACCAGTTTCTCTGTGTTCCACTACAGGCACTGCCTCTCTCTGCATGGTTCGCCTGTTTCTCTGTGTTCTACTTCAGGCATTACCTCTCTCTACATGTTTCACCTGTTTCTCTGTGTTCTACTAACGACTCTGCCTCTCTCTACATAGTTTGCCCGTTTCTCTGTGTTCTCCTAACGACACTGCCTCTCTCTACATGGTTTGCCTGTTTCTCTGTGTTCTGCTACAGGCACGGCCTCTCTCTACATGGTTCGCCTGTTTCTCTGTGTTCTACTACAGGCACTGACTCGTTCTACATTGTTCGCCTGTTTCTATGCGTTCTACTACAGGCACTGCCTCCCTCTACATGATTCGTCTGTTTCTCTGCGTGTTCTACTACAGGCACTGCCTCTCTCTACATGGTTCTCCTGTATCTCTGTGTTCCACTACAGGCACTGCCTCACTCTACATGGTTTGCCTGTTTCTATGTGTTCTACTACAGACACTGCCTCTCTCTACATGGTTCACCTGTTTCTCTGTGTTCCACTACAGGCACTGCCTCTCTCTACATGTTTCACTTGTTTCTCTGTGTTCTACTATACGCACTGCCTCTCTCTTCAAGGTTTGCCTGTTTCTCTGTGTTCTACCACAGGCACTGCCTCACTCTGCATGGTGTGCCTGTTTTCTCTGTTTTATACTGCATGCACCGTCTCTCTCTATAATGTTCGCCTGTTCCTCTGTGTTCTACTATAGGCGCTGCCTCGCTCTGCGTGGTTCGCCTGTTTTCTCTGTGTTCTGCTACAGGCACTGCATGTCTCTGCACGGTTCACCTGTTTTCTCTGTGTTCTACTACAGGCACTGCCTCTGTCTGCACAGTTTGCCCGTTTCTCTGTGTTCTACTACAGGCACTGCCTCTCCATGCATGCTTTGACTGTTTCCTCTGTGTTCTACTACAGGCACTGACTCGTTCTACATTGTTCACCTGTTTCTATGTGTTCTACTACAGGCACTGCCTCCCTCTACATGATTCGCCTGTTTCTCTGTGTGTTCTACTGCAGGCACTGCCTCTCTCTACATGGTTTGCCTGTTTTGCTGTGTTCTACTACAGGCAGGGCTTCGCTCTACATGGTTCGCCTGTTTCTCTGTGTTCTACTACAGGCACTGCTTCTCTCTGCATGTATCACCTGTTTCTCTGTGTTCTACTACAGGGACTGCCTCTATTTGCATGGTTCACCTGTTTTTCTGTGTGTTGTACGACAGGCAATGCCTCTTTCTGCATGTTTCACCTGTTTCTCTGTGTTCTACTATAGGCACTGCCCCTCTCTGCATGGTTTGCCCGTTTCTCTGTGATCTAATATAGGCAGTGCCTCTCTCTGCATGGTTTGCCTGTTTTCTCTGTGTTCTACTACAGGCACGGCCTCGCTCTACATGGTTCGCCTGTTTCTCTGTGTTCTACTACAGGCACTGCCTCTCTCTACATGGTTTGCCTGTTTCTCTGTGTTCTACTACAGGCACTGCCTCTCTCTGCATGGTTTGACTGTTTTCTCTGTGTTCTACTACAGGCACTGACTCGTTCTACATTGTTAACCTGTTTCTATGTGTTCTACTACAGGCACTGCCTCTCTCTACATGGTTTGCCTGTTTCTCTGCGTTCTGCAACAGGCACGGCCTCTCTCTACATGTTTCACCTGTTTCTCTGGTTCTACTACAGGCAATGCCTCTCTCGGCATGGTTCGCCTGTTTCTCTATGTTCTATGACAGGCACTGCCTCTCACTGCATGGTTTGCCTGTTTTCTCTGTGTTCTACTACAGGCACGGCCTCTCTCTACATGGTTTGCCTGTTTCTCTGTGTTCTGCTACAGGCACGGCCTCTCTCTACATGGTTTGCCTGTTTCTCTGTGTTCTACTACAGGCACTGCCTCTCTCTACATGGTTTGCCTGTTTCTCTGTGTTCTACCACAGACACTGCCTCTCTCTGCATGGTTCACCTGTTTCTCGGTGTTCTACTAATGACACTGCCTCTCTCTACATAGTTTGCCCGTTTCTCTGTGTTCTACTGCAGGCACTGCCTCTCTCTGCATGGTTTGCCTGTTTTCTCTGTGTTCTACTACAGGCACTGCCTCTCTCTGCATGGTTTGCCTGTTTCTCTGTGTTCTACACAGACACTGCCTCGCTCTACACAGTTTGCCCATTTCTCTGTGTTCTACTACAGGCACTGCCTCTCTGCGCATGGTTTGCCTGTTTCTATGTGTCCTATGAAAGGCACTGCCTCTCTATACATAATTCGCCTGTTTCTCTGTGTGTTCCACTACAGGCACCGCCTCTCTCTACATTGTTCACCTGTTTCTATGTGTTCTACTACAGGCACGGCCTCTCTCTACATGGTTCGCCTGTTTCTCTGTGTTCTACTACAGGCACTGCCTCTCTCTACATGGTTTGCCTGTGTCGCTGTGTTCTACTACAGGCACGGCCTCCCTCTACATGGTTCGCCTGTTTCTCTGTGTTCTACTACAGGCACTGCTTCTCTCTGCATGTATCACCTGTTTCTATATGTTCTACTACAGGGACTGCCTCTATTTGCATGGTTCACCTGTTTTTCTGTGTGTTGTACTAAAGGCACTGCCTCTTTCTGCATTTTTCACCTATTTCTCTGTGTTCTACTATAGGCACTGCCACTCTCTGCATGGTTTTCCCGTTTCTCTGTGTTCTAATATAGGCAGTGCCTCTCTCTGCATGGTTCGCCTGTTTACTGTGTTCTACGACAGACTCTGCCTCCCTCTACATTGTTTGCCTGATTCTCTGGTTCTACTACAGGCACTGCCTCTCTCTACATGTTTCACCAGTTTCTCTGTGTTCCACTACAGGCACTGCCTCTCTCTGCATGGTTCGCCTGTTTCTCTGTGTTCTACTTCAGGCATTACCTCTCTCTACATGTTTCACCTGTTTCTCTGTGTTCGACTACAGGCACTGCCTCTTTCTACATGGTTCACCTGTTTCTCTGTGTTCTACTAACGACTCTGCCTCTCTCTACATAGTTTGCCCGTTTCTCTGTGTTCTCCTAACGACACTGCCTCTCTCTACATAGTTTGCCCGTTTCTCTGTGTTCTACTACAGGCACTGCCTCTCTCTGCATGGTTTCCCTGTTTTCTCTGTGTTCTACTAGAGGCACTGCCTCTTTCTACATTGTTCGCCTGTTTCTATGTGTTCTACTACAGGCACTGCCTCTCTCTACATGGTTTGCCTATTTCTCTGTGTTCTGCTACAGGCACGGCCTCTCTCTACATGGTTCGCCTGTTTCTCTGTGTTCTACTACAGGCACTGACTCGTTCTACATTGTTCGCCTGTTTCTATGCGTTCTACTACAGGCACTGCCTCCCTCTACATGATTCGTCTGTTTCTCTTCGTGTTCAACTACAGGCACTGCCTCTCTCTACATGGTTCTCCTGTATCTCTGTGTTCCACTACAGGCACTGCCTCACTCTACATGGTTTGCCTGTTTCTATGTGTTCTACTACAGACACTGCCTCTCTCTACATGGTTCACCTGTTTCTCTGTGTTCCACTACAGGCACTGCCTCTCTCTACATGTTTCACTTGTTTCTCTGTGTTCTACTATACGCACTGCCTCTCTCTTCAAGGTTTGCCTGTTTCTCTGTGTTCTACCACAGACACTGCCTCTCTCTGCATGGTTCACCTGTTTCTCTGTGTTCTACTACAGGCGCTGTCTCTCTCTGCATGGTTCACCTGTTTTTCCTGTGGTTTACTACAGGCACTGCCTCACTCTGCATGGTGTGCCTGTTTTCTCTGTTTTATACTGCATGCACCGTCTCTCTCTATAATGTTCGCCTGTTCCTCTGTGTTCTACTATAGGCGCTGCCTCGCTCTGCGTGGTTCGCCTGTTTTCTCTGTGTTCTGCTACAGGCACTGCATCTCTCTGCACGGTTCACCTGTTTTCTCTGTGTTCTACTACAGGCACTGCCTCTGTCTGCACAGTTTGCCCGTTTCTCTGTGTTCTACTACAGGCACTGCCTCTCCATGCATGGTTTGACTGTTTCCTCTGTGTTCTACTACAGGCACTGACTCGTTCTACATTGTTCACCTGTTTCTATGTGTTCTGCTACAGGCACTGCCTCCCTCTACATGATTCGCCTGTTTCTCTGTGTGTTCTACTGCAGGCACTGCCTCTCTCTACATGGTTTGCCTGTTTTGCTGTGTTCTACTACAGGCACGGCCTCGCTCTACATTGTTCGCCTGTTTCTCTGTGTTCTACTACAGGCACTGCTTCTCTCTGCATGTATCACCTGTTTCTATGTGTTCTACTACAGGGACTGCCTCTATTTGCATGGTTCACCTGTTTTTCTGTGTGTTGTACGACAGGCAATGCCTCTTTCTGCATGTTTCACCTGTTTCTCTGTGATCTAATATAGGCAGTGCCTCTCTCTGCATGGTTTGCCTGTTTTCTCTGTGTTATACTACAGGCACGGCCTCGCTGTACATGGTTCGCCTGTTTCTCTGTGTTCTACTACAGGCACTGCCTCTCTCTACATGGTTTGCCTGTTTCTCTGTGTTCCACTACAGGCACTGCCTCTCTCTGCATGGTTTGACTGTTTTCTCTGTGTTCTACTACAGGCACTGACTCGTTCTACATTGTTAACCTGTTTCTATGTGTTCTACTACAGGCACTGCCTCTCTCTGCATGGTTTGCCTGTTTTCTCTGTGTTCTACTACAGGCACGGCCTCTCTCTACATGGTTTGCCTGTTTCTCTGTGTTCTGCTACAGGCACGGCCTCTCTCTACATGGTTCGCCTGTTTCTCTGTGTTCTACTACAGGCACTGCCTCTCTCTACATGGTTTGCCTGTTTCTCTGTGTTCTACCACAGACACTGCCTCTCTCTGCATGGTTCACCTGTTTCTCTGTGTTCTACTAATGACACTGCCTCTCTCTACATAGTTTGCCCGTTTCTCTGTGTTCTACTGCAGGCACTGCCTCTCTCTGCATGGTTTGCCTGTTTTCTCTGTGTTCTACTACAGGCACTGCCTCTCTCTGCATGGTTTGCCTGTTTCTCTGTGTTCTACACAGACACTGCCTCGCTCTACACAGTTTGCCCATTTCTCTGTGTTCTACTACAGGCACTGCCTCTCTGCGCATGGTTTGCCTGTTTCTATGTGTCCTATGAAAGGCACTGCCTCTCTATACATAATTCGCCTGTTTCTCTGTGTGTTCCACTACAGGCACCGCCTCTCTCTACATTGTTCACCTGTTTCTATGTGTTCTACTACAGGCACTGCCTCCCTCTACATGATTCGCCTGTTTCTCTGTGTGTTCTACTACAGGCACTGCCTCTCTCTACATGGTTTGCCTGTTTCGCTGTGTTCTACTACAGGCACGGCCTCCCTCTACATGGTTCGCCTGTTTCTCTGTGTTCTACTACAGGCACTGCTTCTCTCTGCATGTATCACCTGTTTCTATATGTTCTACTACAGGGACTGCCTCTATTTGCATGGTTCACCTGTTTTTCTGTGTGTTGTACTAAAGGCACTGCCTCTTTCTGCATGTTTCACCTATTTCTCTGTGTTCTACTATAGGCACTGCCACTCTCTGCATGGTTTGCCCGTTTCTCTGTGTTCTAATATAGGCAGTGCCTCTCTCTGCATGGTTCGCCTGTTTACTGTGTTCTACGACAGACTCTGCCTCCCTCTACATTGTTTGTCTGATTCTCTGGTTCTACTACAGGCACTGCCTCTCTCTACATGTTTCACCAGTTTCTCTGTGTTCCACTACAGGCACTGCCTCTCTCTGCATGGTTCGCCTGTTTCTCTGTGTTCTACTTCAGGCATTACCTCTCTCTACATGTTTCACCTGTTTCTCTGTGTTCGACTACAGGCACTGCCTCTTTCTACATGGTTCACCTGTTTCTCTGTGTTCTACTAACGACTCTGCCTCTCTCTACATAGTTTGCCCGTTTCTCTGTGTTCTCCTAACGACACTGCCTCTCTCTACATAGTTTGCCCGTTTCTCTGTGTTCTACTACAGGCACTGCCTCTCTCTGCATGGTTTCCCTGTTTTCTCTGTGTTCTACTAGAGGCACTGCCTCTTTCTACATTGTTCGCCTGTTTCTATGTGTTCTACTACAGGCACTGCCTCTCTCTACATGGTTTGCCTGTTTCTCTGTGTTCTGCAACAGGCACGGCCTCTCTCTACATGTTTCACCTGTTTCTCTGGTTTTCCTGCAGGCAATGCCTCTCTCTGCATGGTTCGCCTGTTTCTCTATGTTCTATGACAGGCACTGCCTCTCTCTGCATGGTTTGCCTGTTTTCTCTATGTTCTACTACAGGCACGGCCTCTCTCTACATGGTTTGCCTGTTTCTCTGTGTTCTGATACAGGCACGGCCTCTCTCTACATGGTTCGCCTGTTTCTCTGTGTTCTACTACAGGCACTGCCTCTCTCTACATGGTTTGCCTGTTTCTCTGTGTTCTACCAAAGACACTGCCTCTCTCTGCATGGTTCACCTGTTTCTCTGTGTTCTACTAATGACACTGCCTCTCTCTACATAGTTTGCCCGTTTCTCTGTGTTCTACTGCAGGCACTGCCTCTCTCTGCATGGTTTGCCTGTTTTCTCTGGGTTCTACTACAGGCACTGCCTCTCTCTACATTGTTTGCCTGATTCTCTTGTTCTACCTCAGGCAATGCATCTCTCTGCATGGTTCGACTGTTTCTCTGAGTTCTACTTCAGGCACTGCCTCTCTCTACATTGTTCGCCTGTTTCTCTGTGTTCTAATATAGGCAGTGCCTCTCTCTGCATGGTTTGCCTGTTTCTCTGTGTTCTACTGCAGACTCTGCCTCCCTCTACATTGTTTGCCTGATTCCCTGGTTCTACTACAGGCACTGCCTCTCTCTTCATGTCCGACTTTTTCTCTGTGTTCTGCTATAGGCACTGCCTCTCTCTGCAATGTTCGCCTGTTTCTCTGAGTTCTAGTACAGGCACTGCCTCTCTCTACATGTTTCACCAGTTTCTCGGCGTTCCACTACAGGCACTGCCTCTCTCTGCATGGTTCGCCTGTTTCTCTGTGTTCTACTTCAGGCACGGCCTCTTTCCACATGTTTCACCAGTTTCTCTGTGTTCCACTACAGGCACTGCCTCTCTCTACATTGTTTGCCTGATTCTCTGGTTCTACTACAGGCAATGCCTCTCTCAGCATGGTTCACCTGATATTCTGAGTGTTCTACTCCAGGCACTGCCTCTCTCTGCATGGTTTGCCTGTTTCTCTGTGTTCTACACAGACACTGCCTCTCTCTGCACAGTTTGCCCATTTCTCTGTGTTCTACTGCAGGCACTGACCCTCTCTACATTGTTCACCTGTTTCTATGTGTCCTACTACAGGCACTGCCTCTCTCTACATAATTCGCCTGTTTCTCTGTGTGTTCTACTACAGGCACCGCCTCTCTCTACATTGTTCACCTGTTTCCATGTGTTCTACTACAGACACTGCCTCTCTCTACAGGGTTCGCCTGTTTCTCTGTGTTCCACTACAGGCGCTGCCTCACTCTGCATGGTTTGCCTGTTTCTATGTGTTCTACTACAGACACTGCCTCTCTCTACATGGTCCGCCTGTTTCTCTGGGTTCCACTACAGGCACTGCCTCTCTCTACATGTTTCACTTGTTTCTCCGTGTTCTACTATAGGCACTGCCTCTCTCTGCATGGTTCACCTGTTTCTCTGTGTTCTACTAACGATACTGCCTCTCTCGACATAGTTTGCCCGTTTCTCTGTGTGCTACTACAGTCACTGCCTCTCCCTGCATGGTTTGCCTGTTTTCTCTGTGTTCTACTACATGCACTGCCTCTTTCTACAATGTTCGCCTGTTTCTATGTGTTCTACTACAGACACTGCCTCCCTCTACATGATTAGCCTGTTTCTCTGTGTGTTCTACTACAGGCACCACCTCTCTCTACATGGTTTGCCTGTTTCGCTGTGTTCTACTACAGGCACTGCCTCTCTCTACATGGTTCGTCTGTTTCTCTGTGTTCTACTACAGGCACTGCTTCTCTCTGCATGTATCACCTGTTTCTATGTGTTCTACTATCGGCACTGCCTCTATTTGCATGGTTCACCTGTTTTTCTGTGTGTTGTACTACAGGCACTGCCTCTTTCTGCATGTTTCACCTGTTTCTCTGTGTTCTACTATAGGCACTGCCTCTCTCTGCATGCTTTGCCCAATTCTCTGTGTTCTAATACAGGCAGTGCCTCTCTCTGCATGGTTCACCTGTTTCTCTGTGTTATACTATAGACTCTGCCTCCCTCGACATTGTTTGCCTGATTCTCTGTTTCTACTGCAGGCACTGCCTCTCCCTACATAATTCGCCTGTTTCTCTGTGTGTTCTACTACAGGCACCGCCTCTCTCTACATTGTTCACCTGTTTCTATGTGTTCTACTACAGGCACTGCCTCTCTCTGCATGGTTTGCCTGTTTCTCTGTGTTCTATGACAGGCACTGCCTCTCTCTGCATGGTTTGCCAGTTTTCTCTGTGTTCTACTACAGGCACGGCCTCTCTCTACATGGTTTGCCTGTTTCTCTGTGTTCTGCTACAGGCACGGCCTCTCTCTACATGGTTCGCCTGTTTCTCTGTGTTCTACTACAGGCACTGCCTCTCTCTACATGGTTTGCCTGTTTCTCTGTGTTCTACTACAGGCACGGCCTCTCTCTACATGGTTCACCTGTTTCTCTGTGTTCCACTACAGGCACTGCCTCTCTCTACATGTTTCACTTGTTTCTCTGTGTTCTACTACAGGCACTGCCTCTCTCTACATGGTTTGCTTGTTTCTCTGTGTTCTACTACAGGCACTGCCTCTCTCTGCATGGTTTGACTGTTTTCTCTGTGTTCTGCTACAGGCACGGCCTCTCTCTACATGGTTTGCCTGTTTCTCTGTGTTCTGCTACAGGCACGGCCTCTCTCTACATGGTTCGCCTGTTTCTCTGTGTTGTACTACAGGCACGGCCTCTCTCTACATGGTTTGCCTGTTTCTCTGTGTTCTACTACCGGCACTGCCTCTCTCTACATGGGTTGCCTGTTTCTCTGTGTTCTACTACAGGCACGGCCTCTCTCTACATGGTTCACCTGTTTCTCTGTGTTCCACTACAGGCACTGCCTCTCTCTACATGTTTCACTTGTTTCTCTGTGTTCTACTATAGGCACTGTCTCTCTCTACATTGTTCGCCTGTTTCTATGTGTCCTACTAAAGGCACTGCCTCTCTCTACATAATTCGCCTGTTTCTCTGTGTGTTCTACTACAGGCACGGCCTCTCTCTACATTGTTCACCTGTTTCTATGTGTCCTACTACAGGCACTGCCTCTCTCTACATAATTCGCCTGTTTCTCTGTGTGTTCTACTACAGGCACCGCCTCTCTCTACATTGTTCACCTGTTTCCATGTGTTCTACTACAGACACTGCCTCTCTCTACAGGGTTCGCCTGTTTCTCTGTGTTCCACTACAGGCGCTGCCTCACTCTGCATGGTTTGCCTGTTTCTATGTGTTCTACTACAGACACTGCCTCTCTCTACATGGTCCGCCTGTTTCTCTGGGTTCCACTACAGGCACTGCCTCTCTCTACATGTTTCACTTGTTTCTCCGTGTTCTACTATAGGCACTGCCTCTCTCTGCATGGTTCACCTGTTTCTCTGTGTTCTACTAACGATACTGCCTCTCTCGACATAGTTTGCCCGTTTCTCTGTGTGCTACTACAGTCACTGCCTCTCCCTGCATGGTTTGCCTGTTTTCTCTGTGTTCTACTACATGCACTGCCTCTTTCTACAATGTTCGCCTGTTTCTATGTGTTCTACTACAGACACTGCCTCCCTCTACACGATTAGCCTGTTTCTCTGTGTGTTCTACTACAGGCACCACCTCTCTCTACATGGTTTGCCTGTTTCGCTGTGTTCTACTACAGGCACTGCCTCTCTCTACATGGTTCGTCTGTTTCTCTGTGTTCTACTACAGGCACTGCTTCTCTCTGCATGTATCACCTGTTTCTATGTGTTCTACTATCGGCACTGCCTCTATTTGCATGGTTCACCTGTTTTTCTGTGTGTTGTACTACAGGCACTGCCTCTTTCTGCATGTTTCACCTGTTTCTCTGTGTTCTACTTATAGGCACTGCCTCTCTCTGCATGCTTTGCCCAATTCTCTGTGTTCTAATACAGGCAGTGCCTCTCTCTGCATGGTTCACCTGTTTCTCTGTGTTATACTATAGACTCTGCCTCCCTCTACATTGTTTGCCTGATTCTCTGGTTCTACTGCAGGCACTGCCTCTCCCTACATAATTCGCCTGTTTCTCTGTGTGTTCTACTACAGGCACCGCCTCTCTCTACATTGTTCACCTGTTTCTATGTGTTCTACTACAGGCACTGCCTCTCTCTGCATGGTTTGCCTGTTTCTCTGTGTTCTACTACAGGCACGGCCTCTCTCTACATGGTTTGCCTGTTTCTCTGTGTTCTGCTACAGGCACGGCCTCTCTCTACATGGTTCGCCTGTTTCTCTGTGTTCTACTACAGGCACTGCCTCTCTCTACATGGTTTGCCTGTTTCTCTGTGTTCTACCACAGACACTGCCTCTCTCTGCATGGTTCACCTGTTTCTCTGTGTTCTACTAATGACACTGCCTCTCTCTACATAGTTTGCCCGTTTCTCTGTGTTCTCCTACAGGCACTGCCTCTCTCTACATGGTTTGCCTGTTTCTCTGTGTTCTACTACAGGCACGGCCTCTCTCTACATGGTTCACCTGTTTCTCTGTGTTCCACTACAGGCACTGCCTCTCTCTACATGTTTCACTTGTTTCTCTGTGTTCTACTACAGGCACTGCCTCTCTCTACATAATTCGCCTGTTTCTCTGTGTGTTCTACTACAGGCACCGCCTCTCTCTTCATTGTTCACCTGTTTCTATGTTTCTACTACAGGCACTGCCTACCTCTACATGATTCTCCTGTTTCTCTGTGTGTTCTACTACAGGCACTGCCTACCTCTACATGATTCTCCTGTTTCTCTGTGTGTTCTACTACAGGCACTGCCTCTCTCTACATGGTTTGCTTGTTTCTCTGTGTTCTACTACAGGCACTGCCTCTCTCTGCATGGTTTGACTGTTTTCTCTGTGTTCTGCTACAGGCACGGCCTCTCTCTACATGGTTTGCCTGTTTCTCTGTGTTCTGCTACAGGCACGGCCTCTCTCTACATGGTTCGCCTGTTTCTCTGTGTTGTACTACAGGCACGGCCTCTCTCTACATGGTTTGCCTGTTTCTCTGTGTTCTACTACCGGCACTGCCTCTCTCTACATGGGTTGCCTGTTTCTCTGTGTTCTACTACAGGCACGGCCTCTCTCTACATGGTTCACCTTTTTCTCTGTGTTCCACTACAGGCACTGCCTCTCTCTACATGTTTCACTTGTTTCTCTGTGTTCTACTACAGGCACTGTCTCTCTCTACATTGTTCGCCTGTTTCTATGTGTCCTACTAAAGGCACTGCCTCTCTCTACATAATTCGCCTGTTTCTCTGTGTGTTCTACTACAGGCACGGCCTCTCTCTACATTGTTCACCTGTTTCTATGTGTTCTACTACAGGCACTGCCTACCTCTACATGATTCTCCTGTTTCTCTGTGTGTTCTACTACAGGCACTGCCTACCTCTACATGATTCTCCTGTTTCTCTGTGTGTTCTACTACAGGCACTGCCTCTCTCTACATGGTTTGCCTATTTCTCTGTGTTCTACTACAGGCACTGCCTCTCTCTGCATGGTTTGCCTGTTTTCTCTGTGTTCTACTACAGGCACGGCCTCTCTCTACATGGTTTGCCTGTTTCTCTGTGTTCTGCTACAGGCACGGCCTCTCGCTACATGGTTCGCCTGTTTCTCTGTGTGTTCTACTACAGGCACTGCCTCTCTCTACATTGTTCACCTGTTTCTATGTGTTCTACTACAGGCACTGCGTCTCTCTGCATGGTTTGCCTGTTTTCTCTGTGTTCAACTACAGGCACTGCCTCTCTCTACATGGTTTGCCTGTTTCTCTGTGTTCTACACAGACACTGCCTCGCTCTACACAGTTTGCCCATTTCTCTGTGTTCTACTACAGGCACTGCCTCTCTATACATAATTCGCCTGTTTCTCTGTGTGTTCCACTACAGGCACCGCCTCTCTCTACATTGTTCACCTGTTTCTCTGTGTTCTACTACAGGCACTGCCTCCCTCTACATCATTCGCCTGTTTCTCTGTGTGTTCTACTACAGGCACTGCCTCTCTCTACATGGTTTCCCTGTTTCGCTGTGTTCTACTACAAGCACGGCCTCCCTCTACATGGTTCGCCTGTTTCTCTGTGTTCTACTACAGGCACTGCTTCTCTCTGCATGTATCACCTGTTTCTATATGTTCTACTACAGGGACTGCCTCTATTTGCATGGTTCACCTGTTTTTCTGTGTGTTGTACTAAAGGCACTGCCTCTTTCTGCATGTTTCACCTATTTCTCTGTGTTCTACTATAGGCACTGCCACTCTCTGCATGGTTTGCCCGTTTCTCTGTGTTCTAATATAGGCAGTGCCTCTCTCTGCATGGTTCGCCTGTTTACTGTGTTCTACGACAGACTCTGCCTCCCTCTACATTGTTTGTCTGATTCTCTGGTTCTACTACAGGCACTGCCTCTCTCTACATGTTTCACCAGTTTCTCTGTGTTCCACTACAGGCACTGCCTCTCTCTGCATGGTTCGCCTGTTTCTCTGTGTTCTACTTCAGGCATTACCTCTCTCTACATGTTTCACCTGTTTCTCTGTGTTCGACTACAGGCACTGCCTCTTTCTACATGGTTCACCTGTTTCTCTGTGTTCTACTAACGACTCTGCCTCTCTCTACATAGTTTGCCCGTTTCTCTGTGTTCTCCTAACGACACTGCCTCTCTCTACATGGTTTGCCTGTTTCCCTGTGTTCTGCTACAGGCACGGCCTCTCTCTACATGGTTCGCCTGTTTCTCTGTGTTCTACTACAGGCACTGACTCGTTCTACATTGTTCGCCTGTTTCTATGCGTTCTACTACAGGCACTGCCTCCCTCTACATGATTCGTCTGTTTCTCTGCGTGTTCTACTACAGGCACTGCCTCTCTCTACATGTTTCACCAGTTTCTCTGTGTTCCACTACAGGCACTGCCTCTCTCTGCATGGTTCGCCTGTTTCTCTGTGTTCTACTTCAGGCATTACCTCTCTCTACATGTTTCACCTGTTTCTCTGTGTTCGACTACAGGCACTGCCTCTTTCTACATTGTTCACCTGTTTCTCTGTGTTCTACTAACGACTCTGCCTCTCTCTACATAGTTTGCCCGTTTCTCTGTGTTCTCCTAACGACACTGCCTCTCTCTACATAGTTTGCCCGTTTCTCTGTGTTCTACTACAGGCACTGCCTCTCTCTGCATGGTTTCCCTATTTTCTCTGTGTTCTACTAGAGGCACTGCCTCTTTCTACATTGTTCGCCTGTTTCTATGTGTTCTACTACAGGCACTGCCTCTCTCTACATGGTTTGCCTGTTTCTCTGTGTTCTGCTACAGGCACGGCCTCTCTCTACATGGTTCGCCTGTTTCTCTGTGTTCTACTACAGGCACTGACTCGTTCTACATTGTTCGCCTGTTTCTATGTGTTCTACTACAGGCACTGCCTCCCTCTACATGATTCGTCTGTTTCTCTGCGTGTTCTACTACAGGCACTGCCTCTCTCTACATGGTTCTCCTGTATCTCTGTGTTCCACTACAGGCACTGCCTCACTGTACATGGTTTGCCTGTTTCTATGTGTTCTACTACAGACACTGCCTCACTCTACATGGTTCACCTGTTTCTCTGTGTTCCACTACAGGCACTGCCTCTCTCTACATGTTTCACTTGTTTCTCTGTGTTCTACTATACGCACTGCCTCTCTCTTCAAGGTTTGCCTGTTTCTCTGTGTTCTACCACAGACACTGCCTCTCTCTGCATGGTTCACCTGTTTCTCTGTGTTCTACTACAGGCGCTGTCTCTCTCTGCATGGTTCACCTGTTTTTCCTGTGGTTTACTACAGGCACTGCCTCACTCTGCATGGTGTGCCTGTTTTCTCTGTTTTATACTGCATGCACCGTCTCTCTCTATAATGTTCGCCTGTTCCTCTGTGTTCTACTATAGGCGCTGCCTCGCTCTGCGTGGTTCGCCTGTTTTCTCTGTGTTCTGCTACAGGCACTGCATCTCTCTGCACGGTTCACCTGTTTTCTCTGTGTTCTACTACAGGCACTGCCTCTGTCTGCACAGTTTGCCCGTTTGTCTGTGTTCTACTACAGGCACTGCCTCTCCGTGCATGGTTTGACTGTTTCCTCTGTGTTCTACTACAGGCACTGACTCGTTCTACATTGTTCACCTGTTTCTATGTGTTCTACTACAGGCACTGCCTCCCTCTACATGATTCGCCTGTTTCTCTGTGTGTTCTACTGCAGGCACTGCCTCTCTCTACATGGTTTGCCTGTTTTGCTGTGTTCTACTACAGGCACGGCCTCGCTCTACATGGTTCGCCTGTTTCTCTGTGTTCTACTACAGGCACTGCTTCTCTCTGCATGTATCACCTGTTTCTATGTGTTCTACTACAGACACTGCCTCTATTTGCATGGTTCACCTGTTTTTCTGTGTGTTGTACGACAGGCAATGCCTCTTTCTGCATGTTTCACCTGTTTCTCTGTGTTCTACTATAGGCACTGCCCCTCTCTGCATGGTTTGCCCGTTTCTCTGTGATCTAATAAAGGCAATGCCTCTCTCTGCATGGTTTGCCTGTTTTCTCTGTGTTCTACTACAGGCACGGCCTCGCTCTACATGGTTCGCCTGTTTCTCTGTGTTCTACTACAGGCACTGCCTCTCTCTGCATGGTTTGACTGTTTTCTCTGTGTTCTACTACAGGCACTGACTCGTTCTACATTGTTAACCTGTTTCTATGTGTTCTACTACAGGCACTGACTCTCTCTACATGGTTTGCCTGTTTCTCTGTGTTCTGCAACAGGCACGGCCTCTCTCTACATGTTTCACCTGTTTCTCTGGTTCTACTACAGGCAATGCCTCTCTCTGCATGGTTCGCCTGTTTCTCTGTGTTCTACTACAGGTACTGCCTCTCTCTACATGGTTTGCCTGTTTCGATGTGTTCTACTACAGGCACGGCGTCTCTCCACATGGTTCACCTGTTTCTCTGTGTTCCACTACAGGCACTGCCTCCCTCTACATGTTTCACTTGTTTCTCTGTGTTCTACTACAGGCACTGCCTCTCTCTACATGGTTTGCCTGTTTCTCTGTGTTCTACCACAGACACTGCCTCTCTCTGCATGGTTCACCTGTTTCTCTGTGTTCTACTAATGACACTGCCTCTCTCTACATAGTTTGCCCGTTTCTCTGTGTTCTACTGCAGGCACTGCCTCTCTCTGCATGGTTTGCCTGTTTTCTCTGTGTTCTACTACAGGCACTGCCTCTCTCTACATGGTTTGCCTGTTTCTCTGTGTTCTGCTACAGGCACGGCCTCTCTCTACATGGTTTGCCTGTTTCTCTGTGTTCTACTACAGGCACTACCTCTCTCTGCATGGTTTGCCTGTTTCTCTGTGTTCTACACAGA